>NC_044330.1:66789879-67099272 GCF_007399415.2 Gopherus evgoodei | reverse complement strand
TTCAGCCATTCCTAGCTGGTTCATGCTCCCATTTTGTTTTAAATGGAGTCAAATGTAGCTGAACTCCACCATCCCTGTGCATCAGTCGTGTCTGCAGGACCTGGGTCCTGGCCATTAGTTTGCTGCAACCCAGCAGTGGTTGCATATGCTTTTTTGCTCTGTCACTCCAAAATGGTGCCTTCTTTTTTAAAATCTTCTGTTTTGGAGACAGACTCGTATATAAATACACAGATCCGGTGTGACCTTGGGTAAATCACTTAATATTGTCGTGCCTCAGGTCCCCATTTTCTGCTTGTGGTTGTATCTCATTCTCTCCTGTTCTGCCTTGTCGTCTTAGATTCTGTTCTGTATAGGTTCTTATACTGCATTCATCACTGTAGCATCTGAGCATCTGGATTGTCAGCTCTTTGAGGCAGGGACTGCCTGTCACTAGGTTTGTACAGCACATAGCACAATGAGGCACTGATGTTTCTTGGGTTTACTAGACTAATATTTATTTTGGTTTTCTGTAGTGCCTAGGAGCCCCAGTCATGGACATGGAAGGGACTGTCTTTTGTTCCCCCAAAAAACTAAGTAGTACCAACACTTTAATGCAGAATGCTCAGGTTAGGGAGGTGTAACCATTTGAAGGCAAATCAGATGAAGGAGCTGGCAGGTCCTGCTGGAGATATTCTGTCTCCTTAGATGTGAGAAGAAGCTCTTGGGGTCCTGGAGAGTAGAGTGGCTTTTGGGGATGTTACTGCTGGATTGTCCTCTCTTTCATTCTTAGCAGCATGGGGGGGTTTCCTCTGAGGAGGAGGGGAAGAAAGGCCCCAAACTGAAAGGGAAACTTAGACATGTTGTTAACGTTTTGATTAGTTGGAAAATCCCCTGAACGAAATGAAAACCTTCCCGTTTCTTTGTCAATGTTCCGTGGCAAAGCTGGACCCAGCTCTAATCGAGGCACATTTGT
Source organism: Gopherus evgoodei (assembly GCF_007399415.2). Lineage (NCBI taxonomy): Eukaryota > Metazoa > Chordata > Testudines > Testudinidae > Gopherus > Gopherus evgoodei. The sequence continues at coordinate 67,098,320 of NC_044330.1, read as the reverse complement.
GGGTAGCCTGCCTTGCCGCTGCTGCTCTGTCCCTGAGCTGTGGCTGTAGGACATCGCTCTGCAGGACAGTTGGTCTCCGCCCACATTCCCACTCTCCAGTAGGCTGGCACTCTGGAAAAAAATTAGGTTGAGCTTAAGCTTCAGCAAAGGTTCTGGCTGGTCTCTTAGGGATGTCTTCATTACATAGTTAACCTGGACTCTTACCTGGATTTTAGTTCAAACCCTTTCCCTCCACTACAGTCCACATAGAAAACCTCTGACCTGGGTGTGGCAGTGCTTTAAGCCCCGGTTTGCTGACCTAGCTGGGGGACAGAACCTGGCTTCAGTTTAACTTGGGCTGGACTCTGCCCTCTTTGCAATGAGGACACAGGCAAAAATCACTTGGGTGCTGGTACAGTTCTCCCTGGAGGATGGACAAAGTCTCCCACAATTGCTTGGGAAAGAATCCTGGAGTGTCTCAGCACAGAGCACCATGGGCCATGACTCACGTGGGTGAGTGCAGAAACAGGGAGGATGTGGTAGATGGGTGAGCCTTTGCTGTGGAGGGGCTTGCACCACTCTGGGCTAACCTGGCTGTGGATCAGCTGGATTACATGTGCAGCGAAGACCTGCTTTTAGGTTAGGATTGGGAAGGTGTTAGCCAACATGTGTAGACAAGGCAATGTGCCTTTTAACACACATGTTGGTCAGATGAACACATATAATGCCTCCCAAACCTTAGTCTCAGCAAGGCCTTGCTGTGCAGGACATGGATAAGCTGTCACATTCAAAGATGACTGGGTAACCTCTGCTCTGTCTGTGTTTGAGGCGTAGGTGGATGTTCCTGGGCAGAACGGTTTCCCCCTGAGTGGCTGGAAGCGGGAATGCTCGTGGGAAGGTGCTTTGCAGAGAAGTGAGTGTTAACCCCAGGCTTGGCCTGACGTATTTTTCCTCCTGCTATCAAATGAAACCCATAGGACTTGGTAACTGTCCAGCACAGGACAGCATGACTGTGTCCGTGCCCTCTGTACTGAGGCACTGGGCAAAGGCCACCTGGCTCCAGAATGGGGAAAGGTGGGGTGGATTGATTGGATTCCAAATATCCCTACCCCTCTGCCCCATCGCATCACACCCAGACTGAACCCAGTTCAAACCTAGGAAGGGGGGATAAATAAACTCCATGAACTTCTCTGTTCATGAACTTTGCCCGCCTTCATTTTGGGATCACAAAGCACGTTCCAAAACATAACTATCCCTGTGTTACAGATGAGGAAACCAAGGCATAACGAGGGGAAGAAACTTCTCCCAGGCTGCAGAGTGAGTACTTGGCAGAACCAGGCCTGCAAACTTCCAAACCCACTAGGTGAGAGGGTCCCACAGAGTTCGTCTCTGGTGCTGGGCTTGGAAATGCTTCTGCTCCCAAGACAGCAGCTCTTGCAGGCAGGTCAGATGCAGGAAGCAGTGGAAGTAGCATGAAATATTTGCTTTCCTAAGCAAATTTTCCTCACTGAATCAAGAGCTGGTGTGGCCCAGTGGCTAGGGCAATGGTTCTCAAACTTTTGTACTGGTGATCCCTTTCACATAAGAAGCCTCTGAGTGCAACCCCCTCCCCCTATGAATTAAAAGCACTTTTTAATATATTTGACACTATTATAAATGCTGGAGGCAAAGTAGGGTTTGAGGTGGAGGCTGACAGCTCATGACCTCCCCCCCATGTAATAACCTCACAACTGCCTCAGAGATCCCGTCCCCCAGCTTGAGACCCCCTGGACTAGAGGATATGGCGGAGATTCAGGAGACATGGGTTCTTATCCCAGCTCTGCTTGCTGGGTGACTTTAGGCAAGTAATGTCACCTCTCTGTGCCTCGGTTTCTCCTCCCATGCCCTGTCTGTATGGACTGTAAGCTCTATGGGGTGGGGATGTCTTATGCTGCGAGCAGGTACAGTGTTCTGCACAATGGGGCCATGATCTTAGCTGGAAGCATCTAGGTGTGTCTGCAGCGCGAGTAAATAACAGTGATTAATGTCCCAACCCTGTGACGCCTCCCTGAAAGGAGGCCAAACTCTGTCCCCGGTACCAAGTGTACATGATTCCTATGCTGCACACCCATGATTGTCTGTGGGCCTGTCTGTAGCAGGCTACTCCAGGGCCTTTGCCAGCCTCTGCCTGAGCTGTTTATAGGCATACACAGCCTATGTGACATTGAGAACTTGCAGCAGGCCCCCATGGGGCTTGCAGATGTCCTTGGCGAAGGGGAACCCCAGCGGGGAGGCTGCTTCACTGTGCTCTGGCTCTTGCCACCGTGCCCGCCCCTTTACAGCAAAGCACTTCATGCTGCAGGAGCTTTGGCATGGGGTGAAGAGGTGCTTCCTGCTGGCCAGAAGGGGGTGCTAGAACTCCCAGTTCCACTCTGGGGCAGGGCTGGGTGTACCAGTCTACCTGGGTTCGTTGCCTCTGTGGAATATTGGGGCGAGACTCTCGGAGGATCTGACCCTTTTGGGGGGGGGGGGGAGAGAGTGTGTGTGTGTGTGTGTGTGTGTGTGTGGCCTAGATCCCAGCCTTGCAGTTCGGGTCACCTCCAAAATCCACCCATGTTGGCGTGAGATCCCAGCCGAACGTACTGGCCTCAGCACGGTTTCTGGAGTTGTTCGACCTAGGAGCGAAGGACCCAGGGGATGAGAAAAGGGACAGAGGGTCATTCAAGTCTAGATCATGCCAGCCTGAGCCCACCAAGTTGCTGTGGCTGGGGGCGTGGGGATGATTTGGTGGCCTTTGCCCAGTCTGCTGTGAAGAGGTGTCTGCCTTGTGGTTAACCCCTTGCTGGCTGTCTTGGCAGAGGGGCTAAGGAGCTGGGTCTCGCCTGGGGAAGTGTATCCTGCCAGCCGTGCTGATACATGATGATATAGGGCAGTGGCTCTCAAACTTTTTTACTGGTGACCCTTTTCACATAGCAAGCCTCTGAGTGTGACCCCCCCCTTATAAATTAAAAACACCTTTTTAATATATTTAACACCATTATAAATGCTGGAGGCAAAGCAGGGTTTGAGGTGGAGGTTGACAGCTCGCGACCCCCATGTAATCACCTCACGATCCCCTGAGGGGTCCCAACCCCCAGTTTGAGAACCCCTGATGTGCAGTCTCCTGGGCTCTTCATTGAGGACCTCTCGCTAAGGCTCCGCCCACTTCAACCTGGCCTCTTCCCAGCCCTTGTGCTTTAGGGCACATGCTGCTGACTCAGAGAGGGATTTGACACATGGTGGGCTGGAGGCTGCCCCTTCCTGTGGTCAGAGGCTGGGGGGGGGAGGGGGGCAGTTGCTCTGATCTGGTTGGGCCAAGTGGGCTAAGCCTCTTTCTCCTTACCGCCCCAGAGATGGGTAAAAACTGGGGGCTTCCTCTCTCCCTTGTGCTGCTGTTGTTTCCCATTCAACCCCAGGTCCTGCTTCTGCAGCCACTCTAGGTTAGGCCTTGGGGTCTGTCAAGCAGACACAAGTGAGCTGCTGCTTATCCTGCCAGCCCTGGGTCTGTTTCCGCTGTGCCATCCTCCCCACCCCTTCCCCAGCTGTCAGCACTGAGCCAGGGCTGCTCTCTCCCCTCCACCTCCTCCCCTGCTGTCCAAAAAAAGGGCAGATTTTCTGTGGCTCTGGAGCCAAAAGAAACCGCCCAGGAGAGCACCTGTCTGGGCCCCGTGTTCCTGTCCTCTCCTCCCAGCTGGGGATTAGCAGGGCTGGGCTGCTGAGGGGCCCTGCCGCTGGGCAGGGGTGTGGTAACCTGCTAACCACACCCAGCTGCTTCTCTCTGCCGCAGCCCAGTGCAGTCCCCCCAGCCAGCATTGCACAATGGTCCCAGGTTCAGGAGGTGGAGCTGCCGACGGGTCAGAGGATTAGGCCAAACAAATACAAAATCCAACCCCCCCCCCACACGCACACCCCCCAAACAGCAGCTGCTCATTGCACAGCCCTGCAGCATGTTTGCCTTCCTCTTGCCTGTGGGCCCTGCTCTGGGCACAACAACCGCTCAGCTTCCGCAACTGGCAGCCTGGCTTCCTCCCTTCCCCCTCCTCCCTGCTCCGCCCAAATTCTGGGAATGGGGGAGCAACTCATGGTCTTGTTCTCTCTCCCCCTTTCCCCCTCATCCCCTCCAAGCCACAGTCTCAGAAGTCATGCAGGGCTGTGGGGCAGCTGTGCTTTCCTTCTGTGTGTGGCCTTGTGTCAAAGTACCTAATGCTGTTTCATAGCTAAAAGTGTCCCTTCCTGGTTCACCATTGCTGGGCCAGTGCACCCCAGCCAGCTGACCCAGAGCGTTTTTAGTGTGTAGTTTCCTTCTACAAAGTCACCTGGCAGTGGTGAGACACTGTGTTTACTGACACTGTACAAATCCTGATCAGATCTGCTCTGCTCACACGTAACTCCTGCTGGCCTCTCTGTGCCCCACACTTCGCCAAAGTGCTTGCCAGCTGGATTCTGCTGAAAGCTTGCTGTGTGAGTCACTTCCCCTCCCTGCACCTCAGTTTACCTACAAGTAAAATGGGGATGGTGATGCTGGCCTGGAATTGCAAAGTGCTGGACGAGAGATACCATAGAGTGTGTGACTACCTGAGAATACAACCGATTGGTCTGGTCCCAAGTAGGACTCTAATAGAAAACCAACAGTGGAAGAAGGAAGGGTTGTGTGATGGTTTAACCACTGGACTGGCACATGCAAGTTCTAATTTCAGATTCCTTGAGTGACCCAGGACAAGTCACTTAATATCTGTGCCTTAGTCTACCCATCTGTAAAATGGGGATAATACTTCCTTTGGCTTGTTTATATTGTAAGGTCTCTGGGGTGGGGACTCTCTCATATAATGGGGCCCTGATCTGAACTGGGGACTTCTGTGATGCAATGAATGATTTAATTTGTAACCTAGGCCTTTTTACCAGGGTAATATAAGCAGTGTCTAGACTAGGATTTGCAGATGTGACATTAACATGTTAAATTAGTCTAGTCAGATTTTAGGGAAAGAAAGGTTCAATATGTTGCTAATTTGTTTTCTGTAAGCAGTTCTTCAGAGCCCGGCATTAGCCATGTTGTGGTGTAGTATAATCACACAATCCATTACACTAAAATCGTCCATACCTCAGTAGCCCATAATCTTAACTCCGATTTTAACTCCAACCAGGAGCGCATTCCCTGGGATCACCTCCCAGCTCTGCCTTTGTTCTGCATGTGGTCTTACCAGGACACGCCTCCACTCCCCTTATCTCTGCCCCAGATCAGCCCTCATCCCTATATTAATCCGGCCTCTTTAGCACTCCTTTGTCCTTAATGCCTCTCTGCTCAGTTGATCATGTTCTTAATTGCTGATCCTAGGGTGTAACCTCTCCTGAGTGCATAGCCCTCCAGTCACAGCAACTATCCCTCACCTTTGGCCTGTGTGGACCATACACTCTGAGCACATGAGTATTGGGTCCTGTCCTGGGAGCTGAATGACTGAGGTCTCCTCCTTCTGCGGAGCCTGTAACCTTCCCTTCTGCTTTGCCACCCTGGGCCATGAGCCAATATTCTGTGACCTCTTCGTCTCCTTGGAACCTGCCTATCCCCTCCCTCCTTTCAGTGCCGCTACAGCTTCCCTTGGAAAGGAATCCTGGCACCAAACTACAAGTGCTGAGCCCATGGTAGTCTTTGCTGATCCCCCTCCTCCTTCAGTTCCCTTAGCCACCCCATCATGTCCACTCCTCCTTACTCCAGTGCTCCCACTCTCTCTTCCGCTTTGGCCATATTGTATGTGTCTGTCCCCATCACTGGCCCAAACCATCTGTGTGCTGTCTCCCCATCCACACCTGCTGCTCCTTCCAGCTGGCCGCCTCTGCCGCCACCTCAGCCATCCCTGAGCCCCTGCTGCTGCTCACTATCCCCAGTACAGCCTGCACTTTGGCCTTCATAGCTCTGCCTGCGAGGAAATCTGGTTCTCGTGTCCCTCTTCCTGAGGCTTCTCCCCAGGGTCCTCCCTTGCTGCTTTGCATCTGACACCATCTCTAGCGCTTCCGTTGGGCAGCAGCCGCCTCTGTAAACCACATCCCAAACCTTCCCTGCCTCCTCTCTGCACCTGTCCTTCTGACATCTGCCACCCCTCTTCCAGAGACCGGAGCGTGTCAACTGGAAGTTTGAACCCCAGGCCTCGCTCTTCAGTGACAATGACCGGAGGATAGCTAATGGGATGCCAATTTTTTAAAAAGGCTCCAGAGATTCCAAGAATTAGAGGCTGGTAAACCTAACTTCAGTACCAGGCAGATTGGTTGAAACTAAAGTAAAGAACAAAATTATCAGATACATAGATGAACACTATTTCTTGGAGAAGTCATCATGGCTTTTGTAAAGGGAAATCATGACCCCCTCAAAGAATTCTAGTAGATTGGTGAGGCAACAAGCATGTGGACAAGGGTGATCCAGTGGATAGAGTGAACTTAGACTTTCAAAAAGCTTTTGACAAGGTCCCTCACCAAAGGCTCTTAAGCAAAATAAACTGTCATGGGATAAGAGGGAAGATGTTCTCATGGATCAGTAGCTAGTTTAAAGATAGGAATAAATGCTCAGTTTTCAGAATGGAGAGAGGTAAATAGTGGTGTCTTCCAGGGGTCTAGGCCTGTGCTGTTCAATGTAGTCATAAATGATCTGGAAAAAGGAGTAAACAGTGAGGTGGCAAAATTTGCCAATGATACAAAACTACTCAAGATAGTTAAATCCAAAGCAGGCTGTGAAGAGCTACAAAAGGATCTCACAAAACTGCGTGACTGGGCATCAAAGATGGCAGACTAAATTCAGTGTTGATAAATGCAAAATAATGCACATTGGGAAAACATAATCCCAGCTATGCATACAAAATGATGGGGTCTGAATTAGCTGTTACCACTCGAGAGAGATCTTGGAGTCATTGCAGGTAGTTCTCTGCAAACATCCACTCAATGTGCAGCTGCAGTCAAAAAAGTGAACAGAATGTTGGGAATCATTAAGAAAGTCATAGATAATAAGACAGAAAATATCATATTGCCTCTATATAAATCCATGGTAGACCCATAATTTGAATGCTGTGTGCAGATGTGGTCACCCCATCTCTAAAAAAGTATATTGGAATTGGAAAAGGTTCGGAAAAGGGCAACCAAAACGATGAGGGGTATGGAACTGCTGCCATGTGAGGAGAGATGAATAAGACTGGGACTTTTTCACCTTAGAAAAGAGACGACTAAGGGGGGATATGGTGGAGGTCTATAAAATCATGACAGGTGTGGAGAAAGTAAATAAGGAAGTGTTATTAACTTCTCATAACACAAGAACTAGGGGTCACCACATAAAATTAATAGGCAGCAGGTTTAAAACAAACCAAAGGAAGTATTTTTTCACATAACACACTGTCAACCAGTGGAACTCTTTGCCAGAGGATGTTGTGAAGGCCAAGGCTGTAACAGGGTTAAAAAAGAACTAGATAAATTCATGGATGATAGGTCCATCAATGGCTATTAGCCAGGATGGGTAGGGATGGTGTCCCTAACCTCTGTTTGCTGGGGGCTGGGAGTGGGCAACAGGGGATGGATCACCTGATGATTACCTGTTCTGTTCATTTCCTCTGGGGCACCAGGCATTGGCCACTGTTGGAAGACAGGATACTGGGCCAGAGAGACCTCTGGTCTGACCCGGTGTGGCCGTTCTTATGATGTGACCAGACACATCAACTGCAGCAGGTCCCGCCTTGTAGTAACCACACTGGTGCCAGCCCTGCCGGGCACTCCATGCATTTCACCTCTAGTTTCTTCCAGTCTGTAACTTCCCCACCCAAAGACACTGCTGTGCCTGGGATTTGATCTTCTCCAGGATCCAGGGCTCAGGCCTCTTCAGTGCCTGGCCCTTGTTTAAACTTCTGCACCACTGCTGCCCTGAATCTGGATCAGTAAAGAGCCATCCCTCACAGCAAACTACTGCTGGGTGAGCCAGGCAGCTTCCCCACTGGCCTCTCCCATTGTCAGAGGAGCAGGAATGCTTGCTCCTCCTTCGCTAGTGGGACAGGTATTCTCCAGCTTCACCTCTGATTCCTGGTGGGGCTGGGGTGTTCCTCATCTCCCAGGTCTCCAACTACGTTGATGCTGAGGGGGTTTGGTTCTCCAGACCTAGCATGCACTGGGCTGAGCCATTCCACGCAGTGGACAGGTCCCTTGTCCTCACTGCTGAGGTCATGGGGAGCAGTTGTCCTAAGGCTGTAGCGATCCAAGCGCCTCTAAGTCTGCCTCCCTCCGGGTCCGGAGGTGGTTTTTGACGCTGCTCCTGGGTGTTCAGGTTTCACTTCCTGCATGGGGTGAGGAAGTCCCCTCAAACGCATCCTCCCTTGAGTGTGTGAGGTGGGGGTGGGAGCGCACGGGGTGAGACACAGCGTCCTGCGGTTGGCAGGCGTGTACGGCTGTGTAACACATATATGCTCGTGGGGGAGAGCGGTCTTGCTTTCTGTTTTGGATAATCAGCTGTTCCGGTGCCTCTCATCTCCAAGATGCCGCGCCCCCTGCCCCACAGGCACCTGCTGCTGGGGTGGCTCTTCAGCCATGCCCACATTTTGGTTAAGGAAACCAGGGCAAATCCACCCTGCTGTGAAAAGGCTGTCAAGTTGCTAATGCCCTTGCAGTGGTGAGAACTTTGGTTTAAAAGCTCTCACCTCCTCAATCTCATCTCACCCCACCCAGCCCCATGTAAATAGCCTGGATTGTGGGGAACTTCTGTCTGGGGAGGAGCAGAGATGGAGTCTCCCCATCCAAATCTGAACCTGTGGGTCCTGGGAGCTGAGATATTTGGAACCCGATGCACTTGGGGATCATGTATCTCAGGACCTTGCTCGGCACTGGGGGAAAGAACTAGCATCTGTTGAGTGCATCCAGTCAGGCTGTAGGTCTGCAGAGAAGTAACCAAACATTCCTCATGCTTTTTCACAGCCCTGGTCTAGACACAGGTGATCTTTCAAGATAACTAATAGGAAGGGAGATTAAAGAGACACTGGAATTTGAACTTCCCTGCTACAGAAAAGGCTGTGATACATAGTGGTTAGAGCAGGCGTCAGGAGACCTGGGTTCTAATTTAAACCACCTTTGCTGCTGATTCAATGCATGTGGTCTTGGGCAAGTCATTTCCCTTCTCTGTGCCTTAGTTTCCCCATCTACAGGTCATCCCTGTGTTACGAAGTGCTTTGAGATCCTCGAGTGAAAAGCTCTGTGTGAATGCACAGGACTGTTACAATGGACCTTTTATATTTTATAGCATCTCTTGCGCAAATTCTGTCTCAGTCACTGGGTGATATCCCCCTCATAAAACTCCAGCCCACCGGGTTGCCCATCAGAAATCCTTATGGCCTATATCTGGTCCTGTCAGACACCAGTTGCAAGCTAATGATCTATTCATAGAGGCTTTGGTTTTCCCTGTCTTACAATTGATGACCTGTTGCCATGAGTGAGAGGAGAGGTCATGTGGGTTTCTGACTGGGCCGGCAGTGAGTTTATTTCACAAAACTCACGTCGGCCCACCTTTCCTTAGCACAGCCGTCGGTGATGGCAGATCCTGTGGATGGAGTGGTGTTCTCTGCTGCCCCCCATCCCGTCTTTCTCACCACCAGTACACAGGAGTGAGAAATAAGGACTCTCCTGGGGCCCAGAGAGGTGGAATTAAAGGCACGAAAACACCACGCAGCCTGGCTACTGGAATGTAGGAGGAGACTCGCATGGAGCAGCTGCAAGCCATGGCTTGTTACTGATCACTTTGCCCCCTTCGCGGGACGAGCCCTGAGATCACATGGCCACAGAGTAGAGAACAGAGGTGCTGAGACATTCAGAGGCCTTCAGATTCAAGTCCTAGGGCATCTGATTTTACTCCAGTAGAATCTGCCCCAGTTTTTGCCGTGACTTGCATCCCTTAGTACAGTGCAGCCGCAGACCTTGTTGGTGCCTTTGCATCGCTGGTCGTAGCCACCTAGCTAGGAAACTTTCTCTGCAGTTGTGGGAAGAGCTGTAAATATTAAGAGTGGATCTTGGGAATGACTGTGAAGCAAACAACCTCCTTCTGAGCCTAAACTCTCTTCCTCCCCTCTCCCACAGCCCTAAGCCCTCTCTGCCAGCACAGGTGATTTTACGATAGCGACTCATGGTTTTTTGGTACAGCAGTGTGGGGGGGCTAATCCAGTGAAGGAATCTGTTATGGCGAAATAGCATTGGATCCCAGCTGGAGCTTTGTTTGGGGGAAGGATACATCACAGCAGGGGGACAGCTTTTAGATGGGCTAATGCTTTAGTGCAAACAGGATACATTTCCTCTAGGGAAATTCCAACTTGAGCTAGGGTGTGGGGACTGTGTGTAAATCAGAGAGGAGGGTCACAAGACCTGTTCCCAGCTTTTGTCACGTGCTCAATGTGATCTTGGGCAAGTCATTTAAGCTCTGTGCCTCGGTTTCCCCATTTACAAAGAGGTGATACCCATGCCACTGGGCAGTTGTGAGGATTTGTGGGTGCCTGTTGTCACGCTGTCTGGAGTGGCTCACGACCGTGAGTGCCTACCTCGTGGCAGACTGTCAGAAATGGGGCAAACACCCCAAACTGATGGTATGTTCTATAATTTAGATTTTGCCAAGCCAGTAACAAATGTGAACTCCTGGATCAGTCATACTATGGAGTCACAAACAGTCTCCTCAGACTCTCCAGTCTGTCTTGCCACCTAGACAAACTGAACTTTGTGATAATGGTCACTTAAACCAAAAATCACAGCACATCAAGTTGCTCCCAGTTCCAAGAGACCAGTCGTTTACCCCAGATCAGTCGGTACTCTGGATCTTACACCAAAGACAGTGCTGGCAGCCAATTCTGTAGTAAACTAACTAAAGATTCATTAGCTAAGAAAAGGAGGTGAGTTATTGAGACATTAAAATAGGTAAAATATATGCACAGGTAAGTCACAGTTTGTAACTCCAAATGGTGGCAGTGATGTAATAAACTGCCAGTTTCCCCAAAATTTTTCAGGGTACCCAGATTGTCTCTGGGGAGCTCCACTTTGCATCTGGTACCCTTCCCTGTAAGAGTCCAAGCAGTTCAGAGATAAAGGGTCTTTCTTTGAATCCATATTTAGAGTTTCTTCACACACAAAGCAAGCTGACAGTATCTCTGCCCACCTGGGCTTTTCCATTGACAAGGGTGAGTGAGGAATGCATTTAGTCTTTTGACATCCAACCATCATACATAATGGCCCCTTGCTTTGAAATTAGCATTTTCTATTAAAGTCCTTAAGTCCTTCATTAGCAATTCTCAAGATTTCTGTGATGGGTTATTTAGTTACGAGTGTATACACAATGTAAATGCAGCAAAGAGTCCTGTGGCATCTTATAGACTAACGGATGTTTTGGAGCATGAGCTTTTGTGGGTGAATACCCACTTCGTCGGATGCACCCACGAAAGCTCGTGCTCCAATTCGTCTGTTAGGCCATGGCTACACTCACACTTTACAGCGCTGCAACTTTCGCGCTCAGGGGTGTGAAAAAACACCCCCCTGAGCACTGCAAGATACAGCACTGTAAAGCGTCAGTGTAATCAGGGCGGCAGCACTTGGGAGCGCGGCTCCCAGCGCTGCACGCTACATCCGTAAAGGATGTGGTTTACATGCAGCGCTGGGAGAGCTCTCTCCCAGCGCTGCTGCTCTGACTACACTCACACTTCAAAGCGCTGCCGCGGCAGTGCTCCGAAATTCCAAATGTAGCCATATCCGTAGTCTGTAAGTGCCACAGGACTCTTTGCTGCTTTTACAGATCCAGACTAACACGGCTACCCCTCCGATACTTAACACAATGTAAATGTTTGCTACTATATTATAACAGGAACAGGTGAACGAAAACATTGCAAGTAACATTCCACTAGTTTTCCTGAAGTTTGAACATCTGAATACACTTTTACGTTTACACTCATTTGGATCTATACTAATACACATGTGAACTGACCTGCATACTCTCCAGCATTACTTACTGTGCCAGCGTCACACCTGTATCTGCTCTAATGGGAGGGGCTATAGCAGGGCGCAGTGTCCTTACTAGACCTTGCTCCTGTTGGTGTCATGGAAGCCCCTGAAATGACTCTATCGGTATGTCTACACTGCAAAAAAAAAAAAAAAAAAAGCACTATGGCAGCAAATCTGAGTCCAGGTCGACTCACTTTGGTTCATAGGGCTCACACGATGGGACTAAAAACACAAGTGTATGTGTTCCCACTCCAGTTGGAGCCCGGGCTCTGAAACCTGGCGATGGGGAGGGTCTCAGGGCCTCGGCTCCAGCCTGAGCCGGAAGATCTACACTGCTATTTTTAGCCCTGTAGCATGAGCCTGAGTCAGTTAACCCAGGCTCGGAGCCTCATTGCTCTGGGTGTTCTTTGCAGTGTATGCATACAGTATGTGGCCTGTCTCCACAAACTTCCTGTGGGTGCCAGCCAAAGCCTGGCCAGCCCTGCTGGGAGGGGGATGTTGGGCATTCCTGCCCCACGTTGGATGGATGATGTGTGGGGCATGTGCAACACCATGTACACATCTTTAGGGTGTGTGAGGATAGGGAGGTTCCAGGCTATGTGTTCTGCAAACACAGCGCCTCAACTCTGGCAGACCCTTCTCCATTCCTGGCCCTGGGGGACAGCATAGTGGTCTAAGCAGTGGGTTTGGAATTGGCTGGTGTCAAGTTTTCTGAGCCTGGCCAGGCTGCCTCTTCCTTTTCGGACTGATAAACTGGACCCCATGTGGTTGACTCTGAGTCTTTAGTGATTCCTGATAAACAGAAGTCCCTGGGCGGATATTTAAGCTCCCTGGACACACTTCCAAGGGCCATGTCTGCATACATAAGAGAACCAGAAACTGGTTCTAAAACCTTTTTAATTCCCATGCTGCAAACTTTTCTGTGGACACTCTTTGCTTATGTCAATAAACCCCGTCCTAAAGAAGAGCTCTGTGGAAGCTCAAAAGCTTGTCTCTCTCATCAGCCAAAGTTGGTCCAATAAAAGATATTACCTCACCCTCCTTGTCTCTTATGCAATTTATCTTTCAGATCAATTTAGTTTAGAAGCCAGATTTAAAGCAATATAGGTGTCCATACAAGGATCTGCACCAGTTTAGAATCAGACCTGTTAGTTAAACTGGTTTGGCGCTGTGAGTCGACTAAACCTAAGAAGGTTTGCCCTGGGGGGTCTTTCTCCAAAGCTTCCCTCCCCATCCCCATAGGTGCTGTGTGACCTCTTACTCCAAAGGTGGCTGCATTTCACTAGTGCCATTGTGTATAGCTGGGAAGTGAGCTGAGGCCTTTGGAATTTATAAGTGGAATCATTATTGCCACATGGTGTTTGGGGTTACTGGGACACCGAGACACCCGCTGTTTTACCTCTGGGGTCCTGAGATGCCCACCTTCATTCTCTCCCTTGCCCCAGAAGACATGGGAGGACACAGGTTAAGTGGTCTTGCATCGCGGGAGCAGCAGGGGCCATAGGTACAGTCTGTACATTGACTTTAACCCCAAACTAGTTGCTGTCGACAAATGGAATAGTTGCCCTGAACACTGCCCTTCCTGGTGTACTAATGCAGTATGGAGTGTGATAAAATGGTGCCCCCATTCCTCCTGGCAGCTGCTCATTTCTCAGACCCAGTGCAAGGATATAAATTGGGGGTGCTGACCAGGAGTCTAGACAGCTAGAGAAAGTGCCATGATGAGCCAGCCTGAAAAGCCCAGGATGCATTAAATCGGGGTAGTGGGAACCTGCTGCTGGGCGATACATGTGGCACATCTGCTGGAGCCTCGGTCCAGATCAATCCAGTTTCATCTGAGCGTTTAAGCTTTATAATGTGTCCAGTGAAGTCTCCCTGCAATGGCTTGCGTCTCATGAGTGCATCACTGCTCCCTAGAGCCTGTGGGACAGCAGGTCCTGTAGTGGTGTGACTGACACAATGCTCTATGGCCCTGGAGCCGGCCTTTGGGCAGGTGCTGGGCTGTCAGCCCCAAGGGCGTTCATGGGTTCTCCTGCAGAGGTGGCTGGTGGGACATGGGCTGATGTAGCTGTTGAGGTGCCAGGGGAGCTCACTGGGCAGGAGCGCTGTGATTTTGTGCCTGGGACATCTGCTGGTGTCTGGATTGTATTATATTAGGTGATGGGGGGAGGGTAGTAAACAGAGCTGCTTTCAGTTTCTAAAGTGTGCACCATGGATCCATAGACCAAGATTAATTCATGGTGATTCACTAACAAAATAACAATTAACCAATTGACCAGTGTCAGTCAATGGCCCTACCCCGAGACTTGAGGAGAACATCTATTTCAGTGATGCTCCTATTCTAGCCATCCATCCTGAGGGGTATTTGAGAAGCACCCATCCCTAAGCTATTAATGACCCTGTTTAGGGAGCCCTAACAGGGATATCTGCTCTAGAAGCTTTTGCCGCTCCCCTCATCATAATCTTTGGTCTCTTTCCTCTGGTACCTTGTCATCGCCAACTCTTGTTTCAGCCTCCCTCTCTCCCGCCCCCCTCCCCCAGCACCCAGAAAAAAAAAGCCCCCCCTCCCCCATGAACAGCTGCCCAAGAGGGACCTGAGCCGGGAAGCTGTGCTGATGCTGTTGCTATTGCGACCACTCAGTGCTGCTTACAGAGAGGATTCCACACTGGGTCTCTCCGCATCAGCCTGGACACCGAAAGGTTGAGATTGGTGTGGCTGGCTGATGATTTTGGGGGCCCAGCTTGAGATACCGGGGGTGAGGGAATTGATTTTCAGACCGTGCTGAGCACCTGCCCTCTGGAAATCTGGCCTCTTTTAGGTGTCTCCTAACACTGAGACCCCCCAGATTACGTCACTTTTGGGAACCATCAGCCAGACATTTGTTCCCCAAGTATTATTTTGGGGCACATGAGGTCTCCCTCCATCTTGCCCATCTCACTCCTATAATGGCAGTGCAGCATGCTCTCGCTGTCTAGGGCAGCCAACTTTCTAACAAGAAAACTCAACACCTTGCTGCACCCCCTGCCTCCCCCTTTCTCCAAGGCCGCCTCCTGCTCACTCCATCCGCCCTCCCTCCATTGCTTGCTTTCCACCACCCTCGCTCATTTTCACTGGGCTGGGACAAGGGGTTGGAGTATGGGAAGAGTGAGAGCTCTGGCTGGGAGTGCAGGCTCCAGGGTGGGGCCAGAAATGAGGGGTTTGGGTGCAGCAGGGGGCTGGGGCCAAGGGGTTTGGAGTGTGGGAGGGGGCTCTGGGCTGGGGCAGGGGGGTTGGGGTGCAGGAGGGGGTGAGGCTCCAGCTGGGGGTGTGGGCTCTGGGGTGGGTCTGAGGATGAGGGGTTTGGGATGCAGGAGGGGGCTCAGGGCTGGGGCAAAGGGTTGTGGTGTGGAAGCGGGTGTGGGGTGTAGGCTCTGGGAGGGAGGCAGGGGCAGGGGGTTGGGGCACGGAAACGGGTGTGGGCTTTGGGCGGTGCTGACCTCCAGTGGCCCCAGCATTTCCTGGGGACAGAAGTCCACGTGACTCCCAGGAAGCAGTGGCATGTCGCTCCACTCCTAGGCGGAGGGGCAGCCAGGCAGGCTCTGCAGCTACCATTGGCCGTGACCATGGCATTCCCAGCCAAAATTAGGAGCACATCCAGCCTGCTAGCCCCCAGTTGTCAGGAAGACGAAGATTGTTGTGCCCACTTTACAGATGGGGCAAGTGACCGGGATTAGGTGACTTGCCCAAGGCTGCAGGGGTCAGTTGCAAGGCTGGAACTAGTACTCAGGAGTTCTGGCTCCTATGGCTGTGCTTGGACAGTTCCCTCCCACGTGCTCCAGCTGGGGGTTGGACAAGAGAGGTGGAGATCTGTCCAATCCTTCTAAGGGGTCATTTCCCTCTTGCATCTGAACTCCGGCATTGAGTTGGCAGCTGAGGGGAGCTGCCACTCAGCCTCCAGAGCCTGGCTGTGTATGTCAGGAATGGAAAGTTGCCCTGTCTCTTGCTCTAGACGCTGCCAGCTGCCTACTCCTCTGCAGGTGGCGTGTTGGCCGGGGCGTTCCTAGCTCATGGAGGAGGAATCTACCTACAGCCCTGGCAGTTCCAAGAAACTGTCTATCCACGAATTTTCTCTTTGCCCCGCCCATGCACAAAGCACCTGCTGTCAACTCCGGGAGGGGAACATAACACCAGAGTGGGGTGGTATTTCAGCCACCACTGAACTATGCAAACTCCTATCTCTTCTGTCCCTGAAATTCCTCTTGGGCTGGGTCTGTCCCCCACTGCCCACCTGCTCTGGGCATCTCAGCAGCTCTCTTTCTCCTTCCCTGCCTCCTCTCTGGAGTCCCAAACATGGGCTGGGCTGGTTTCTTCCATAGTAGCTGCTCCTTCGCTGCTCTCTAGAGTGTCTAAGTGCCAAATGGTCCCTGCTGGCCCACCTGATCTGCCTTTGCTTTGCCCTCCCCCCTTCCCTGAAGGTGATCAGCCCCTTGGCATAGGGCGTTTCCCTAGCGATGACAAGGGAGCGACTCTCCCCATGTGCGTCTCCCTCTGGCCCTCCCAGCTTGTGCTGCGGAAGGATCATGTGCCTCGCTGGGCACTGTCCTCTGTGGGATTCCTGCCTGGGACAGCACAGCCACTGGGTGCTCATTGGGTTGCTAAGCTGCAATGTCCTTGCCCTGGGGCCGTGGGATGTTAACGTGGGTCGTGGACAGGCCTCTCCTGGTGAATCCCAGCACCCACCAGCTGCTGGGGCAAAGGGCCATTCTGTGCCAATGGTGAGAAATCCCATTCTTCTCCTTCCCACTCCCCGCAAGCCGTCTGGCCGGTTCCTCTCTGGTATTGAGACTGAGCACCCTGGTCTTTTCCTGCTTGAAAGATCTGTTTGTTTTCAACTGTTTACATCCCCAGCCCAGGGTTAGCCCTATGACTGCTGCTCTGGGGAACGTGGCCCCGTCAGCCACTTCTGCCAGGGGCCACCTTGCACCCTGACTCTGCAGAAATTCTTGCTGTCTCTGGAGTCTGAGATGGGCCATGCACCAGCAAGGAGCAGCCAGGCCTGGCACTCTCATCCCAGCCCACGTGGGGCTGATGGGCATGAAGGCTGAGCTGCTTAACCCATCACTCGACTTCTTTTCATGGCTGTTAACTGACGTGAGGTGCCCGACCCCAAAGGCAGTTGCTGATGTGCCTCAGCCCTTCTCTCGGGGTGCTCGGTCTCCCTGGGGCGTTCACACCAAGGCTGCCATAGGAGGGGACAGTGGGTTATAGATACCTGCCCTCTAAAAACTGGACTGAGATCCCTCCCACACCTCTGTCTGGGTTTCAGGCCCTCAATAAGGCACAGATGGTGACAGTTCTTGGCTTAGGCTGCCTTCAAAGCACGACCTGCTGGTGCAGAGCTCTGAGCCTTCTGATCCCTCCCCCTCATCTGTTGTGGCTTTAACCAAACCCCATTATCCTGCTGCTAGTGAGTTGGACACAGGAACTTGCCCATACTTATTTGTATTGCCATCCTGCGTAGGAGCCCCAGTGCATGGACCAAGACCCCATTGTGCTAGGCGCTGTACAGACACATCATCAGCACAGATAGCACGTTCTTGATTCATTGCAGCACATCACAGCATGCAGGTGCATTACAATCGTGGGGACAGCCTCCTTTTGCTCGGTGACAGCCTCCTGTGCCCCCCAGCCCCCTTCCCACTCGGCCAGCTAACCTGGGTGAAGGAAGTGGGGTCCCTGTGCCTTTAAGAATAGGGTTAGTTTCCCATGGAGCAGGAGGCAGGCTCTTGTGACAGTCTGGGAAGGTCACAGCTGTGAGCTGGGTGGGAGGGTGGGGGGGAACTAGGGGGGATCCCGACTGCAGTGTTGCTGTGCTTCTGCCTGATGCCCATCCTGCCCAGTGCAGGGCTGGGAACTCTCCTCCCTGACACATTCTCAGGGTGGGCACAAATCCATCTCTTAAAGCACCAGGCGTGGCAGGGGGAAGCAGTCTTACAGGGGCCAGGCCTGCGGAGGCGACAGTTGCTGCTGGCCCTTTAAAACCCTCCTCCTGCTGGTGAACAGCTCTGTCACTTGGAAGCTCATGCCTTGAGTTTCTATAGAGCCTCTATCTAAGCAGGGGTGGGGTGGGGTGGAAGGGGAGAGAGGCACTCTCCATAGCCAGACCCATCCAGGACCTGGTGCAGGAGAGTGCAGCAAGTGGGAGCTGCATGTCCTGGTGATGCTGCTTACCGAAAAGATGCTGTCAAGCTCATTTGCCTGAAAATGGACAGGAGATCATGGGCACTTCCCAGGCAGCCTCCAGCCCAGCATCCCCTCCCAAACGCCTTGCTAAAAATAGATTCATACCTATTGGCTGGCCAGTTCATTGTCTCCGCTGTATGGGGAAACTGAGGCACAGAGCCATGCCATGACTTGCCCAAGGCTGCCCAGAGAGTCAGTGCCAGAGCTGGGAATCAAAGCCAGGAATCCTGACCCCACCCCCAGTTCCAATCACCAGATTACCCTCCCCGTTTCCCTGCCCCCCATACCTTTAAAGTCTGGCCTTGAAGAGGTGCCCTTTGCTCACACCACAGTGTCATCCCCCTGAGCCTCGGGTTAGAGGTGGAGGCTTTTGGCAAATGCTTGTTTTTGTCTTCCTGGGGACCATTATTCTGTTCTCTATGCCAGCCATCACTTTGGAGATTTAAATCGCAAGTGCAGTGCCCCTCTCTTCCCTTCCAAAGGGCTGTGTATCCATTGTGAACAGCCGGACACCGTACCTTACTGCTTGCATCTCAACCCAGGGCCATACGTTTGTTTATGTGAGACATGCAGGAAATGTGGGGAGTTCCCCTCTTGTGTGTAGGGCTGCAGCAGGGGCGGTTGGAATCCCAGGGCCAGTCTTACAGTATAGGGTGGGGGCAGCTGCGGGGGATGGGAGGTTAATAGGATACCTGAGTTCTGTTCCTTGCTTGGAGCAGGTGTCTGAGCTACGGCACTTGGGTTCTGTTCCTAGCTCTGCCACTGGATCATTTAGGCCAAAACTTTCAAAAGTGGCTGCTAATTCTGAGCAGACGCTGGCTTGGGGTACCCCACCCTAAGCTCCCAGCAGCCTGATTCTTCTGCAGTGCTGAGCACCTGACGTTGGATGGATGTTCAGGGGCTTAGTACCCCTGAGAATTGATCCCTGGTGCCTTCCCCCAAAGAACGGGGACACTGAATGGGTAGGCACAAAAATGTCGACCTTGACCTCCATGCCTCAGTTCCCCCATCTCAATAACAAAAATTGCTGACACTATGTACAGGGCAGGGAAGGTGTGGTAAGGACTTAATTCATGTGCGTAAAGCGCTTTGGGGGGCTAGAGAATGGGGCACAGCATTAGGTTAATTTGAAGGGCAGATCACCCAGCAGGGTTTGGTTTTTGGTGAATTTCCTACCTCTGCCTTAAAACGGGTAAGACTTCCAGGGTTGCCCGTGGTGCCTCTAGACCTATGGGCCAATGCCAGGCAGCAGCGCTGCATTGCAGTTGATGGAGCTACACTAGTTTACACCAACTGCGAATCTAGCACATGGTTTATGACCAGCAGAACAGTACCCATCTCTGGATCTGAGCTGAAGTCTCTGCAGTTCTGTTGCTGCCTTGTAGTCGGGGCTTGTTTTAGGGAGGGATGCAGGTTCTGTGCTTGGCGATGGCAGAGCGCCCCCCCCCCCCAGAGCCTTTTGCTTTGACCCCTGGGAGCATTCGGGCTCTTCGGGCACGTGGATTGGGGATGAAGAAACCTGTGAGGGGTTTTGGCAAGACGGGCAGTGCCGGCTCCCCTCAGATCTGCGGGACACTTGGCTCAGCTCTTGCATATTTGATACCTGCAGAATCAGGGCAGTCTGCAGCGATATCAGCCCTTGAACACATAGTGCTGGGTGCAGTCACCTTTAGGCAGGGAACTTGGCCTGTGCGCCTCTGATCTGTAGCCCCTCTTCTATCCTAGGCCTGACACCCTGCACAGCACAATCCTTCAAAAGCCCGACTGTTCTACTCCAGCACTGTGGCCTGCAGGAGCTCTGTCCCCCTAAAGCTGGTATATAATAGCCAACAGATCACTTTCAGCCATGAATATTTCAGGAGGGCGGGGTGCTGTGTTCACGGCCCTGCCTGTTCCTTGGGGTGGGGGTGGGGGTAGGGACACGTGTTGCAGTAAGATGAGTGGCTGTTCTAGCTATGTGCGTGAAGTCCTATGTTTCTAAAGCTGATCTGTTCCTGGGCTTGTCCCTGCAGGGAGCAGCAGGGAGCTCGGGTACCTGCTGGCCTCCTGCTGCATGCAGCCGGCACTTGCTCCAGGTGTTCTGTGGCCATTTCTGCGTGCACCACTGCTGGCAGATGGAAACCCCATTAAATAGCTGTGTGTCTCTGAGCCCTGTAATTACCCAATTGGTCGTTTGTGGTATAGCTGGGAAGTGCTACGTGCTGATGGAGCTGGGAGTGGAGAGGGACTGACTATGAGGTGAAGTGCAGGGTACTTCTGTGAGGTGGCACTCCCAATGAGCATGGGCTTGTGCAGGCCTGCACAACTCAAAGCGGCAAGGGCCACATTACTCCAAAGAAAACAGCTGAGGGCCGAAACCCCGCAGCCCCGCGGAAACACCCCTCCCCCCGCAGGACCTCCCGGCCCACGGAAACACTCCACCCCAGCACCGCCCAGCTCTGCAGAAACAAACCCTCCTTCCCCAGCACCGCCCCACCAAAACAGTTGTGGGCCAAAAAGGAAGGTTGGAGGTGGGGAGGTGATACTTGATTTTAAATCAATCAGGGGCTCCCAGCTGAAGAGGTGGCTGGGAGCTGTCGGGGGCAAATTAAAGGGCCCGGGGCTCCGGCGGCTGGGGGAAACCAGAGCTTTGTGGGGCTGGGGTAGGGATTTAAAAGACCCAGAGCTCCTGCCCCTGAGGGGAGCCGGAGCCCGAGCCCTTAGCACTCCAGCACTTATATTCATGCAAATACCAAAGAAAAGAAACCATATAACTTACTATCTGATCTCTTTGTCCTTACACTTAGAAACAGAAGATTAGAAAGCAGAGTCTACTTCTCCAAAGCTCAGAGAAAGCAGGCAGACAGAAAACAAGACTCAGACACAAAATTCCCTCCACCCAAAGTTGAAGAAATCTGGTTTCCTGATTGGTCCTCTGGTCAGGTGCTTCACGTGAAAGAGACATTAACCCTTAGCTATCTGTTTATGACACCTAGCCCATCCACTGGAGCCGCGGCCGGGATTCAAAGGGCTCTGGGCTGCCTGCAGCTGCTGGGGAGCCCTGAGCCCTTTAAATCTCAGCCTCGGCTGGGAATCTCTGTGGGCAGCCCAGAGCCCTTTGATTCCTGGCCGCGGCTGGGATTTAAAGAGCTCTGGGCTCGCCGCTGCAGGCATCGCGGAGCCCTTTGATTCCCGGCCGCGGCTGAGATTTAAAGAGCTCTGGTCTCCCCGCGGCTGTGGGCAGCTCAGAGCCTTTTGCATCCCGGTCGCGGCTGGGATTGAAAGGGCTCTGGGCTCCCCGCCGGTGTGGGCAGCTCAGAGCCTTTTGAATCCCGGTCGCGACTGGGATTGAAAGGGCTCTGGGCTCCCCGCGGCTGCAGGCAGCTTAGAGCCTTTTGAATCCCTGCCACAGCTGAGATTTAAAGAGCTCTGGGCTCCCCGCGCCTGCTGGCAGCCCAGAGCCCTTTGAATCTTGGCCGCGACTGAGATTTAAAGGGCTCAGGGCTCCCCGCCGCTGCAGGCAGCTCAGAACCTTTTGAATCCCGGCTGTGGCTGAGATTTAAAGGGCTCTGGGCTCCCTGTGGTTGCGGGCAGCCCAGAGCCCTATGAATCCCTGCTGCGGCTGGGATTTAAAGGGCTCTGGGCTCCCCGCCGCAGCCGGCAGCCCAGAGCCCTTTGAATCCCAGCCGCGGCTGAGATTTAAAGAGCTCTGGTCTCCCCGCTGCTGCGGGCAGCTCAGAGTCTTTTGAATCCTGGCCACGGCTGGGATTTAAAGGGCTCTGGGCTCCCCGCCGCTGTGGGCAGTTCAGAGCCCTTTGCTTCCCCATCGCGGGCCGCACAGTGAGCCTCCGCAGGCCGCATGTTGTGCAGGCCTGGGCTAGTGATTCAAGCAGGAGACCAGGGCTCGGGGGACCCCAGTCTGTCCCTGTTGGATCAGCGGATTACAAGTTGGGAGAGCTGGGTTTGTTGCTGCCACTGACTTGCACTGTGACCTTGGGTAGAGTCCCATAGCCTCTCGGTGCCTCAGTTTCCCTGCTGGCACTGTGGTAGTAGGGATGATTTGGCACCAAGTGCTCTAGCTGGGCCTTGCCTCCCATGCTCTGGGGCAGGGGAAGGTGGGCCTGGTGGGAAAGGCAGGACAGTTCTCTGGGAGCAAGATGTTGGCAAAGCTGGCATCTCCTGAGTTGTGCTCTATGATGAACTGGGACTGTTCTTAATATGGTCTTTGAATGCTGAGTGGGGAATGTTGGCCCGGGAAGGTTGCAGGGAAGTTTGGCTGGGACTGTCTGCATTGGGGGATGGGAGATTGGCCTTGAGGGAGGATACCTGAGCATGTAACACGAGAAACCAGGAAGGGGGTTGGAGGCCAGGTGACACCTCTGCTTGGGAAACTGGACAAAGGCTGGGGGAGGAGCCGGGGGGGGCAGGGGAGAGATGCTGGAGGGAGTTAGAGTTTCAGGAGCTGGGTGATGTAAAGGAGGGGAGCCCAGACGGGGCTCTGATCCCCCAATGGGGCTGTGGTGCCCCTGGGACACCAAGATGGACCTAACTGGGGTGGGGTCCTGTTGTCTGTACCTGCAAGACCTGTCTTGGACTGTGTTCCTGTCGTCTAAATAAACCTGCTGCTTTGCTGGCTAAGGGCTTGGCTACACTCACACTTTACACCGCTGCAACTGGGGTGTGAAAAAACACCCCCCTGAGCACTGCAAGATACAGCGCTGTAAAGCGTCAGTGTAATCAGGGCAGCAGCGCTGGGAGCACGGCTCCCAGCGCTGCACGCTACACCTGTAAGGGATGTGGTTTACATGCAGCGCTGGGAGAGCTCTCTCCCAGCGCTGCCGCTCTGACTACACTCACACTTCAAAGCGCTGCCACGGTAGCGCTCTGAAATTCCAAATGTAGCCATACCCTAAGAGTCATGTCTAACTGCAAAGTGGGGGTGCAGGACCCTGTGGCTTCCCCAGGACCCAGGCTGGGCAGACTCGCTGTGGGAAGCGCACGGAGGGGTATATGCTGAATACTCAAAGGAGAGACCCAGGAGGTGAAGCCGTGTGAGCTTCTTGCCCTGGAAACAGTCTGCTCCAAGGGAGAGGAGATTCCCCAACGTCCTGACTGGCTTGGTGGGGAGCAGTTCCAGAGCATCGCCCAGGGACTTCGTGACATGCTCCTCTCCAGCTTGTGCTCTGGGGCCTCGGGAGTCAGGATGCAGGGAGTGTCACGTGCAGGGCGTCTGCTGTGATTGGCATAGTACTGGAGGGGCATGTATGGGCAGGCGGAGAGTTGGGCATAGTTGGCAGGCTTGAGAAGCGCCAGGGCTGAAATAGCAGGAGTGGCTGCAGGCTAGGATTGAGGAGCATTGGTAGAGCTGGGGGGAGCTCAAGGCTGGGCTAGCAGGCCCAGCTGCTGTGGGTTGTTGGCAGAGCTGTGTGTCTGGGGAGGAAAGGAGCCCAGGAGTAGAACAGCAGAGGAGATGTGGGTCAGGATTGAGAGGCATCGGTAGCTCTGCGGGGGAGCCCAGGACTGGAGTAGCGGAGGAGGTTTCAGGTCAGGATGGAGGTGCATGGGCAGAATGCCCTACAGAACTCTCACCACACCCAGCAGCAGGGCAGGTTGAGTTTTAATGAGGTCTAATGTTTCCTGACTTGCATTCTGCAGTGACATCTGGTATCAAATATGCAAGGGCTGAGCCAACCAGAGTAGAAAATAAAGTGTCCGTGGGCCTGGGGGGAGCTGGAATAGTGAAGGATTGGGGGGCGCTGTAGGTCAGGAGTGAGGGGCATCAGCAGAGCTGTGGGTGTTGGGAGAGCCCAGGGCTGGGATTACAGGAGGGTTTCGGGTTGGGATTAAGAGGCATTAGCAGAGCTCAGGGGGAAGCAGACATGGCACTTAAGAAGGGACCTTCTATGAGCACATGCTGAAACACCGATTTCTCCAAAACCTCCCTCCATCACCGGTCAGGCCCCTTGGCCTGTTGGTCACTGCATTGGAGTGACCAGCTCCCCCCTGCTTTAGCCCTCGCGTCCATTAGCCCTGGATCTCGGCACCCTGGCAGGGCCAACCGCCTCCTGTTCTGTATAACTGACCTGAACTGGGTGTTTTCAGCACCCATCCGCCTGCCATAGGGTCTTTTTGGAGACCCTGCAGCTGTGGGGCCCCGTGTCAAGGGCCATCCTGCTGTAGCACCAGGTTTGCCCCCAGGAGGAATCTTTCTGCCTGAACCCCAGGTACTTGGCTCAGTCCGTTCCCTGTGCAGTGTCCTGGCGCAGTCTTCCAGGGACTGTCACGTGGTCTCTATGGCACCATCTTCCTGGCATGTCAGCCAGCACGGAGGTGGCTCAGTCCAGCAGTTCTTGTGGTGCTGGGAAAGGAAATCCAGCCAGTCAGGCCTCACTCCTCCCTCTAATCAGGGATGGGGTCCAAGCCAGTGAATCCTGGGGTAGTTCTGGTCACGCTGCCATCGAGCCACACATCCACCCCATCCCCAATGCCAGAGGGGCTGCATGGACCTGGCTTGGCTGCTACGGCCTTAGAACCTAGAACAGGTCACCTTTGAGGGTCAGTGCGGGTCAGAGGGCGACCCCAGTGCTCCTCAGTCATAGGGGCGAAATGAACGAGAGAAGGAGAAGAGAGATACTGCTGGGCCTGATTCTCTGCTTCCCCATTCCTGTGAATGGGACGGTAACAGTGAGGAGTTACAGTGGCTTTAAGCCACCTTGCTGCTCCCTGTATTGGGGGCTGACTCTAGCCACACCAGGGCCTGGGAGCTGGGCCATTTTGCCAGAACCACACTATTTGGGGAGGCTCCACACACTGGACGGGCAGGGGTATCTCAGCAGGCTGTTTCCACCCCCTTCTTTTGCCAGAGTGACATAGCCCACGTCCAGACTAACCCACGGCATCGGCGGGTTAAAATCGATTGCTCGGGGATCGATATATCGCGTCTAGTCTGGACGCGATGTATCGATCCCCGAGCGCGCTTACATAGATTCTGGAACTCCATCAACCCGAACGGAGTTCCGGAATCGACACGGAGAGCCGCGGACATCGATGCCGCGCCGTCCAGACGGGTGAGTACCTCGATTTTAGAAATTCGACTTCAGCTACGTTATTCTCGTAGCTGAAGTTGCGTATCTAAAATCGATTTTAATACCCTAGTCTGGATGTGGCCATAGAGGGGCCTGAATGTCACTGGGAATCAGCCCCCCCCCCACGTGCATGAAGGGAGATGACAACGTTGTTTTGCCACAGAGGCAGGGGAGGGAATATTCCCATACGTGGAGGGAGTTCTTGTGGGATGGCTGGACAGACGGATACCGGAGTCCTGACCCAGAGATGCCGAGGGAGGAGCAGGTGTCCCTGGGTTCGGGTCAGTGGAGTTGTTATTCTGCCCCACCCAGCCTGACGTCTGAAAGCCCCAGGTCTGGGCAGGCCTGCCGCTCTCAGGGGACTCTCCTCTACATGTAATGAGGAGAAGCAGGTGCTGCCTGGAGCCTCAGGCCCTGGCAGATTGAGCTGCTGGGGCTGGGAGCTGCCAGTGGCAGGAGGATGGAGGGAAAGGGTGGCTTGTCCCTTTCTGTTTAGAGCCCACCTGGAAAATTCCATCTGGAGGTCACTTGCCTTTTCCCACCCCCTAGATGGGGAGCATCCCCCCGAGTCACTGAAACTTGGTGGTGGTGCCAGGCCTCAGGGAGAGGTATGGCTTTCTGAACTGCTTTTCATCTCCTCAATCAGATGGGCTGTTAAGGTGCATGCAGCTCCCTACCCCCCTAAATCAGGGGTTCTTGGCTCCCAACACTTGGATCTGAAATACCACGGGTGGCATGTGGGCAAATTCTCAGGGGTGCTTCTCCCATCCCCCATGTTCACCCCCCTGCTCCATTGAGTGGAGCCTTCCTGGCTGAGATGTCCCATGGGTGAACTTGGAGATGGTGCTGTTGTGTGGAGTGCTGTGTCCTTAACCCCTCCGTGCAGGGGCTGGGGCCGACGGTGTAGACCCCGCTTTAAGCCAGAGAATTGTGTTCCTGGATTCCTTGGAAAGACCCTCAACCTCTCCATAAGCCGATGTGTCGAGCAATCATTCTTGGAGCCTGAGCGTCCCGTTGTTGTGTGTCTGTTCTCTGTACCCCTGCTTGAAGGTGGGCTAAGACCTGCGCTGGAAGAGACAATTAGGCCTTTGCCTGTCTTTGCTGGGGGGTTGCAGCAGGCCACCTGCCCTGTGGGCTGCAGTGGGAGAACGTGGCGCTCTGAGATGGTACTGAACCCTGCTGTAGACACCATGGAGAGCAGAGCTGGGAAGGGTTGTGCCCTACAGCCTGTTCTCCTGGCCAGCGTCAGCAACTCACTGGAGCCCCTCCTGTGGGAGGCTGTCACGCCCTGTGAGAGATCTCTGTCCTTCCATCCAAACTGACCCTTGTCCTCTCTCCTCCCTGAGCCCTGACAGGCTGATGTGGCACCTGGAGCTGCTCCATGTTGGAGGCATCCCCTCACTTGTGCTCTGTGGGGAGGACAGGGCCGGCTCTACTGTTTTTGCCTCCCCAAGCAGTGCGCTGAATTGGTACCTTGGACGGCGGGGGTAGTCCATGTGCTGTTAGGGCGGCACATGCATTTTTGCGGTGGCAGCAGTTCAGCGGCAGCTTCTGTCTTCAGCCGGAAGACAGAAGCTGCGCCACCATGGACAGCTGAACATAGAAGCTGCCGCCGAATTGCTGCCGCTGCAGAAGCGTGCGTGCCGCCCTAACAGCACATGGACTGCCCCTGCCATCTGCGGTGGCAATTTGGTGCGCTGCTTGGGGGCAAAAACACACTGACTGCTGCCCCTTGCAGATTCCTGCCCCAAGCACCTGCTTGGGATGCTGGTGCCTGGAGCTAGCCCTGGGGGAGGAGCTCTGGGGTGAAGGGTGCTGTTGGAATGTCGATGGGTCACTGGTGCAGGACTGAGCTGGCTTCTACTGTCCAGGGCCCAAACCAGGCCTCCCATTGGCTATGGTTGTGCCATCCAGAGGGGCTGGCAGATGCCTTGGGGCCAAGAGTCTTCACCATGCCAAGGTGCCAGCTTTGGAGGCCATGCCCCCTGCCCTGGATTGGGCACCATCTGCCCTGCTCAGCCCTGGAGCCACCTGAAGGATGGGGAATCCTTGAACTTCGCTCCAGGCAGTGTTGGCATGGAGGGAGCAGCACTGGGCAAGGTGTGCACACTTCTGCTTCCCACAGTCCCCCCTGTGTCTTCCCTTAACCCTTTGGGCTAGTGCATTAGTGGCTGAGATCAAGCTGGAAGGACACTTGGCATCAGGCATGGGAGCCACAAGGGGCAACTGGTGCAGGAAGTGAAACCAGTTATTATAGGGATAACAAACGTGGTGGAATAGTAGTCATGACTGGAGTACAGGTATTGAAGGCTATGTGCTGTTTAGGAAAGATAGAAATAAAGGCAAAGGTGGTGGAGTAGCATTGTACATCAATGAGGAGGTTAACTGTAAAGAAATAAGAAGTGATGGAATGGACAAGACAGAGTTTGTCTGGGCAAAAATCACACTGGGAAAGAAAGCTACTAGAGCCTCCCCTGAGATAGTGCTTGGGGTGTTCTACAGACCGCCGGGATCTGATTTGGATATGGATAGAGACCTCTTTAATGTTTTTAAGGAAGTAAAACTAATGGGAAATGTGTGATCATGGGAGACTTTAACTTCCCAGATATAGACTGGAGGACAAGTGCTACCAAGAATAGTAGGGATCAGATTTTTCTGGATGTGATAGCTGATGGATTCCTTCACCAAGTAGTTGAAGAACCGACAAGAGGAGATGCCATTTTAGATTTGGTTTTGGTGAGCAGTGAGGACCTCGTAGAAGAAATGGTTATAGGGGACAACCTTGGTTTGAGTGATCATGAGCTAATTCAGTTCAAACTAGATGGAAAGATAAACAAAAATAGATCTGGGACTAGGGTTTTTGATTTCAAAAGGGCTAACTTTAAAGAATTAAGGAAATTAGTTAGGGAAGTGGATTGGACTGAAGAACTTGTGGATCTAAATGCGGAAGAGGTCTGGAATTACTTTAAGTCGCAGCTGCAGAAACTATCGGAAGCCTGCATCCCAAGAAAGGGAAAAAAAAAACATAGGCAGGAGTTGTAGACCAAGCTGGATGAGCAAGCATCTCAGAGAGGTGATTAAGAAAAAGCAGAAAGCCTACAAGGAGTGGAAGAAGGGTGGGATTAGCAAGGAAAGCTATCTTAGTGAGATCAGAACATGTATGGATAAAGTGAGAAAGGCTAAAAGCCAAGTTGAACCTTGCAAAGGGAATTAAAACCAATAGTAAAAGATTATATAGCCATATAAATAAGAAGAAAACAAAGAAATAAGAAGTGGGACCGCTACACACTGAGGATGGAAAGGAGGTTAAGGATAACCTAGGCATGGCCCAATATCTAAATAAGTACTTTGCCTCAGTCTTTAATAAGGCTAATGGGAGCTTAGGGGTAATGGAAGGATGACAAACAGGAATGAGGATATGGAGGCGGATATTACCACATCTGAGGTAGAAGCCATACTTGAACAGCTTAATGAGACAAAATCAGAGGGCCCGGACAATCTTCATCTGAGAATATTAAAGGAACTGGTGCATGAAATTGCAAGCCCGTTAGCGAGAATTTTTAATTAATCAGTAAACTCAGGGGTTGTACCGTACGACTGGAGAATTGCTAACGTAGTTCCTATCTTTAAGAAAGGGAGAGAGTGATCCGAGTAACTATAGGCCTGTTAGTTTGACATCCTGTAGTATGTAAGGTCTTGGAAAAAATTTTGAAGGAGAAAGTAGTTAAGGACATTGAGGTCAATGGTAATTGGGACAAAGTACAACATGGTTTTACTAAAGGTAGATCGTGCCAAACCAATCTGATCTCCTTCTTTGAGAAGGAGACAGACTATTTAGACAAAGGAAATGTGGTAGACCTAATTTACCTCGATTTCAGTAAGGCATTTGACACGGTTCCACATGCGGAATTATTAGTCAAATTGGAAAAGATGGGGATCAGTATGAGAATTGAAAGGTGGATAAGGAATTGGTTAAAGGGGAGACTACAACGGGTCGTACTGAAGGGTGAACTGTCAGGCTGGAAGGAGGTTACTAGTGGAGTTCCTCAAGGATCGGTTCTGGGACCAATCTTATTTAACCTTTATATTACCGACCTTGGCACAAAAAGCGGGAATGTGCTAATAAAGTTTGCGGATGACACAAAGCTGGGGGGTATTGCTAACACGGAGAAGGACCGGGATATCATACAGGAAGATCTGGATGACCTTGTAAACTGGAGTAATAGTAATAGGATGAAATTTAATAGTGAAAAGTGCAAGGTCATGCACTTAGGGATTAATAATAAGAACTTTAGATATAGATTGGGGATGCATCAGTTGGAAGCAACAGAGGAGGAGAAGGACCTTGGGGTATTGGTAGATCACAGGATGACTATGAGCCGCCAATGTGATATGGCCGTGAAAAAAGCTAATGCGGTTTTAGGATGCATCAGGCGAGGTATTTCCAGCAAAGATAAGGAGGTGTTAGTACCGTTATATAAGGCGCTAGTGAGACCCCCCTGGAATACTGTGTGCAGTTCTGGTCTCCCATGTTTTAAGAGGATGAATTCAAACTGGAACAGGTTCAGAGACGGGCTACTAGGATGATCCAAGGAATGGAAAACCTGTCATATGAAAGGAGACTCAAAGAGCTTGGCTTGTTTAGTCTAGCCAAAAGAAGGCTGAGGGGGGATATGCTTGCTCTTTATAAATATATCAGAGGGATTAATATTAGGGAGGGAGAGTGTAAGCCGGTTATGTCAGGGCTCGTCCCCCTCAGGCGCGGCGGGGAGCCAGGGCCCCTCCTTACGCACTGCAGTCCGGGTCGGCTTAGCCCCTCGGCAGGTGTTGAGCGGGGTATAAGGTCTATAAACAGGGTAGAGCCCCGGCCCTCTAGCCGGGGTCGGGGCTCTCAAAGTCAATAAGCCCCGGCCCTTGGACAGGGCGGGCAGCAATAGTTCAGGCTCAGGCCTCCAGCGGGGCTGAGCAAACACAGTATCAGCCCAGGCCCTTGGACAGGCCGGGCAGTAATAGTTCAGGCTCAGGCCCCTAGCAGTGGCTGAGCAAACACAGTATCAGCCCGGGCCCTTGGCTCGGGCGGGGCACCAAACACAAGTCTAATTAGCTCTGGCCCTTTGGGTCAGGGCAGAGCAGTGGCAATAGGCGGGAAGAGGGGGAGTCTGCCACCCGGTTACGGGTGGCAGGGGGAACGCAGGCCCTCCCACTCCACTGCGTTCCAGCCTGGGGCCCTAGCAGCGGTCAAGACCCGCTGTGGTCAGTGGGGATCCTGGCCGCAACACACTGACATGGGTTCGGGCTCTTCCGGAGCCAAACCAGGGTCGGCTATCCCCGGGCTACTTCCAACCTCCCCCTCTCTGGGTACCTGGTCCTTGCCAGCGTCGTCTGGTGGGTCCCAGACCATGGGTTCCTCCGGGTACCGGTCGTGGGGAAGCTCAGGCCACTCCTCGGGGTATCGGGCACACGGCAGGTCAGGCCGATGTTCCTCCGGGTACCGGGTCTGAGGCAAGTCCAGCCAGCGTTCCTCTGGGTAGTGGGCGCGGGGCAGGTCCAGCCAGCGCTCCTTGGGGTAGTGGGCGCGGGGCGGGGCAGGTCCGGCCCGGCGGGAGCCCGGGCACCAGCGGGAGCCCGGGCACCAGCATCTGTCCTCTCCGGCAGCCTGCTTCCAACTGAGTGCTGGGGCCGGGCTTTTATACTTCCTGTCCCGCCCCTTGACTTCTGGGGGGCGGGGACAGGCCGTGCTGACTCCGCCCACTGAGGTGCCTGCTCTGGCTCGTCCCCCTCAGGTGCGGCGGGGAGCCAGGGCGCCTCCTTACAGAGAGGAATTATTTAAGCTTAGTACCAATGTAGATACAAGAACAAATGGGTATAAACTGGACACTAGGAAGTTTAGACTTGAAATTAGACGAAGGTTTCTAACCATTAGAGGAGTGAAGTTCTGGAATAGCCTTCCAAGGGGAATAGTGGGGGCAAAAGACATATCTGGCTTTAAGATTAAGCTTGCTAAGTTTATGGAAGGGATGATATGATGGGAGAGCCTAATTTTGGCAATTGATCTTTGATTATCGCCAGATAAGTATGCCCAGTGGTTGGTGATGGGATGTTGGATGGGATGGGATCTGAGTTACTGCAGAGAATTCTTTTCTGAGTGCTGGCTGGTGAGTCTTGCCCACATGCTCAGGGTTTAGCTGATCTGGGGTCGGGAGGGAATTTTCCTCCAGGGCAGATTGGCAGAGGCCCTGGAGGTTTTTCGCCTTCCCCTGCAGCGTGGGGCATGGGTCACTTGCTGGTGGATTCTCTGCAGCTTGAGGTCTTCAAACCACAATTTGAAAACTTCAAGAACTCAGGCATAGGTTAGGGGTTTGTTATAGAAGTGGGTGGGTAGGGTTCTGTGGCCTGCTTTGTGCAGGGGGTCGGACTAGATGATCACATTGGTCCCTTCTGACCCTAGAATCTATGAATCTATGATTGCCCCGTGGGGAGCAGATGATCTCTTGGCTCCTCCCCTTTTGAGTTCTGGGGTCATGTGCATCCCTGGGGCCCCCATTCATTGCTGTTACGCCTCAGCTGGCACCTTGGTCAAGGGCAGCTGGGATTTCCCTCTGGGGCCAGGATTCAAGGGCCTGCTGTTGAGTAGTCCGAGTTGCTCCCCCTGCCCTGAGTGCAGCCCCAGGGATGCAGAGGTCTCTAGGCCTCACCTTCACATCCTCCCCTTCATCAGCCTCTCAGAGCCCAGGACCAGTCCATTGAGCACTTCTCCAGAAACAGGCTGCCATGTGGTTACAATCAAGCAAGGCTGAGCTTTTCCTCTACCCCTGCCCCCTTGCTGAGCATTCCAGAGAACCCATCCCCAGCTGGCCCAGGGAGCCAGCCCCAGGTCTGGCCTGGGTAGATTCTCCTGCCACCTTGTGCATGGCCGCACTGCATGGTTCTAGCCTTGGGCAGTCTGGGCATCTGGGGGTTAAGGCAGCAGCCCAGCACAGATGTCCGCTGCAGGGAAGGAAGGGATGCTGGAGTAATCAGGGCCTCCCAGAAATAAAACTGGGGGGAAGGGGCCATCTGCCATGAGTGCTCCTGGAAGCTGGAGCCCCAGGGCTTGGAGTTGGCCCTGGCTACAGGGAGGAGGAGGAGGAGGGGGACAGAGGGGGCCTCAGAAGTCTGTGCAGGGCTGTAGAAATGTATGGTTGAAATCCATCACAGGACATATCCTCTCATCCTCCTGTCGACTGCACTGCCTGTGCCCTGGTCTCCGGGGACCTTAGGGGGCGGGGTGGTATGGGGGGGCGGGGCTTTGGAGACCCTGGGTTTAAATTCAGATCAGATTGCAGATGGTGCAAGTTTTGTTGGCTGCATTTTTGTTTCTTTTAGCAGACTGCATCACAAGATAACCCTGGGGTACCTCTGGGTGGGATGCAGGGGGGCTGCAGGTTGGGGGTGAAGGGCAGTGCAAAGGGGAAGCTAGTCCTGCTGCTGGCCTCTGCTCAGCCCCTCGGCTCCATGTCCATCCAGCTCCCGCAGTTTTCAAATCAGAGAGGCAGCTGCAGTCACCTGAGCTGTCCTGGCTCCTGCCCAGATCCCACTGTGGGTGTGGGTCCCGGGGATCCTGGCCTCTGGGAGCTGAGCTTTTACCCAGGAGCCTGTGTGGTGGGAGGGGGGAGGCTGCCTCCAGGGAGCCAGTCCTGGGGGAGGTGAGTGAGGCCAGAGCAGCCTCCCCCATGGAGAGCTGGAGGGAGGCCAGCCCAGGCTGCAGGTGGCTGCTGGATCAAGGGGTGCAGGGGCACGGTGGGTCCTGAGGATCTCAGCCCTGGTACTAGTCTGTCCCCAGGGGCAGCCGGAATGTGGGAGTCCTGCACCGCTAGTGTGGCCGTCCGGAAACCCCTGCCTCAGCCACAGCCCCTTCCCCTCCTTCCCGCCCTCTCCAAGGCACCTTGGGCATTTTGTCTCCAGCCTGCACCTCTTGCTGACCCCAAAGTGATAAGGCCTGAGCCATGTGACTCTGGCTTTCCTTCCACTCCTGTTGTCCTGGTGACGTCCCCCTCCCCCATGTCACACACTTCCCCCCCCCCCCCCCATCTGTGCCCATAGTCATGCACACAGGGGACCCCATCTCTTCCCTTCCAGAAAGACAGACGTGCTTCCCTCACACTGTCCACCCTCTTCCCCCTGGCTACTGTTATGTTGAGTCCAGTTGTAGTCATCCAATTTTTTTTTTTAAATGGGGGAGGGGAGCTGTAAAATGAATGGCAGGTAGCCCTCCTGCCCCCTTTTCCCAGGATATTTCAGAGTGAGAGCCCAGTGGAAGGAGTGGGGTCTCATGGGGAGATCCTGTGCATTAGTTCTGGGGGGAGAATGTTAGCTAGCAGCGTAGAGCAAGGATTCAGAGCCCTAGGTTCTGTAATTGGCTCTGGGAGGGAATATCAGCTAGTGGTAGAGCCAGGAGACCTGGCAACGGTTCGCTTTCCTGGGAGGGAGCATGTGTGTTAGCTGGAGGAGAGGACTAGGAGCTGGGACCCCTGCATTCTATTCCCAGCTCTGTTGCTGACTTGCTAGGTGACTTTAGGCAAAACACTGCCCCGATCCGTGCCTCAGTTGCTCCATCTGTATCCCAGGGATATAATTTGATCTGGGTTACCAGCTGTTTGTTTGCAAGGGACCAGGAGGGTGGGATAAAAGGAGCCCCATGCCAGCTGCTCTGTGTGGCTGGGAGCTTGCACTGCCGCTCGGCTCAGCCACGCCTGGGCTGTGAGGGAGCCAGGGTGCAGCTGGCAACCTGAAACAGGCACGCCCGCTGGCTGATCCCTCGATCCCCACCCCCTGCTCAGGCACTTACAGCTGCCTATTGTGCGACCACCGCCCCAATGCCCATGGTGACAAATGCCACTGTGTTGTGGTGAAGCCCCAAAGAGGTGCCCCTCGTCCTGCTACCTGGCGACATCCCATCACCGCCCTGTGATGCCACCCGTGGATAATGCACCAGCTGATCATTAGAGGTTGCCCACAAAGGAGAACCTGTGTAGGGTGCTGCTCCATCTGAGTGCCCTCAGCTTCTTAAGCCCAGGGACACGGGTGCCTCGCACCTCTGGATCAGGCCACGGGGCTGGTAATGGAATGAGATGCAGCGCAACTAGGACCTCGGGGGAAGAATGGACCGTAGTGCAGGAAAAAGACAGTGGGTATCTGTCTTCGGCAGGTACAAGCGCCTCCCACCCCCTTCCTGAGAGGGGGTTATGCTGAGTTTAGGCTTGAGCCCATGCCTGTCTGGCATTCCTGACCTACTGGCAGGTGGCTCTAGACCGATGCCACGTCTGTCTCAGGATGGCTTGCTGCACTTTGGTGAGCTGTCTCTGGCTGATCCCTGGTAGTTTGAGGGAATTGCTGTCTCGTATTGGGGACGCTGGAACAGAAAGTGTTTGTGGCTAGCACTTTTGTCGATAAAACTTTTGTCAGTTAGGGATGTGAAAAAACACCCCCCTGATGCTCTCCCGCTGACATATCTACTGTTGAGGGTTTGGGAGAGACAAAGAAGCAGCCGTGCTGTGGGAGATCTAGAGAGTGCATGGGGGTCTGTTTGCAAAGGGTGCAGCACCAGAAACACTAGAGGTGGCATGTCATGTGGCAGGGGTAGCTGTAACCCCTCTCCCTGGGCTGTAGGATATTTACACTAAGCCAGCTCTGGTGCCCCTCCTTACTTGGCTGGGGAGGATCACCTGACCCGCCCAGGGTATCCCCGTCCCCTCAATGGCAGAGCATGGTAAGACGTGGGCTTGCTTTGATGAGCCCATTGTTTTGTGGGGAGTAAAGCATGCAGCATCCACTCTTTGTGCTTCTTAATATCACTTGTTTTGTGCCTGAGCGGCTTTATCTTGAACAGATCTGTAGTGGCAGGGGCTCTGATCTCCCTGGGTTGTCCAGTGTCCGTGTGCAGGCCACATAATAGTGGATCATTGGATGGGGGAGGGAAGAGAGAAACTTAAAGGGAACCTGCATAGCATTTTGTGGGGCAGGGAGCACAAGCCCAGTTTTTCCTTTTCCTTAGTGTTGAAAGAAGGCCTCACAATTTGGGATGTCAATTTTTTTTCTTTCTTGCTCCCCCCCCTTCAGAACAATTCAGAATATCAGTTATGGTCTTGGCTAATGTGTTGAAGTGGCCTCAGGGATGTTTATTGTTAGATCGCTTCCTTCCACCTTTCCCTTTGAAGGGGCAGAGACGTTAGATCTTTAACAAAGACTTCCTTTCTCCACTGAGTTTATTAGGCATTGGAATTAAATAGAAGCCAATGCATGGCTTTAGAAAAAGTCCGGCCAACAATCCCATCTTCTCTATTGGTGATGGCTCTTGTGATGTCATCGCTTCACTAGATCTCCAGACTCCACAGAGTCTCAGGGTAGGCGGAACCAGAATTTCAAATGGGAACTTTTTTAATGCCCTTCCCCCAGCGCCCATCAAAAAGGAGTAGAAAAGAGCAGGTCCTCTTTAAGATGACTGATCCAGAGACTGGAATGCCTCTGATAGTTCAGAGATCTCTTTCCTCCCTGCTTCCCCAGGCCCCCCATCTCTGTTCCCATTTCCCTTGCCTTTTCCCCTATTGATTGCAAGCATCAGCTGGAAGGCTCTGCCCCCGTAGGCAACCATGTGCAGGCACGACTCCTTTGCAAGGCCTGGCATGCAGAGGCAGCCCTGGGTAGTGCTTGCAGCCTGGAGCGGCCGGGTTGGGTTGGGAAGCAGCAACTCGGTTTGTTTTTCCACTACTGGCAGCGTTGTGTCCAGGGTTATGGAGAGGTTGTGAGGCGGGTGTGTCTGTAAGGCGGGGTGGCTCCACACCCTACACTTACCTCTTGCCCGATTTAGCTTAATCTGCCTCTGCTTGCATTCCTGACCACCCCGCCGCCCCCGGAGCAAGTGCACCCCACTGGGCCAGTGACAGGGCAGTTGCTGGATGGGTGGTCTGAATGTCTGAGGGCAGGGTTGGGAGTCTGTGTCTGGGTTCAATTTCTGGCTCCGGTGTGTGACTGTCCCGTCTCTGTGCCTCAGTTTCCCCCTCAGGGGAACTGGAACAGTGGTGCTTGCCTATAGTGCAGGAGTTTGTGCAGCACCTTGAAGTGCTTGGATGGGAGTGGCTGAGGGAAAGGCAGGGTGTTACTGCAGCCAGACCCAGGGGAATGGGAAACTGCCCTGGCGAGGTGCTCCAGAGCTGGTGAGCGTCCTGATGTTCGGGTTTCCATGTGCTAACACAGCATCGTGATGCTGACTGGGCCCTGGAGGGCAGTGTTTAAACAGACACTCGTGCTAATTTGGGGGGGTGGGGCTGGCCAGTCTTGTACCTTCTAGGGGAGGGTAATCTGAAATCCCAACACTTCCTCTGCTATCCAGCTGGTTCTGGCAGGCTGACAGCCCCCCACTTTGTTAGCAGGGGCGAATTCTGAGGGAAATACCTCATGAACCCCCCTCCCACTCTGGATTACTAGGGGAGAGAAAATTTAGGGGTGGGCTGAGCAGCCCTGAGAGAGGAAGCCTTACAGCTGTGTCTGGGGAGCAGGCTAGAGCCACATGCTGGTATCTTCATGTTGCTTTGACAAAGCCAAGCCAAGCAGGGGGCAGTGTGGACTCCACGCCTGGCGTGGGCTGTGTTGGAGAGCAGGCTTGGGGGAAATGAGGCATAGACTGTCTCTGGTGGCTGGGTCCCATTCTCTGACTCTCCTCTCCCAACATGCTCTTGGGGACCTTGCTGTGTGAATCATTACCTTGCCCTTGAAGTCTCTTGTGCCCCAGGGATTGGCGGGGCTCTTGTGACAGTAGCTGAGCTACCAGCTGGGCTAGGATTGTGGCTGCTGTTTGCCTCCCACGGCGTGGGCGAGTGGTGATGGGTTTTCAGCCTTGCCTCAAGAACCCTGCCCACTTTAATTCACACTGCTCCCCCCACCTTTATTCCCCTCCCGCGGGCCCTCTCAGCCCACCTAACATGCATTGCCTGGTGGAGGGATCTTCAAGGCCAGGGATTCTTTATCTCCTTGGGGGTCGCTGCCCTAGGAGTGGAGATAGCTCCTCTCAGGGCTTGGGGATTGACCCCTGAGCTGCCTACTGTGTAGGCCCCAGGCTCATCCAGAAAGGAGTGTGGGTGTGGGTGAGATGCCGGCACTTATCAAGCCTTAAACTGTAGGGGGAAATGACAGGAGTTTCAAGCCAAATTACCCATCCCTCCTCTAATCTAATGGGAAGGGCAGGCGCGGCTGGTGGGGGTGGGTGGTGGCTGGGTGGAGTGGCCTGTATGTAGATGGGTTAAGCTCTGCTGCCATGACACCAACACCCTTCCCTGCCTCCCTCCCCGCCACTGCCTGCGGAAAAAGCTATAAAAAGAACGTATTTAAAGTGACACCATTGTGATAAAAATTGGAGAGAGGGATTTTAGAACCTCCATGCTGTTTCCCTCCGTCGGCAGGAGCACAGGGCAGGCTGGCCTGCTTGTGTGCGGGTCCCCAACTTGCTCTTTGCTGAGGTGGGACTCAGAAGCCAGGCTGGTCAGTTTCACTCTCTGCTCCCTGGTCTGTAGGTGATTTGGTTGTATATAGGTTGCCAGCATTGTAGGGGTTTCTCCCCCATTCCCCCAAAGGACGTAGATCTTCCCCCACCCCCTTCCAGTTTGAATTCTCATGGCTGCAAGGTTGTCTCGGTGTCCCAGAAAGCCAGGGAGTCTGGGGATAGTCACTGTGGGACTAGTGGGAGCACTGTCCTACCGCATACAGGTCCCCCTCCCCTGTTTGGGATTTCCGTCCTCCCAGGGCTAGGCTGTGCTTGGCCCCAGTCTCTCTCTCTGGAACACCCCATGCTGCTGTCCCTGGGACTAGAGGGGGGCAGGGCAACATGATCCATGGCAGCTTCCAACCACAGGGAGGTAAAACTCCTCCCTCATTCCCTGCCTGCCCCTGAGGTCTGGCCCGGCTCCAGCTCCCAACCTGGGCATAGAAGGTGCTTGCTCTAGAGTTGCCGTCTCAGCTGAGGGGGTTATGAAACCCCCCCGATGGGGAAGTGAGGCGTGGATGGGGTGGGCATGGGCCCCCTGAAGATGGGGGTTCCTAATAGCGAGGTCAGCCAGGTGGCTGGGTAGTGTGGTGCCTCATAGCGGGATGTTGGGGGGTGCATTGCAGCATGGTGTGGTGCCAGGGCAGGTGGAGGGAGGAGAGGCTGGGAAGGGTTTGATGAGGCACAGCCCCTGCCCGCTCACTGCAACCCTCTGTCCCTCTCCGGTGGTAGCTGGGCCACATACAGAGGGTGATGAGCTAACTACAGTGTGGGTGGCAGAGCGGGGTCTCTTACCTCAGGCAGTTGAGGTGCTGTAAGATGCAGAGGTGTCAGGCTGCCAACAACCCATCTAGTGGTACTGCACTGCACTGGCATGCGGGGCAGGCGGCACGCTCTTTCTCACTCTGGTTTGCCATCCGGGTATTGAGCTCCCCCTTTTATTCAGGCACATTCTTTGTCAACAATTCCTGGCTCCCCGCAGCCTCCGTTAACCCTTGTGTACTGAGGATCAGACTTTCCCAGCACCCTGTAGGATTTTGTCTGAGTACCAGATTCACTTGGTCAGCAGTCCAAAAGGACAAAGCATGCCTGTTCAGATTGGCTGCAGCCCTCCTTCCCAGCTGGATCCAAAGTAGCTAAGGCCAGAGTTCAGCTGGAATTGACTGACTTAATGCTGCTCTGATGTCAGCCTTGGGAAGGGAAACCTTGGGGCCAGATTGAGACTCTATAGACCTGGGAATGGGTCTATCAGACAGTCCGGTCAGAATCCTGGCTTTCTTTTTTTTTTAATTGTTTTCTAGCTCTCCTATTTGCAAAGTGGATCTTTAAAACCTGACCCTGGTGTAATTGACATAGTGCTGTCTGCCTGAATCTGAGGAGAGCCTGGCACAATTACTCTTGAGGGGGGAGAGGGAAGAGTGTAACTGACGCAATGATCTCTGCCTGAGCCTGCAGACAGTCTCTAACAGAGGGTGGAGCAGCAGTCACTAGAACCAAGGAAGGCATCTGGCCCCCTGAGAAGGCTGGGCCCCTGCCATCAGAGGCACTGTCTTTCTAAGTTGCCGGGGTGCTTGACCCCCGCACCACTGCAGCCCCTCCCCCTGCTCCATCTCTTCCCCCAACTCCCCACCCCAGCCCTGCCCCATTCCTGCCCTCCCCCAAGCATGCCCAACCCTTGCTCCTCCCCCTTTCTCCCCAGTGCCTCCTGCATGCCGTGGATCAGCTGATCACAGTGGGTGGGAGGCACTGGAGGAGGACCTGGTTGGGGGGCTGCCAGTGGGTGCCTGCCATTGTTGAGATTTGGCCTTACATTCTCAGATAACTGAGTGCACAGCACAGACACACAGTTCAAGGGCATGTATGGGCTAGGGAAAACCATTGTGTTTTCAAATAGATTATCTAATGTGCTTTAACCAATGTGATTTTACATGGGACTTGGTTCAGACAGGACAAGTCACAGGAAATAAAAGTGGTAGCTGGTTGTGGCCAACTCTGGGGAGTGGTGGGAACGGGGAGAAGAGTATTACTAAATCTCACTAATTAACATGCCTCATGATTATTATTTGTATTCTAGTAGGGCCTAGAGGCCCCACTGTGCTGGGTACTGCACATCCATCCAGTGTCCTAGCTGCTGGCCCACACTCCTTTCCCCTTCATATATCTACTGGTTTCAGAGTAGCGTTGGCATTCTGCCCATGGATGTCCCTTCTCCAGCAGCCTCCGAAGTGGGTTTGCTCTCTGCCGCCATGATTAAGTCTGTGTAAGTGACAATGCAAATTAGGTACCTCCCAGAGGCTCCTGGCAAGCTCCCAGTGTGGCCCTTGTTTGTGCACCACTGGACCAACGAAATGAGTGGCCCAAAGTGATGCTTGGATTCTCTGTCCAGCACAGCTGTGGGCCCTAAGCTTTGCCTGTGCTCTGAGTTACTCCATAGCCATGAATGATAAACTGTGTGTGATGACTAGTGGGTGGGGGTGCATACACATAATCTCAGAGAGGTTAGCTGTGTTCCACTGGTTGAACTATGTTCTGCTTGGTCCTTTTCAATCAACATTGCAGGATCACTGTTCACTTCCTGTTCTAACTTGTTGTGCAGTTTCTGTGGCTATTAAACAGCTGCTATATTCCTCCACCCTAGAGGTGGCTGCATTTTCTCCCTCCCCCGGCTTCCTGTCCCCTGATTGCCCCTATCCACACACCCGTCCCGACAGGCCCCTCGGGACTCCCACGCTTATCCAAACCCCGCCCCCATTCCCCATCCCCTGACTGCCCGCCTTGCCCCGAGAACCTCTGCCCCATCCAACCTCCCTGTCCCCTGATTGCCTTCCGGGACAGAGCAGCATGTCTGGCAGCCATGCCACCGGAGCGCGCAGCCCCGCTGCCCAAAGCACTTGGGTGGAGTGGGAAGGCTTGGCTGGGAGGGAAGGTGGGACAGCGAGGGAGAGTCTGGGGGCTAGCCTCCCTGTCCGGGAGCTCAAGGGCCAGGCAGGACAGGCCCACAGGCTATAGTTTGCCCACTTCTGGGTTAACTGATTTATTTATAGCAGGGGTGACCACCTGTCTTGCTTGATGTATTTATGTGGCCCACATGGCACATTCAGCTTCTTGAAATCTAAGCCCTCTTTTTTTTTTTTTAAAGTAGGTTTCTAAACATTGAGGGTACAAACAGAATCTTCTAAACGTGAAACCAAGTGTAAACTGATGGCAGTGATGTCTGCCTGAATCTGCAGACAGCCTGAAGCAGTGACCCAGAGGGGAGAATTCCCCTGCCTTCAGTAATTGTAGTTGGAATGTTAACTCTGGAACCTAATTATGTCAGTTTGACACAAGCATTAATTGCTGATCATTTTAGCAGTGGACAGGAGTGGGAGTGAAGCCTGGAATGGAATAGGGGTGGAGATGAAACTGGGAGTTGCTTCACGGAGGGAAATGAAGAGGGAAAAACCAAGGTGATCAAAAGATGGGGAAGAGGGAGAGAAACAGAGAAAGGAGTATGGGGATGGGGGAAGAAAAGGAACTCAAGGTTTGGTTACTACTCTTGATCTTTGAGCAAACCTTCCCCAGACATCAGTGATTTCTAAGGGTTTATCTATGGGAGGAATTTGACCAGAATACCTCTTCTACAATAGCTCCACATAGGGACAGTCTGTTCTGGAATAAATGACTGTATCCAGAATAATTACTCTGCTTTGGAAGTGTACTAACTATATTCTGGAATAAAGTGACTCCCTTGAGAACTATTCCACAATAACTCTTAAGGTCAATTCCCCCACATACACAAGCCCTCAGGTGTCTGGGGCAGGATTTGGATGGGGGGTTAGCCAGCACATGTTAACAGCCCAAATGTAACCCCAGTGTTAGGTCTTGTAAAAACAAGTTGTTTCAATACTGACCATCACTAAAAATGTCTCTGTGACTTAGTTTCTCAACATTCAAATGGCCACTTATTGAAAACAATAAAAATGGGGGTCTTGCAGCAGTCTAGTGTGTAACAACGTGAAACTGCCAAGCTTATTTTCATTGCCTGGGCTGCCTGAACTGCAAGATGTAAACAAACTGTCTAAATATTGGCAGGACCAGCGCCAGGGTTTTTGGAGCCCTAGGCACAATTTGGGGGGTGGCATTTTGTGTGCAGGAGCTTCCGGTTCTACTCCCATTGCGCCACCAAAGAAGGACCCTCTGCCGAAATGCTGCAGGCGACAGCGGCAGTCATTGAGCTGCTCAATTGCCTGCCACTGTTTTCCGCAGCACATCGGCAGAAGGTCCTTCTTTGGCGGTGTGACGTGAGCAGAACCAGAAGCTCCCATGCACCCCGTGAGGAGCACGCAAAATGCCGCACCCCCGAATCCTGGTGTCCTAGGCGACCGCCTAGGGTCGCCTAATGGAAGCGCCGGCCCTGAATATTGGAGCCACAAGGTGGGGAAGGCAATATCTTTGAATGGACCAATTTCTGTTGGTGAGAGAGACAGACGTTGGTCCAGTCAAAGATAGGATATTACCTCTCCCCCCTTGTCTTGCTAATATCCTGGGACCAACATGGCTACACCAATGCTGCAGAGTAGACTCCTTAGTTTGCTGTAATCTAAAGTGGCATTAATTCCACACATAAAGAGATGTCTTCATAAAATATATCACCAAATTCTGCCCTCTTACTTTTTAGCGGCCTGGTTCTGGCAGGATCGAGGACAGTCTCTCTTTGTTTTGTTGGATGATGATGTTATTTTTGTTATTGTGACCCAGCTGCTATAAATTGGTGCTGGCTGACTTCAAGGGAACAATACTCCTTTACCCCAGCTGAGGATCTGGCCAAATGGAGGCTGCGTTGGGGTGTGCTGGGGGGTGGTAGCTGTGCCAAGGTTGCCTCTTGCACCCATCTTCTGCCCTCCCTGGCACTAACTAAAATTGAAGATGTAAAGGGCATCGCTTGCTGCTGTGCGAAAGGGGTTTTGCTTGGGGAGGAGGGAGGGAGAGGCTGAGCTGGGAGGAAATTCCTGCAGAAGGCGTGGACGTTTAAGAGGCAGGGTGTGTCTCATTTCTGCAGAGCACAGCCCGGCTCTCATGAAATCCATGAGGGCTGCCCAGATATCTGCAGCTCCCAGCAGTGCCCGGGAATAGAGGCGAGGCCCCAGTGGAGCCAGGAGGGGAGTCAGATGGCTGCTTTCCCACGCCTCGGTCCCCTGTGCCGGAATGGCGTGAGGCTGGCGCCCTCCTCTCCACACAGGGAGCCTTTGAGTCTTTAGGGGGAGAGGGAGGGGCCCTCACCGCAGGCATTGCAGTAGCTTCGTTGCCTGATTTTTCCCCTCCCCCCAGGGAGGGGATGGGCCGGGGTGGGCAAGGAGGAAGCCAGGGAGCGGCTCTGCAGCGCAGGCGGGGCGGTTACAGCCCAACAATCCGATTACTAGACTGTATCCAATTAATTCCTAGCCATTTACAGACATTATTACCCAGCGCCCCCCTCTAATCCAGTTAGATTTCGCCAATTACTGGAGGTGTTTGGTCTGGAGGAAATCAAGAGCCTCCTTCTAATGTAAAGGCTAATGGAGGGGTGCTGGGCTGAGCCTCAGGGGCCCAGGTCATCAGCCCGGGCATCTTACTCAGAAGTTCGGTGCCTAAATACCTGAGGATCTGGACCTGGCTCCCAAGGGCTGCAGTTAGATGGGGGTCCCGTTACAGTTGCTCATGTTCCAGGTGCCTCCTTGACTGGCCCTGCCCTGTGACCCGACTGCACTGGGTCCCGGTTGCCACTGGCATCTCTTGTCCCTGTTCCATTTTTCCCTGCATCTCTAGCCCTTGTCCCTGTGACTCAGCTACTCATTCCCCCCGGCTCCCCCTTTGCTGGGAGGCCTGACCCCACTCCATTCCCATGCAATGTCTCCTCTCTATTTCTGAAGGCCAGGGGCTTCTTGTTCTTCAGGGAGTGAATTTCCTACCTTCTCAACTTTATCTCATTTCATTTAAGTCACGCCAGTTTCTGGCTTCCACAGGGTGAGGGGGGCCTGCCCCAGGCAGGGAGCCAAGGGAGAACAGCCACATTCTGCTGCGTTCCTAGGTTGCAGGGGCCCTGCAGCAGGGTGTGCGTTGGGGTGGGAGGCACAGGGAAATAGGCTGGATCCAGTTTGCGAGCAGCACGACCTACCCGTGCCCAGGACCGTGCGGATGGTGTTGTGGGGGGTGACCCAGGGGCCTCGCCAAAGAAGTATTTGGTTTGGGGATGCAGAGCTGAAACTACAGCCAGAATGAAGGGAAAAGCATCCATTTGCTGTACTAAAGACAGCCAGTAATGGAGAGTGGGTGGGCATCTTCCGATTGGGTGGCTCCCTTTTACCTCTAATAAATACAGTGCCCTAATGCTCCAGGCTCAATCCTGATCCCCTGCAGCAAGGGACAGGAACCTCCCTGGCAATGGAGGTAAGCAGTGGCATAGCCAGGTTCTAAGTATAGGGGGAGCAAACATAAAAAAGGCATCCCCCCTTGGCTCCTCCTCTGGCCACGCCCCTGGCTCCTCCCATCCCCCCTTCCCCCAGTTAACCTCAGGCCTGGCTCAGGACTCCTGCGGGTTTCCCGGGGGTGTGGATACCCCCATCCCCCCGCGGTCCCAAGAGAGTCTCTCCTGCCCAGAGTGCTCTGCAGGTGTCCCCCGCCGGGCTGCGCCACCCGGCCCCACTCACGGGGTCCCGTCCCCCCTGCCCCGGGCTCCAGGCTCCTGTGCCATGCTAGGGCCCCCCATCCAGACAGCACGGCCTGCACCCCTGTCCTGCGGGCCCAGCCCCGGAGGGCCCCTCACCCGAACCCCCAGTGCAAGGCACCAGACCCCCGCCGCTCACCTTCCATTCTGTGCCGCCGCCTGTCCCCGGCCTGCTCTTGTCACTTGGTGCGCTCCACGCGGGGCTCGCCAGCCAGGCGGCCTTAAAGGCGCAGGGGCCCTTTCACCTCCCCCCACCTGCCGCATTAGCAAGGGGCGGGGAGCACTTGGCTGCCGAGCCCTGAGCCGCTGCAGGAGGTGGCTGCAGCGATGTTGGGGTCGTGCT
Organism: Gopherus evgoodei; assembly: GCF_007399415.2. Taxonomy (NCBI): domain Eukaryota; kingdom Metazoa; phylum Chordata; order Testudines; family Testudinidae; genus Gopherus; species Gopherus evgoodei. The sequence goes on along the minus strand of NC_044330.1, from coordinate 67,053,512 downwards.
GAGCATGGGGCGCGATGGCCGAGGAGCCCTCCCCCCCCAAATTGGCTCCTCTGGCTGTGTTGCCACCAGCGCCAGTCCAGCAGGTGTCGCTTTTTGAAAATGTACTGAGGGGAAGTGGCTGCTTCTGCTGCACCCCGCTAGCTACGCTAATGGAGGTAAGGCAGCGTGTGACTAGACCTGGGTCCTAGGTCTCACCACCTGTCTGGAGTGGTTACTCTTTCTGGGGAGAAGCTGCGTTTGTCTTCTCTGATGGAGCCCCACCAGGCTGCGCTACAAGGGAGGTGGCTGCTGGCTACGGCTGTGGAAACATCAGTTCCTGCCAGGGTTCTAGGAGCACCAGCATGGGCAAGTCCAGTCTGTGCTCGGAGGCCACTGTAGAATAGAGTCTGGCAGCTCAGATGCGGCTCTCCCAGCCCGTGCTGGAGATCACATTCGAAGCCTTCTGGTGTGAAGGAGGCTCCTTCCTGCGCCAATCTCGGTCCTTTCCTCCTAGGCTTTCACCATGGTTTAGCGAGGCAGGTTAGTATTGTTTTTTTGTCGTGATGTTCTAGATTTGTGGGGTGAGGATGGGGGAGACGCTGGGACTAAGGGTGGAAGTGACTTGCCTGAGGTCACACTGAGAGTTGTTTGCAGAGCAGGAAGTAGGACCCAGGTGTCCTGGATCCCAGTGCCTGGCTATAATGAGTTTGGTTTTGGCTGTAAGGTGGTCGTGGTCTGGGGAGTCCTGGCAGAGGATGGCTTACCTGAAATCTACCTATGCTGAAGTGGTCCTTGATGATGAAAAGTGGCCTTTTGGCTTCCTTGAACAGACTCTTTGTACTCGTGGGGCATGCAAACGCTGTGGGAGACCGTGGCAGATTGGCATCAGCAAGGCGGGCAGAGCCTAGTGCTTGGCTTAGTTGCCATGAAGTGTGATTATTTCCTGCCCACACCTCTGTGTCCGGATTACTCCTTCCAACCAGGGACACTGTCACCAGCAGTGCAGAGCGATAAGAGCTGGAGGTGGGGGTGGGGAAGATTTCACTGATCCTCTGATGAAAATGGGGATGTTGGAAAGCAAGAGTTTTTCATTGCAAAGACCCGTCCAGGCCTCCTTCATCGTCAAGCAGCAAAAGATGAAGGGGGTTGCTCTCCAGTGTTGCCCTGTGTCTTTTGGATGCCATTGGTGGGTTTGCAGTACCACCTGGAGCCATTAAAAAAAAAAATGTCCATGCCCTTTTTGAGAAGCTTGATGGAAAGAACCATCTTTGCCCCACTGCCACCTGGGTAGCTAACAGCTGAGCAGCCTTAGCCGAGCTGAGCGTGGGGGAGCTGGCTACATTAGCCACGGGATAAAGGATCTGGATGCAGACTAGGTTAGCCAGGTGACTGCTCAGCTATATTCTCTCCCTCCAGCCCACTCTCCTCCTGGACCTGCCAGTGGAAACTGCCAGGGGTCCATCCTCCACAGACCTTTCAGGTAGCAGTAAGTCAGGCTGGGCCTGAGCTGGCTCAGCCGGGCATAATGGGGTGGGGTTTGGGCATTTGGCTGCAGGAGAGGTTCCCCGCTGAAGGGGTGGGTGGTGGCAGTGGGGAGTTGCTGATGGAACCCGAGCCTTTTGAGAGGCAGCGCAGATGCCCAGCAAAGACGGGGAGGAAGGGGTTGGTTTCGATTGCCACTGAACCTGGAGAAAATGAGTCTTTTGTTTGCTGTTGCTGTAACCGCTGAGCACTCACCCGATCCCCACTCTGCTGGAGTCACAAGAGCAACTCCGCAGCCTTAGAGCAGGAGTCAGAGGAAGTTCAACCGGATTTCATCCCGGAGCGGAAACGCAGCCGGCGAGGCGCCCAGAGCCCTGTGTGGTGGCCCTAGTGCCATGGTGTTTGTAAGGTCTGCGCTTCAGGGGCAGGGATGTGGGGTAGCGAGGACTGGCACCGCACCTCAGTGGCTGGAGGCCCTCCAGAGTAGTGCTGTCTTGGGAGGTGCAGGGAGCTCAGCTTGGCTCGTCAGTGTAAGAAGTTACAGAGCAGCATCTCTGTGATGCAGGCTGAACAAATAAAGGGGGTCTAATGCCTGCCCTCTGGCTCCATGGGGGAAACCCACCTGGGGCCTCTGTCTGGATCAGCTGGGGAGGGGATCAGTGGGAGCTGCCCATTCTCCCTCCGGTCAGGGAGAGGGCAGCCATGAAGGCAGCTGTTCCCTGACCCTTGCCACCGGCGTGCCTCAGCCTCCATCTCTCCAGCGAGCTGGACAGAAGGAACAGAGCAGCCTTCTTTCCATACAGTGGGAGGGTCTGGCTCTCCTCCCTGGGCCCCCGTGTAAATCAAGAGTGACTCCACAGTTTGCCAGTGCAGTTCTACAGGTGTAACCCCCCCAGGAGATCAATATCAGGCAGAGGCTGTGCTGCACATTAACCTAGTCTTCTCTCCCTCCCTGCTCCCAACTGCTGGTCCCCGCCCCCTACACCCATCCTGCCTCCTGCTGTTTAACCCTTTCTCTTCTCTCAGGACAATAGCCCCAGCCCCGCCCCTCCTCGCAATTGTAGGTTCTCTCCCACTGCCCCTAGCCAGACCATCCCCCACAGCCATTCAGTTCCCTAGCTGCCAGACTCCCCTTACAGCCCCCTGGGTAAAAGCCTGAGCAACCCCTCCCCCCAGGCCTGACAGAGATGTTGCCAGGTGGGGCCCAGCTGGAAATCCAGCAGCAGGGGGAGAGATCCTAGATCAGTGATAAAGCACCTCAACGGGTGGCTGTCAAAGAGGACAAGGCTGGATTGGGCATGGGGGGAAGGAGGCTGTGCTGAGACCCTCCCCTTCTGGAGGAAGAGCCCACAGGTGCTGAAAGGGGAGGGGTAGGGAGTCTGAGATCATGGGAAAAGACTGTGCTGTGGAGGAGATGAAGAATTGTCTGGCCTGGCTTCCTGGGAATAAGCAAAGGGGGGGATGAGAGGGGCTGCCACTTAAGTGATGCCTTGGTGGGGCACTGCTGCTCCCATGGCAGTGTGCTCTCCCTGGCTTTTGGTTTTATAGTTCACATGTTAAGGCACCTTATGGTGTCTTGGTGTCAGGCTCTAAAGCCTCTTCCTGCAAGGCCAGTTTAAGGTGACAGGAGCATTTCACTCTTGCCTCTGAAGTTTGCCCTGGAAACAGGAGCGGAACGTAGGCTGTACTTTAGGGCTTGTCATAGTGGTGTAAGGTAAGGTGTGAATTTCAACTCCTGTAGTCACACCAGTCTAACCCCCGGGTGGACACTCTCATTATCAGGGTTTTCTTTTCTGGTTTCATAGAATCATAGGGTTGGAAGGGACCTCAGGAGATCATCTGTTCCAACTCTCTGCTCAAAGCAGGACCAATCCCCAGATTTTTGCCTCAGATCCCTAGAGTGGCCCCCTCAAGGATTGAGCTCACAACCCTGGGTTTAGCAGGCCAATGCTCAAACCACTGAGTTATCCCTTCCCCCCAAAAACCCTTCCAAAGCAACAGTGGCTAACCTGGAAAAAGGCCCCTCTGATACCACTCGGTATCCACAAGGGGGTGGGTGGTGTCATGCTGGTGTAAATTAGTACAGTGTAGTTAGACTGGTGTAACACCTCTGCAGACAAACCCTTATACTAGCAAGTTATATAGTTTTAACTATCCTGGAGTACATTGCACTCAAGGAGCTGAGAACTCTCTTGGGGTGGGGCAGTAGATGTTGAGGAGTAGTCCCACACACAACCTTAAGGCGTGGCCTATGCTTAAAACCCCCTATCAGTGGAAGAATGCTACCGTTATTCAGGGAGGTGGTGTTCCTACAGCAGTGGAAACACACTCTCTGGTGTTGAAAGCGTCTACGCACCATGGGGTTATGCTGGTGTAGGTATGCTAACATAGCTATGCTGGTATAATCTCCGTAGTGTAGACATATCCTGAAATATAGGGCAGAACCAAGTTTCAGGCATCTCCCAGTGCTCTGGAGTTATGAGTGAGGTCTAAGGTCACTGTAATGACCAGATCCATGACTCAGTGCTCAGTAATAGCACCCACATGGTAGTGCTCTTCAGCACTGAGGGATGATAACCCCATCCCATTCTGAAGGGCCTTTTCTGTTGGACAGCAGCCACCTGAGCAGACAGAAAAGCCCTTGGATTAACATCTAGATAGGTAGGTTATGTGTCACACCCTTAACATTCTAAGTGTTCTGATTTGCTGAGGCGGGATCACGTGACTGCAAGTTGTTTTGCCTTGTTCCTTCCTTTAATTGATCCATAATCTTTGAGCTATTGATTAGGTGGCAATTGAGGAAAACAATGGAGGTTTGACAATTGAGGAAAACAATGGCCAAGAAATCCACTCTGCTAGGGGTGGAGGGGGTCGGGGTCTGTGTCAGGCAGCATGTAGGGCTGGCCCATGCTGAGTTAAAGCAGGTGTCACCCCTGTAATGCTACAGCCAACATGGTCCTGAGGACAGATACAACCTCTGTGGGCCTGTGCCCTTGTGTAAGGTTATCCCAGAGGGTGGGGTTGGCAGTGTTTTTCCTGTGGGCTGTTTTTTTCTGTTGGGTACAGGATGCTGCTCTGAGGCAGTGGGGAGTGGCTGGCAGAAGGGTAGACAGTGATGTCCCTGGCTTGTTGGCTGAAAATTGCTCAGGAGGCTGAGCAGTGCTGTGGGTGGTGATGGTGGAAAACAGAGGCAACAAAAGGAAACAAAGGTAGGCCACCCAAAGGAGGGGCATGGGTGCTGGAGGTACAGGGCAGTGTCCCAGGGGGGCAGGATGTGGTTGAGTGTGTCCGGCTGGTTTGCACACTGCCAGGGATGCTTCCTTTGGCACTGCCAGTCTTACGCTGCCTGTGCATCAGCAGGCTCCTCTGTAACTAGCCTTATTGGGCCTAGTTGGCTGGAAAGCACTAATGGCCCAGAGCAAAAGGGCATGTGAAAGGGGACGTTTTCACCAGTGCAGCCCTGCATGGGGTGGGGGGTGATGGGATGGATTAGGATCGTGTGCACTGGCCTAAAACAAGAGTTGGGGAGCTAGCTGTGTTTTAAATATGGCACCACCCAGCTAAGGATGCGGCATGCATCGTGAAGTAAGGGGCTAACCTGGATCTAAAACTGGGGTCATCAATAAGCAGACTGCCAGTCAAATCCCAACTGTCAGACGTCTTTGAACGTACACTGAAATCCTTTTTTTTTTTCCTTATTATTTTTTAAATTATTATTATTTTCTCTGGAGTCTGGACCTTGACAAAATATAATTGACTACCCCTGATCTAAAACCACTTCTGTAGCTTAGCCCTTTGTGTGGGTTTGATGCCATTTGGGCTCCTGGGCTAGCGGCAGGTGAGCCGAGGATCTGTGTGAGTAGAGGACCCCTGATGCCGCTGTAGATGGGGAGTGCACGCAGGCGTGACTGCCTTGGAAAGCTGTTTGTAAAACTAATGAACACAGCCTCAGGGATGATTCCCCACAAAGGCCCTTTGCCTGGCCAGTGGGATGTATGGATGCTATAGGCTCCCCTCATTAAGTGGACAAGCCCCATCCCTATAGTCCCCATAGATGGGCATACATAGTAAGCCCAGCATGAAGCTAATGAACCTCCCCCAAAAGAGGAATGTGCTTTCATCCCTTTCAGTGCTCTCCCCACCTCCGCCCCGCCCGGGGGACAGGAGACTAGGAGGGATGAGGTTTGGCAAAGACTGGATTGGCTGGGGCTGGGGGGGTGCAGGAAGTGGGTGTGCCCACGGCTCAGCGGGAGCAGGATGGGAATTGACCACTGACCTCAAGCAAAGGTGAGGGTGTGGTAGGATGACCAGATGTCCTGATTTTATAGGGACAGTCCCAATTTTTGGATCTTTTTTCTTATATAGGCTCCTATTACCCTCCACCCCCTGTCCTGATTTTCCACATTTGCTGTCAGGTCACCCTAAGTGGGGAGCTTGTGCTGCCAGGGCCTCTCCCTTGCTGTCTGGAGGGGCAAGAGAGCAACTGGAATGTGCCTGGCTCTGAGTGAGAGATGCTGCTGCAGAAGGGGTGGGAGGATCTCTGGGCAGAGCAGATATTTGAATGTTCACACAAGCCTACTGCATGCCAGAGTCCTTGGAGAGCACTTGGCCCAGCACAGATGGGGCCCAGGCATCTTTACCCTTAGATCCACTGCCAAAAAGGGGTGGCATGGTGGTAAAAGCACTGATGCCCTGTCTCTGCTAGAGCTTCCTGCTGGGCGAGCTGCAGTCCTGGAAGGCTTCACTACAGCCTGAGCACATGTGTTGGAGGGGAAGTTACTCTGATGATGTGCTCCGAGGGTCCCAGCCATGTGAGGGTCTCAAAGCATGTTGCCACGGAAGGGTCACAGTGTCACTGTTCCATTTTAGAGATGGAGGAAACAGATCCGTGGTGAGGGGGAGTGCCTGGGATTAGAACCCCAGTGATTCTGCTTCTTTACTAAGAGGGATATGGAGCCCATCAAGAAGATGTCTTAATGGGCCAGCTGTTATAGATCAGACTCCCTGGGGGTGTTTCCTATTGATTAATGTGATTTTAGTCTCTGCACAGGAGTATTTACTTATTCTGGTTTATTTAAAATGTGCCGCTCCGTGGCTCTTGTTGCATGTCCAAGCATATTCCCCAGCCCGAGCGGGATGTGTTGCAGCTTGTGATTCGAGCAGTAGCTCCCCAGAGCTGGGATAGCAGGGAGGGTGCAGGTCGGGATAGAGGGCTGGGGCAGAGCTGTGTAAGGGCTCAGTGCTGGACAGCAGGGGCTACAGGATGCCAGTTACTCTGCTGATGGCCCCACGTCAGCAGTGGGTTAGGGCTTACAGGGCCGGCTTTAGGAAGTGCAGAGCCCAATTCGAACATTTTCGGCGGGGCCCTGGCAGGCATGACTTAAAAAAAAAAAAGTGGAAAAAAAAGCCTTTCATTTCTTTCATGTATTATTTACTTTCCATAACTATATGAATAATAAAATTATATATTATATACATTGCATCATATATGCTGTTGATTGGCTATTAATGACTGCTGTTTCACATGTGTGGGTCCCCGCCACTCCCTGGGGGTGTGCACATGTGTTGGTCCCAGCTGCTCCCTGCCCCCCTCATTGAAGCAGGTGTGCAGGGTTACTGCCCTGGAAACTGCAGGGCAGCAGTGGACATGGGGCTGGCTGGAGGCAGGGCAGGGGCTGACTGGAGGTAGGGTCTGGCTGCAGGCAGGGCAAGGGGTGTAGGGTGGGCTGGCTTCAGGCAGGGCCACAGGGGGGTGCAGCAGGGGTTTGCAGGGCTGCAGACAGGAGTGTGGGACTGGCTGGCTTCAGGCAGTGGGGTGCAGCAGGGGTTGACTGGAGACAGGGCAGGGTGTGCAGGCTGGGCAGGGTGTGCAGGGCTGGTGCGGGTAGCAGTATGTGTGGGGCTGGCTGGCTTTGGGCAGGGCTGCAGGGGTGTGTGGCAGGGGTTGGCTGGAGACAGGACGGGGTTTGGCAGGGGCTGGCTGTGGGCACGGGGTGCAGAGCTGGCTGCAGGCGGAGGGGCCGGACTGGTGTGGGCAGGTCAGGGGGTGCAGCAGAGGCAGCTAGAACCCCAGCCCTTTAAGTAGCCCCCAAACCCCGTTCTACCCCGCCCCGGACCTTTTAAATAGCTGCGGGAGTGCTGGGGAATGCATGGGGGAGGTGGGGCTCTGGCGGCTATTTAAAGGACCGGGGTGGCAAAGGCAGCTGGAGCCCCGGGCCCTTTAAATAGCCCCCGGAGCCCTGCTCTCCCGTCCGGAGCGCGGCAAAGCCCCGCCGCCCTGCTCTCCCGTCCGGAGCGCGGCAAAGCCCCGCCGCCCTGCTCTCCCGGCCGGAGCACGGCAAAGCCCCGCCGCCCTGCTCTCCCGGCTGGAGCGCGGCAAAGCCCCTCTGCCCCGGCTGGAGCTCTAGCTGGGAGAGTGGGACCACGCCGCGCTCCAGCCGGCACTTCGCTCAAAGGAGCGGGACCATGGAAGACCCCGGAGCAGACCGCAGCTGGGGACCAGGGTAAGTAAAAAAAAAAAATAAAAAAAAATAAAATAAAAAGGTGCCTAAGGCGCGGGGCCCGATTCCCCGGAATTGGCCGAATCGGCCTAAAGCCGGCCCTGAGGGCTTAGATGGCGGGAGGGTTTGCTGGGGATCCCTCTCTGTAGCCTTAGGCCCCTCTTGGATGGATTTGGGGCTCCAGCAGCAGACGTAGATGAAGCAGCCTTGACCTGGCAGGGAAGCCCAGCTGCACACATCTCAGCACTTCATGGGTCAAGACTATAATACAGGACAGGGATTTGGCCCCAAGCCCTTCCCTGGGTGTGGGTTGTTTAAGGTCCACAGCAGCTGGTGTCAGTGCCTCTTCATCTCAGCATAGTCTTTTCTTGCACCCCTTGCTTGTGGTTGGGGGCGGGGAAGGAGGGTGTGTAGGAACATAAGACTATAAGAACGGCCGTACCGTGTCAGACCAAAGGTCCATCTAGCCTAGTATCTGTCTACCGACAGTGGCCAATGCCAGGTGCCCCAGAGGAGGTGACCCTAACAGGCAATGATGAAGTGATCTCTCTCCTGCCATCCATCTCCATCCTCTGACCAACAGAGGGTAGGGACACCATTCTTTACCCATCCTGGCTAATAGCCATTTATGGACTTAACCCATGAATTTATCCAGTTCTCTTTTAAACGCTGTTATAGCCCTAGCCTTCACAACCTCCTCAGGTAAGGAGTTCCACAAGTTGACTGTGTGCTGCATGAAGAAGAACTTCCTTTTATTTGTTTTAAACCTGCTGCCTATTAATTTCATTTGGTGACCCCTAGTTCTTGTATTATGGGAATAAGTAAAAAACTTTTCCTTATCCACTTTCTCCACATCACTCATGATTTTATATACCTCTATCATATCCCCCCTTAGTGTTCTCTTTTCCAAGCTGAAGAGTCCTAGTTTCTTTAATCTTTCCCCATATGGGATCCTCTCCAAACCCCTAATCATTTTAGTTGCCTTTTTCTGAAGCTTTTCTAGTGCTAGAATATCTTTTTTGAGGTGAAGAGACCACATCTGTACACAGTATTCGAGATGTGGGCGTACCATGGATTTATATAAGGGCAATAATATATTCTCAGTCTTATTCTTGATCCCCTTTTTAATAATTCCTAACATCTTGTTTGCTTTTTTGACCGCCTCTGCGCACTGGGTGGACATCTTCAGAGAACTATCCACGATGACTCCAAGATCTTTTGCCTGACTCATGGTAGCTAAATTAGCCCCCATCATATTGTATGTATAGTTGGAGTTATTTTTTCCAATGTGCATTACTTTATATTTATCCACATTAAATTTCATTTGCCATTTTGTTGCCCAATCACTTAGTTTTGTGAGATCTTTTTGAAGTTCTTCACAGTCTGCTTTGGTTTGAAGTATCTTGAGCCCCACTTGGGCTTGTGTGCGAGATGTGCCCATATCCATTCCTGGGAGGGTGTGGCAGGGCAGGGCGGGGAGGGGAATATGCCCAGTCATGGGTATGGATGAGGACATGCCTAGAGCTTTCAGTGTGCCCACACCCATTTACAAGTGGGGTGGGGTCAGAGAGTGCCCATTCTAGTGGGGATAGGAGCTCTGCTGAGCAGAGAAGCTGACCATATCCATTTGCTGGGGAAGAGGGTGGGGCCATGGGCATGCTATGAGTTCCCTCATGATTAGTCTGGAGACACTCATAAGGACTCCATTTGGGTACGAGTGAATTCTCTCCCCCATGTCTCTCCAGGGACTCTGATGGGCTCTCACAGGAATGAAGTGGGCCCAATCATGGGAAAGTGCTGGGGCATAGATGGCTCATGGTAGTTGTCCCTGACCTAAACTCAGCCAAGCCAAGGCCTTTTTTCTTTAGGAAACTGAATAACTTTAAATCTAGGATCAGTCCACTTACCTGGCTGGGGGGAAGGAGGCATCCATGATAGCCTGATCCTACATAAACCAGAGCAAATCTGCTTTCCTTGCATATTGAGGTAGCTTCCAGCCATTGGGTTGGGTTCATAATACCCCCCAAAATCAAGGAGATGATCATGTGTCTAAAGCCTGAAGTGACCAATTTCTCCTCGCCCTTTTCAGAGCTCCCCCGTGGCAGTCCGATGACTGCCCTGGTCCATGATGACCACTGATCTGCTCAGCTGCCATGGCCATCAGGGCTGGTGGACAGGGGCACCCACTGAGTCTCGAATGCAGGGTGCCAGAAGTAGAATTTGGAGTGGGGATTTTCATACACCCAGTGGAAGCTTTGGGATTTCCCCTTAGCCCAGCCTCAGCATGGTACAGGAGGTGGGGTTGCTGCCCAAACCAATTTCTCCCTGCTAGCTAGGCTGGTGAGACATTGAAATAGATCCGAAATCCCTCTGAGGATAGAATGTAGTCATTGTGCTGGCCTTGATGGCAAATGGTGCTCTTGGCGTTGGTGGGGTGACGTCATTGGTTGCCTAATAACCTGGGGTGGCACTGTCTGCATGGCGGCACTGTCTTTGCCTGTTCAGGTTGACTGCTCTAGAAAGTTTCACCTCCAGGGCGGAGCTATTGCTAAGCGTCGTCTCTAGGAGCATATGGCAGTGGGCTGGGGACGTGGAGGGGTCGTTGGTTTGGGAATGGGCATTGCCACACGGGCCAGGCTTTTTCTAGTTAAAGGGATCACAAGGGAACAGAGTGACCTATCAGTGGGAGGTAATGCCCACTGCATCTTTGGATCTGATTTTATCCCTCGCAGCTCAATGCCTCCTGAGACCACCAGCTTCTACTCCCCATATGGCTGGCCCTGGCTGTCTGCCAAGAGGAGCAGACAGAAGTGTGGTGTGTGGCCTCTCTATTGGAGACCTACTTGCCCAGCTTGCAGAATAAGAAAGGAATGGAGCTCCAGCCCCCCGTCCCCCACTCTTCCCCACCCACCTCGACCTCTCATGTCAGCAGCTATGGGATTTATTTCTCCTTCTCACTAGAGATGGGCCCCGAACCAAATCCGCTGCTTCAAAAGACCCCAGGCTTCTCAGCTGGCCCTTCGCCTCCAGCAGCCTGGCCCTGGATTGGGGAAGCCAGGATGTAGGGCTGGTTTGGGTGCAGCTCCACTCGCACAGCTCCGACCCTGTGCTGTGCCCTTTGTGGGCCTGGCCCAACCCAGCGGTGCCTAGTTCCGCGGGAGGCAGCTGCCGGAGCTGTGCTGGCGTTCCAGGCCGGAGCCACTGCGCCAGCCCTGGTGACGTGGGTGAATAGCGGTGCTGGGGGAACACAGGCTCCTCTCTATTCTGCCTTCCCCCACCCCACCCCTCCTGCCCAGCTGGAGCTCCAGAGGGTTTTGTTTGTTCAGCTTGGGAGCTGGGAGGGTGGAGTCAGGGAGGCCTTTCGTTTCCCTGCCTCGCCCACCCCAGAGCCAGGGCAGGGCTCCACTGGAGCCAGCCTGGGCTGGAGAAATAGCCCTGTCAGCAGCAGCAGCCAGGGCCCCCCAGCGCAGTGTCTGGCTCCACACCTCTCAGCTGCTCTGCGTTAGACCACGCTTGGTTTAACCCTTGCCTACCACCCTCATCTGCGTTTTTCAGCCCATCGGGAGGGGCAGATGCTGCCTTTGGAACCAAGTCGCTGAGCCAGCCTCAGGCATGGTGGGAGGTTAAGACTAGGTAGCTGCAGGGGCATTGGAGCCTGGGAGAGTGTGGGTGTAATGGGGAGGGGTTATGAGGGTGTGTGCTTTGGGGAGAGGCCAGTGTATGCAGGTGCAGTGAGATTGTGTGGAATAGAGGTGAAGTGAGGTGCTGGGGGAACATCGGTGTGAGGGTAGGTGGTGGTGATGGTGGTGGGTGTCAGTGCAATGTGGGGAGGTGTAGGGAGGTTCAGTGGGGTATGGGGGGTTTCAACATGGTTCTGTTGTAGGGCGTGTCTGCAGCGGGGGTGTTGTAGGGAGGTGCAGTGGGGTGTTGGGGGTTTCAGTGGGGTGCTGTTGTAGTGTGTGTCAGTGCAGTGGGGGAATGTAGGGAGGTGCTGTGGGGTATCAGGGGTTCAGCATGGTGGTGTTGTTGGGGGGGTGTCAGTGCAAAGAGGGCATTGCAAGTAGGTGGAATGGGATGTTGAGGGTTCAGTGTGGTGTTGTAGGAGGTGTGTCAGTGCAGTGTGTGCGTGGGGTTGTAGTTAGGTGCAGAGTGGTGTCTCAGGAGCATTCAGCCTAGGAAGGTGTGGGGATGTGTGTGTGTGGGGGAAGGCATTGTCTTCCCTACAGCTTCCGAGCCTGTATCTGTTTGGGGTGTGATGACCTTCAGATGTAACTTGTGTCCACACACATATTTGCTGTTACAGTTTCCACCCCATGTCGCCCTTGCCAGCTGCCTCAGCTTGGTGCATCCTTGGCTTCCAGCTTGGCCCACTGTTCATTTGTGCTGGGAACAGACCCCCCTAATGGTACCTGTTCCACCAGCTCGGCTCTTCCTCCCTCCCTGTTGTGTGCACTAGGCAGCCCAGGGACGCTTTGCAGGCACCGCGGGAGAGCTGCCCAGACTTTCCCAGCATGCCCTGCTGCCAGCACGGCTCAGCCATGGGTGCCAGGCAGAAGCAACTCTCTCAAGCTGTGCGTGTCGCGGTCGGGTCGAAGGAGCATTGCCAGCTGGCTGCTGAAACGCTGTTGTGCTTGTAGCACAGACAGGCCCAAATATCCGGCTGATTTGGGTAGGCTGGGCAGTAACCTTTGGTAGCCGACTCTCGGCTGGGAGGCAGGCTGCATGCCCAACGGGTTGGCATCGGTTGTCTGCTCCCCTGAAGCAGGCAGCCCCAGCTGTTTGATTTTAAGACACTGCAGTCCTGCCTCTTAAGAACCTGCCTTGGTGTAAGTCAATTAGAGATGGTGATGGCTCAACGCTGTCTGCTCCTGGGCCCTCTCCCCTGCCCCAGGCTTCAGGGAAGGGTGGACTAGGGCGAGTTCCCTCATCACCCCATCCCACAAGGAGCCCTGAAGGGTCCTGTCTTTTAAGGTCTTAACCCAGGGCGCGGTTAAAGGGGAGGGTTTGCATGTGTGAGTCTCTCTGTTGCCCCGCTCCCACCTGGTGTGCGTGCCCCGCACATGGCTTGAAGGGAAGGTTGGGGGTGTCACAGGGCCATCCCCTCTTAGCACAAGCCCTGAGGGGAATCTGCTAGCCAGACGTGCATTGGACTGCCTTTCTGCTGAGAGGGGAGGCTGCAGACTACAGGTTCCCTCCCTTCCCTGGAGGACAGCGTGCAGCAGATCTCTCTCTTTTAAGGGGAGCCTTTGATTACTCCCCGTCAATCCCCTCCCGTCTGTCCCCTTGCGGGGAGCACACCATGACCTCCCCGTCCTTGCTGGATCTCGCGCACTTGCCGTTGCCATGGCGAGCATTGTGTCTAAATATTGCAACCAGTTGTCAGGCTGCCTTTCCCTGCCTGCCCCTTCCTGGCTTCCGAAGCGCCGGGTGCTCGCTGGCGGAACGACCCACTTTGCTGCAGCTCCTGCCTGGGTGCCAAGGGATGGAGGCTGGGGGAAGAAGCCAAACGCTGCCCCACGAGGCCTCCTCACCTGGGGACAGGCGGACTGGCATGCTTTGGCGGCAGGGGAGGAGCCGGCAGCCGCAGGCTTGGCTTGGCAATCAGCCCCTCCCTTCCCTCCCCTGTCTGCAGCCCCTCCCTTTTAAGGAGCTCCACCCAGGGTCAGGCCAGGGTGGAGCTGTCAGACTATTCACACCTCACAGCTCAGGACTGGCAGGCTAGACACGCCAGCAGCAGGCAGCTCTTTATTCAGAGAGAGACTCCTCTGTGGAGGAGCAGAGCTCTGCTTCCCGGTTGTGCGTCTCTGTGGAAGGCTGAAGGCGTGGGCCTGTGCAGACCCTGACGTGAACATGTATCGATAATAAGGAGCCGCTGTCGGGCCACGTCTCTCCCTTTTAAAAAAAAAAAAATTCCCCTTCCTCATTCTTCCATTCACCGGAGAGGTGTGTGGGGCAGAGACTTGGCCGAGGATCTAGGGACCTCAACAGCGTGCCAAGTTGCCAGGCATACAGGCCGGAGGAGGTGAGGGAGAACAGGGGACCCACCCTGACCACCAGTCGGCAGAGCCCTGGGTTTTGCAGGAGGACCCCGACTGCACCCACACGGGCTGGTATCCCACCTCCTTTGCCTGCTCCCAGCTGCCAGGAACGGGAGCGTTGTGCGGACCTCGCGCGTGGTGAGGGGCAGCCGTCTGGAGCCCGGCTCAGGAGCATGATCCTCCCCGCAGACAGCATGAGCGCCGTGCAGTACCGGAGGAGCCCACCGCGTGCCGGCTGGGCGGTAAGTGGCTGGCTGGTTCTCTGGCAGGGGGCCGGGATGCTCCCCTCGGGGCAGGCAGCAATGCTGGGGTGGCATTTTCCACTCTTGTGCTCCAGGGCTGCATGGTGTAGGCAAGCTACTTCCTGGGGGGTCAGGATATCTCCCCAAGCCCCCCATTTCATCCAGGCCCTCGCCAGGTACATCCCCAGGCCCACCCTTCTCCTTTTTAACAGGCTTTATCTCCCCACCATTCACACATGCACCAGTCCTGGGCATGGCCCCAGTTATCCCTCCCCCAACTCTGCCATAGCAGCCCTGGAGAGGAGGGGGGGCACCCACTGGGCCTTAAAGCCATGGGGTGGGGGTGGGGCAGCTTTGCCTTGCTCAGCCCTGGAGGGCTCTGATTCTCAGTCTCCTTTGGACTCTGAGGGCGGGCGGGTGTGTGCAGAGAGGGGGATGGGTGTGTGCCTCTCTCCTCCCCAAAAGCCAGTGCATGGGAAGCCAAAGCGGAAAGACCTCCAGGGGGCTGTAAGGCCAGAGGCAGCAGGGTGCACTGCCCCTTTAAGAGAGGGCTGGGACATGGGGGACCTTTAAGGAACAGACGGGAGAACAATTTGTGGCTTATGCTCTGCTCCTTTAAGGAGGGGAGGAGGAGGAAGGTGTGCCGCACCCACTCGCCTCCCCTCCTCTTTAAGAGTCTGATGCCCTCAGCTGACACTGGGTGGCAGCAGCAGGAGGGAGGCCTGGCAGGGAGAAGGGGTGTTTGGGCTGGATTCCAGGTTTCATTGTGGTCCAGAATATGTACACACCTCCCTCCACAGGGGTCCCCCAGTGTGGATGGAAGGTTTGCACAGAGACCAAGGGGGACTCGCGGCTAACGTGGTGGTTATTGCATTGTGCATCATGTAGTGGGGGATCTGCTCCCCATCAGAGCCCTGCCACTGCCCCTTTGTCTCTTTTCCTTTACCTCACCCTCTTCTCTTTTTCCACCTCTACATTTCCTCCCCTGCAGCAGGTCCCAGTTCCCACCTCTGGAGGGCACCACTCCCCCCCCGCCCCCATTTCCCATTCCATCCAGCCCTGGAATAGCGAATATTGCCGTAAAAGTGTTTTCATTAGGCCTTAAAGCTGACACCCCAGTGAGATTAGTAGGGGGCAGGGCTGTTCACCCCTTGGAGTTATTGTTTAAGGCTGTCTGCAGACTCAGGCAGATCTTGTGCCTTCTCTGTGCACTCAGGCCCATTTTATTTCTGCAGCTAGGAGAGCTAGAAACATACTTTAAATGAACCCCACAATTCTGCACAGCCTGAACATGCGTCATGTGGGCCACACCAATACTGCACGAGGCTGGATCTGGCCTGCGGGCTTCATGTTGGATGCCCCTGGTATAGATAGAGTCAGGGACCTCCCTGCTGCTGAAGCCCTTGGGAAGGAGGGATAAAAGAATGTTTGTTTTTCTTTCTCCTGAGTGATGCCCCCAACTGCTCCCAAGAAGCCCTTCTCCGTGCTGCCCCCCAGCCAGACAGGCCAGTCTGGGGAGCTCTGGGAAGGGCCCTCCTGGAGGATACACAAGCAGTGCTGAGCTGTTATGTCCCTTGCCTATTCACACTTGTGAGATCGTTGAGGATGAGGACGGGGCTAGTGGGAGGATCTGCGGTGCCCCTGTGGGACTGGCCATGTGTGAAGTTTCCCAACTTCAGATCTCCCTTCTCCACGAGAGCCCTTCTGAGCTCCACACTGAGGCCCCAGCTCCACCAGAAGCCATTCCCAGCTGCTTTGAGTCCCAAAGAAAGTGTGTCCTTGGCTATGGTTTGGACAGGGATGGGATTGGGGCCTCTCTCCCCATGGTCACTAGAGTTTGTCCTGTCCTGGTTAGGAGGGACAAAGATCCATCAGCAGCTGGTGGATCTCTGCTGAGCCCAGTGGCAAATGGGGCCAGGTGTTCCCAGCTGGCAGCAGTGGTGGACCCCAGGTGGGTGCAGGTGGAACTCTGCCCGCCCCTGGGGCAGTGCTCTCTCTCTCTAGGTCAGAACTTCAGCCGGGACTGGTATATGGGAAGCCTGAGCTGTCCCTGTGCCTTGGAGACACGGAGGACTTGAGGCTCCAGCGTTGTCACTGAAAGCCTATCAGGCCTTTCCCATGCCCTCTCCCCCGTGGTATGGCCTGGCGATCACCAGGTATGCTGAGCCTGCTGTGGAGCCGAATGCTGGGTGTATGCAAAGCTGTTTCCCAAGGCAGAATCCTGAGCCCTTTGTTTTATGAGCTACTTCTAATGCTGAATGTCATCCCATTGTGGCCTCCACGGCTTCTCCACCAGAGCTCGACCAGCACCTGATTACATGGAAAGGTAATGTCAGGACAGTGCTTAGAGGACGGGATGAAAATAAACTCCCCTTAAAGCAGTGGGTGCAGCTGTTTGGATACATTTCTTCCCCCTCCCCCCTTGTGTTTATCTCTTCTCTGGGGACCAGGAGCTTTGCATTCATGAGTAACCAAATCTCCACATGTTGCCTGCAACCCCTGCTGCTCCAGTCTCTTCAGGTTCCCATATGCACTTCCCCCTCCACGTTGGTGTCCTCTGCAAATCTGGTTACTGCTGAGTCAAGGAAAACCAGACAAAGAAATCCATAGGGACCTCGGGGCCCCAAGTTCTGCTGTTTCAGGATCCCCCCAAGTGTCTTTGGCTGGACTACTAACAACTAGCAGGAAGCTTCCTCTAGCTAACAATGCTGCCCTTTAAATGATCATTCCTGGGCCATCACAGTTCCAACGCCATTGAGGGGAATGAGGCAATTCACAGCTCTCAGAGCTATTGTCTCAGGCTCTCTGCAGACATAGGGCATGTCCACACTTAAAGCACTGCGCGTCTGTAGACACTCCCATCAGGAGAGATGGCAGTAGCCTAGTGTTGTCTACACTCGGGTAACTATGGTGTGGATTTTACACATTCCTGATCGATGTAGTTATGCCAACCCAATTTTCTAGTGTAGACCAGACCTGTGCTAACTTGACTCAAACCAGGTGTAAACTGATTGAAGTGTGCGCACATTAGGCGGATGCAGTGGTTAGGCTACAATTGATTAATCAGTGCAGCCTTTTCTGTCTACATATGGTCTTACTTACTTTAGTGCAAACTGAAATTCTGGAGCATCAGATGACAACTTGGCAGAGATACTGGGATTGTCAGTCCAACCCCAGAGTTACAAATCCCATCATACTAACCCTAACTCAGGGGTTTATTCCAGTTTTGCTAACCACAGCTATATAGTATCTCCCTACATTTCCCCAGCAGTTTCAGCTGGATATGGGATTGTTGGGCAATTGCTAGGATCATCTGGGTAGATCTTACTTAACTACCTGCCATTGCAGGGGTCTCGGCATTGGTGCACATTGGTCCCTCCTGTTTTCTGCCCATGGGCTGCAGTACTTCGGTTGAATTCTGGGATTTGTGCTTGATGTGATATACAGCGAGTCAGACTGGATGCTCTGACACTTTCTGTTCCGGCACTTCCTGTCCTGAACTCTTGCGGAATGTTGCTGTTGAACAGTGGCCACATTTCACTCCAGAGGTGGCTGCATTGTGCGTGTGGAATGGCCCTTGGGGATGAGCACTATAGAAATGTAAGTTTCTGTGGCTTTGAGTGTGATACCTGAATCTCTGCTGGATGCCAGTGAGAGGAAACATGGGGAATGAGGCTGCTGTTGCAAGTGGTGCTAATCCTGTGTCTGATAGGGAGTTCTGGGGTGCAGTATGTTAATACAGCTCCTGTGTTTGTTTTTTCCCCCTTGGTGCTGTTTGTGTGGGGGGGTGGGGGAAGGAGAAGGGGGCCGCTGAAGCAGACTGGAGAGGCAATTCCATTCCATGGGCCTCATCTCTTGCTTTAGGAAGGAGCTAGGGCTTTGAAGTGCATGGGTGTGGGACAGTAGGTTTGGCTCTGTGTCAGGTCTGGTATGCTTTTCTCTGCTGTGCATGGATCCGCCTCCTGCATCCCCAAGGAAATAGCGAGAGTGAGCTAGGAAACTCTCATCTCAGCTGAGCTTGGATACCCCAGCAATGAGCATGTTATAAATACACTGCTAGGATTCTGCAGACTGGATTTCAAGCCCCGCATTGATGCTTAGGACCTGTGGTGTGTTTGTGCCGGGCCTGTGGAATGCTGTGGTGGAAATTGCTGGTCTCCCAGTGCTGTTAGCCTCCAGTATAAAGGGCTTTGCTGCATCTTGGCTTGTAGTTTCCTGGCATCTCTATATCTGCTGATCCCTGGGATCTGAGAGGCTCGTGATGTTTCCTGCTTTGGAGCCACTTCTGAATGCAACCCTTCCCTTGGTTCCCATGACCTTTGACCCTTGGTGCTGGGAGCCTGGGATCTCCCTGCTGTGAGGCCTCCTTGCCCTTCTTGGAATCTGGGGTGACCATTAGCCCCATGGTAAGGTCACTGAAGCTGGTGCTGGTTGGAAGGCTGGACTGGGCTGCTAGTTTGCTACCAGCTGTTGTAGGACATCTTGTGGGGGTCCTTCTAGATGGGTTTTCTGTGGGGTCTCTGTATCTTGCCCGTGGGATCAATGTGCTCTGTTGGCTTTGTCCACACTAAGCATCTGTGCTCCAAATTCCCCATGGTTGCTAACACCTGGGTCAGATCCCCCAGATGTAGCGATGATAGGAGCCCTAGTATAGCTTAGGCACTAGCATCTTCCTGGCTGCTTGTCCAGACAGAGCCCTTGAGCTGTTTGCTGGCATAGTGCATAGTGGCTCACTGCCGAAGGGGACAGCTGGATCTCAGTCACCCTGGTCCTGTGGAGTCACAGGACCACATGGCAATGCAGTGAGGCAGCACAACAGCAGGATAATGTGGTGTTCACCGCACAGTGATTTCCAGACCTTCTTCATGCCAGATGAGCTGCTGCTTGCTGGATAGAAGCCTAGCTGGCAGCCCTTTGCGTTGCCCCCCTCCATGCCTCCCGGCCTCTGCATCAAGAGTTGGTCTGGGGTCTGTTGCTGTTCATTTGCAACTGATTAAATGTTAAAAGCAGCTCCCCATCTCGCTCGTTTGAGGGGCATTGGGCTCCCCATTCACACTTTCCCAGGGAGGTTGAGGCAGGTTTGTAGGTGCTCCTGGAGGTCACCTCCTTCAAAGGAGCCTGCTGGGTTCCTGACCTGGGGCTTGAGGATCCCAGTCCTCCATTTCTGGGGCTGTGGGAACACAGCTTGCTCAGTGGCAGGTTGAGGACTCATAGACTCATAGACTCTAGGACTGGAAGGGACCTCGAGAGGTCATCGAGTCCAGTCCCCTGCCCTCATGGCAGGACCAAATACTGTCTAGACCATCCCTAATAGACATTTATCTAACCTACTCTTAAATATCTCCAGAGATGGAGATTCCACAACTTCCCTAGGCAATCTATTCCAGTGTTTAACTACCCTGACAGTTAGGAACTTTTTCCTAATGTCCAACCTAAATCTCCCTTGCTGCAGTTTAAGCCTGTTGTTATAAGCCTGTGTTGTCTTGGAATTCATAGTCCCGTTCCACAGCTCCCAGGGCCACATGCTGTGACTAATTGGTAGCAACTGTGATACTCCAACAACATAGACCACTACCAGGTGAGCTCAAGGAGAATCTCCTTTTGCTGATTAATGTCTAGGGACTATGACAGAACTTGGACAGTTCTGACTACATCCGGTAGTGGTGCTCAAACACAGACTGGCCATTTAGGTCAATAACCAGGGAATGGTACCCCTGAATCAGAGGCCCCCAGGGGAGAGCTACAGGATTCCTATGCTGCTTTGGAGTCCCCTAGTGGTTAATGACTGATGGTCTCTGGCACATGCATCCCACTTGCTGGTTGAAAGCTACAGCTCCTTGTAGCCCATGGCAACTTCCTGTCTAACCCCTCTCCTGCTGTGCTGAGCCGCAGATGGGGTGGGAAATGGTGCTCGTGGCTGATGATTTCAGAGCTAGCTGACCTAGGCTGCTGTTCCGCAGCATGCACAACCATTCTGGGCGGATTTCCAGGTGATTGCAAGGAAATGTCAAACCAGCATATCTTGGTTCTCGCACATCACCTAATCTGCACAGGGATCTGTGCACCACGAGGCAGCGAACAGCTCTGCCTTATGTGGAGAGCTCATGCTCTTTTGGGGGCTCAATTCAGCTTCCTTTGACATCCGTGCCCAATATCCCGTTGACTCCAGTGATAGCCAGTTGGAGCCATCACTCCTTTTTTTTCCTTAAGGGACGTGGTTTAAAAAAAAAAATCTTCCTTCAATAAACTGCAGAGTGGGGTCTAAACCCTCCTGCTTCAGCGCATAGCCGCGGGGGCTGGGAGGAAATATCATGTAGGGGCATGTTCTCCCATAACTGTCTCTTGCGGGGTGTCTTGCGCATCTCTCTGAAGAGACAGGATACCAGGCTGGGTGGACTCATTGGTCTGGTCTAGTCTGGCATTTCCTATGCTCCTGGTATTCCTGCTAACAGGTTAGATGATATGCAACAAAATAGCTTTAACCATGGATTTCTTTTTAATGGCTGAGGCAGCTGGCATCAAATTCAACCCATCAGGCACTTTGGAACAGGGCTGGTCAGTTTCACGTTCCGTCTCCAGTCTGTTTTTCTCTGACCGTAGCCCAAAGCTTCAGTATTTGGAATCCCAGCCAGGGAATATTTAAATTCACTCACTGCTCAAGGGGAAAGAAATATCCTTAGAACTTTAACTCACAAAATCCTATCCACATATGTTTGTGTTAAGTAAGCTTCCTAAGCGTTAACAGCTCGTACCACTGGGTCTTGAAAGGCTCTGCTCCTGCCAACTTCCCTTTGCGTAGGTAGGTCTGCTCTGTGTTTGGATTCTGCCTGGGTCGAACAGAACCAGCCTGACTGCCCCTTCGCCCCAGACTCAATCCGTAACTCCTCACACACACATCCCTTGTCACCACTGCTCTTTGTATATTTCATGCTGCTTCCTCCCAGCTCCTGAATATGCAGAAATACCCCAAGAGAGGCTGAGCTTGTGAGACTTCCAGCCTGGCTCTGCAGGCCCAAAAGACACTGTGAGTTCAGAATGGTATATCATTAGGGGCATCTCTGGATCCTTTCAATGGTGGCCCCTTGTTGTTGCAATGAGAGTTGGCCTGCATTGGCCATGTGCTGTCCCTGGTGGCCCAGAGCGGTAGTGCCTGATTGACTACAACAGCTTGCTTCCACTCTTGGACCCAGCCTCTGTTCTCTCGAGCTTGGAGGCTGGTGGGGGTGATGCACTCAGCCCCTGGCAGTAGAGGGGGCGGAGAGCAGCATGGGGCAGCTTGCTCAGTGATGTGCAGAGTGGCGTGTGCAGGGAGGCATTAACAGGGAGGGGACGGGGGGTGCTCTGTGGAATCCCATCCTGGTGTCTGGTTTTGGAGAAGGATGTGAAGCGAAAGGCCTGACAGCAACTGTTGTGGATGGTTTTGTCAGAGACACCTGCACTGCACAGAGCGGGACTGACAGGAGAGGCAGGGCTGGCTGGGAGATAAAAGGCTTGGGGGAGCTGGGGGGCCTGGATCAAAGGGAAATCTGTGCTCCGCCTGGCTGGAGGAGCCTGGGTGTGGAAAGCAGATGGGAAGGGAAACGGAGGGATAGCTGAATGAGGCCATAAATCTCCAGGCGCGTTGGATGGGCTGTGGCAGGGAAGGACTCTGTGGGGTGGATCAGCCAGTCTGTAGACTAGGGGGTGGGTGGCTTGAACCAGGGGGCTTCTAACCCCCCTGGGATTCAAGCCCAGCTCTGTCTGTAACTGCTGGGGGGAGGCACAGCCTGCAGAGTGCAGCTAATCCCTAGCCTGGCTGACGCCCTGAGTGGAGCCTGGGGCTGCACATAGCCAATGGGGCTAACCTGGCTGCCAGAGGGAGGGGGAGGGGAGAGGCAAGCAGCCAGGCAGGCTCTCAACAGGATCTCTGTGTGGGTGGCTCCGCTCAGGGAGTGACAGCCGTGGGTTGGGCCCGCCTCAGCTTGCCTGCCAAAGGAAGGATTTGTTTTGTCATCAGGCCCTGCAAGGGCTTGGGTCGCGGCCAGGCAGCACATCAGAACTGGCCAGGACACTGCATCTATCCAGAGCAGTGGCCTGTATGGCCAGGGTCCTTGGTGCGTGGAGGTGACAGTGACAGGGACTGCGGGAGGGTGGTTCAGGGCTGGGCTAGGGTGTGAGTCTGACCATCTCATCCTAGCGTTCCCCCTCCCTCCCTCCCTTTGGGATCTGAAGAGAGGGCTGCATCTGAGCCTCTGGCTCCCCTGGACATGCCTCCCCTCCCAGCCACGCCTACAGCCCTTGCAAATATTTGGGCGGCTGGCACGCATCCTGCTCCTCCCCCCACCCGGGCATTAGCTGCCAGTGCTCCTGGGCTCTATGCTAGGTGGTGACAACTTCTGCCACCACTGAGTCCCTGCTGCTTCCTGGTTCTCAGCCAAGCCGGGGGTAAAACTAGCTCCACCCCAGGCTCCCAGTCCAGCCTCCTGGCCGCAGACCCCTTCTTCCCTGGGACGGTGACCTCCCCTCACAACCCAGCCACCTTCTGGTGCAACTCACCCCTGTGCCTGAAGGGTTAATGTTGTGCCTGAGGTTAATCCCCCTACAGATCCCTGACGTCCTGTGGGCAGTCCCCATCCTGCTGACCAGGGCCTGGGTGTGTCTCTCTTGTGTTCCTCAGCAGACTGGTAAGCCATCGGGGATGCGCCACCAGGGCGATGCTCAGCACAGCTTTGCCTAGATCAGGGGTCGGCAACCTTTCAGAAGTGATGTGCCGAGTCTTCATTTATTCACTCTAATTTAAGGTTTCACGTGCCAGTAATACATTTTAATGTTTTTAGAAGTTCTCTTTCTATAAGTCTATAATATAAAACTAAACTATTGTTGTATGTAAAGTAAATAAGGTTTTTAAAATGTTTAAGAAGCTTCATTTAAAATTAAATTAAAATGCAGAGCCCCCCAGACCGGTGGCCAGGACCCAGGTAGTGCGAGTGCCACTGAAAATCAGCTCACATGCCGACTTCAGCACGTGTGCCATAGGTTGCCTACCCCTGGCCTAGATAGTGAACTCCCACCTCTCCCCACTCCCCTCTTGCCTGCCAGACCTGCCCACTGTGGAGGGCTTCTCTGTGTCATGTAGCAGGGCTGTGGGGCTCCCTGGCAGCTCCAGAGGCTCACAGCGCTGACTGCCCCACTGAATCTTGTGGGGGAGACGTATAGGCACCCCCAGTGAGCAGGGAGGGGATATCACTACTCACCCCCTGCTCTTGTATCTCCTGTGGGAGGGGCAGCTGGGTGCCCCTCTCCTAGGAGTCAAATTGGTCTTGATGGGAGCCCTTGTCCTCTCTCATCGCAGCACCCCCCCACAGCCAGCGACCGGCAAACGTCCCACAAGCTCCATGAGAGTCGTCTCCTTGCAGGCCAACCCCGCTGGCCCATCTCTTGGGCCTGCAGGATGATAAACCGACTCAGCGCTCTCCCCATCTGCCTCTCTGGGGCTTGGTCCACGCGCAGGCTGCAGGCCTCAGCTGGTTCGTCTTGTACTCAAAGCCAGTGTGCCCAGCCTTGGGATGCTGTGGCTGTGGCTGCCTCGCTGACTATCAGAAGAGGGTGGCAACCCTGGTCGGTTGGGGGGCCCCCACGCCGCATGGCTGAGGTTACTTTGGAAGCAGCCAAGTAAATGTTTATGGGAGCCTCAGAACAGAGCCCAGGGTTCTGAGCCCAGCTCCACCTTGGTCCACCCAGGGACCCCCTGATTGCTGCCAGGGGGCAGCTGAGCACCCCACTAGCTCACCCTTGCTGCTCTGGGCTTTGATTGGCCATGTCCTTTAACCCTTCGGGCTGGGGACGGGATCCCCCTGCAGTCCTAAGGTGGCTTGGCGGGGCTGGGAGGGAGGGGTTGGATCTGTCCCAGTGACCTCTGGCCATTCTGCAGGGGGTGGAGTGTGGACATGTGAGCTGCTCCCTGGGCTCAGCCGTTATCTAGTTCTCATGGCAACCTGCAGGCCTATTCCATGCCTTGGGGGTGTGCTAGGGGGGCTTTTTGTTCCTTCTCTCCCTCCCACTCCCCCCCATCCCCCAGTGGAGGCTCAGCTGCATGAGCTCCATCTGCTGCCTCTCCCGAGCCCAGGCCCTGCAATGGTGCACAATGCCCAGGGTGGGCTGGCATCCAGAGCCAGTGGGGCAGGAATCTGGCTGCATAGGAGTGGGGCTGGTGTTTGTATGATGCAGATCCCCGCATTGCTCTGAAGGTGAACACACAGCCATCTGCCCCTTGCTCGGGGCCTGCACTACAGTCTGAGGTGGTGGGTCAGTTCCTTGGCTTTCTGCCTTCAGAGATCAAGGCTCACATCCTAGCTGAGGTCCTGCATGAAATCCACCATGGCAGCCTCGTCACAGTCCCTGCAAAGCCACTCTGCAGGCTGGCCCAGTTCCCCAGTTCTGATCCAGAGGCTCGGGTGTGGAATGGCAGGAGGGTCTCGTCTGGAGTGAGCTGCGTAGGGGTCAGAACTGGACCTGCACTCACAACCAGCTAGTGTAGATCAAGTGGTGGCAAAGAGCGAGGTGTGGGGAGCCCAGGACCCCTAGGAGTGGGGCTGTGGGTTGGTTGATGGGCAGCAGAGAGCTCTGTGTGGGGAGCCCAGGACCACCAGGGCTACGGTGAGATGGGAGTGGGGGCTGTGGGTTGGGATTGAGGGGCAGCGGACAGCAGTGTGAGGCAAAGAAGCACAGGACTGGAATAGTAAGGGGTGATGCGGGTTAGGACTGAGGTTCATTAGGAGATCTTTTACATTCCTAAAGCCCAGCAATGCAGGTACCAGCCTGCCATGAGATGAACCACACAAGCTGCAATCATGGCACAGAATCTGGGGCCCTGCTAGCATCATGCCATGTTAGCCATGGAGATCTACTAGCAGGCCCTGGACTTCAGTAGCCTGGCCCTGCCTCAAGTGGGGGCAGCTGGGTTCTGTGGGTTGGAGCCAGGGCACCTAGCTCTTCTGGCATGCTCTCAGCACTTGGACTCCTGGATCAGGCAGAGAATACATTCCCCTGGCTACTGTCAGGGCTGTTTCCAGACTGCACTTGGCTGAGGGGCATTGCTGGGCAAAGGGAGGGGGACGGGCTGTTCTTTCAAAAGCGAATGCAGCAGTGCTGGTGAAAAGGCCCTTGGGTGCCAGCGCTGGAGGCCTCTGTATCCCCAGAATGGGGACAGGCTGGGCAATGCTGGCTCCTCCCTGCCCACCCTGATCTAGAAGGGAGCTCCATCTCCAGGACATCAGCATGTCTCTGCTGAGGCTGCCAATAGCTTGTGGTGTTCAGAGGGAGGCAGGTTCGTGCCCATTATTTATGTTCCCTTTGGCATAAAATCCCAGCGCCTCCTTCTTGAGTCACCTCCTCCAAGCCCCCAGGACTCCCTTCTCCCTTGTGTCAAGCCATTCTGTGCCACCTCCCAGCTGAGCAGGGGTTGTCTCCATCTCCCTCCCTCTCCCAGCGTTACCCTTTACCACCTTCCTCTGGTTCTTCCTCTGCAGTTCAGCCTCTGCCAAAGGGCTGGGAGTGAGTTGCTGCTGCTGGAAAAGCCAGCAAGCAGGATGGAGGAGCCTCGATCTGTGCCCTGCATTACTCCTGCTGTCCCGAATCTGTCCATGCTTTAGGAGGGAGTGCGTCCGTCCATACAGAGGATTTACTGAGCATAATCCCTCTGCCAAGCTTCCCCTCCGCCGACCCACTCTCGCTGAACAGGACCAGATGGCACATCAGAAATCAAGAGGCAAGTGTCCTGAGGACTGTGCTTCTGGGTTGTCTGCTGTTTTGGGCGTGGCAGGGCATGACTGTGGTTAGGGCCCAGACTGGGAGCAGGAAGGCTGTATTCCCAGATCTGCCCTAGAGTTGCTGTGTGACCTTGGCTTGTCAGTCACTTCTCTGTGCCTTGGTTACCATGTGTGTAAAAGGTGGACGGGGCGTGTCAATGTATGTCAGGGGTGTGGAGAGGGGCGGGTCAATGAATGTTTATGAAGAGGGCTCTCCTCCAATAGAAGTGCCAGGTATTTCTGTGTCACTGCAGAGGGATTAGATTGCTCTATGGAAACAGACATACCTGCATTTCCAGCGAGGGCCTCAAAGCATTTCCCAAATGTTAATTAAAGCTCACACCACCTCCTGATAGGCAGCTGAGTGTCACCTGACCCATTTTACAGGTGGGGAAACTGAGGCACAGAGTGGTTCACACAGTGACTGACTGAGGCAGGGATAGAACCCAGGAGTCCTGACTCCAAGCCCATCTGCACCAACCAGAAAGTAACACTACCTCCCTCTCCCCTGCTGGCTTGAAATGGGTGTGGTGTGACTCCATGGATGCGGTGGCTGGGCCTGGGAGCCCTTGTCCATGGTGTTACAGCTCGTTCCTGGATGCTCTCAGTATGTTCCTGCATTCTTTACAGACTCCCTGGAGCCTTAGGGCTCTGCGGCCTGGTCCTGAACAGCTGCCATTCAAGTCAGTGTGAGATGAATGTGCTCAGCCCTTGAGAGACCAGTAATGAGGTGCCTACGATTTTGCACCCTGTTTTCTATCTTGGGCAGAAGCAGGCAGACCTGGGCACCGTGCCAGTGGGGCTCAGGAGAGCCCTATAGCACAAGATCCTCCACCCCCACCAATGAAGAGGGTATCTGGAGTCCAGTTCCCAGGCTACTCTCACCCATGGGCAGCCAGCACTGTGATGACCAGGTGCGATGCTTAGCCCACACGTGGCATGTTGACGTTGCACATTGGTCCCAAGCTGGTGTCAATGAATACTCCAGTCAGAAGTGACATGTTGTTACTCATTGTCTCTGCTCCACGGGTCTCTCTGTCGCTCCCTGGCCTCCCAAGGGGTTCCCCATCAGCTTGGCGTGGCAGGAGATGACATTTCTAACCACCAGGCCTGGGACCAGAAAATCCACTCAGCTTCTCTGCTGTACGGCGAGCCAGGAGCTGCAGGAGGCTGCAATGGTGTTGATGATACATGAGGTTGACTAGAATGCAGGCTGCTGTCTTGGCTTTGCCGAGTGAACAGGAATAGCAACTTGTTTGTGTCAGAAGCAGATCTGACTCAAGGAGCGAATGACTCTCTGACGCTAGCTGCCCTTTAAACAAAATCCACACTCGTGCTAGCCTTCACCCACAGGCTGATGGCTGAAGGTCATGGGGAGTGGAAGGTGTCCAACAGCACTCGGCAATCACACCTAGAGCGTTCCAGAGAGAAGCTTGTGGGGAAACTTGAAAAATCACCCTTTTCTTGTCCTACTCATCAAATAGCTAAGCACTAGGCTAGGCAGCCTCTTCTGGATGCTTACGGCATAAGATGCCGCTATGTAGAGGTGTGCAGTGCAGCACCCATCCCGAATATAGCTCATCAGTATCAGTCACTTCAGGGGCTAAATCAGCACTGAAGGGATGACTTACTGATTGAAGCATCAAGTGTGAACTGCTTTGTTTCCCTTCAGTGGTTGGTTCAGATCCTGGCAGAGTCAAGTCACCCAAACTAAACTTCCCAGGTGCCTCAGCGGCATTCCACCGTGTTTTGCTGGGTTGAGTGGATTTTTTTCAGATGAGACCTTCATCACCTGGGTCCTTTCTGCTCTGCATGATATTCAGAATTACCTGGCCCCCTGTGGTTGCCCCTATATCCTTGGTAACACGCTTCTGTTCTCTCTTCCCATCTCTTTGTGCTGCATTTTCATTGGCCACTACTCTGAACCCCAGAAGTAGCTGCATTTGCTGCCTGTGTATAGTGGGGGCCCTTTGGGATGAGAGGCTGTGACACACATGGCAGTTTCCTGTGGTATCCTTGGAAAAACCTTATTGGATTAAGTTCAAGTACCATTGGAGTCTCTTCTAGTAGTTGCAAAGGTTAAGTATTATTATGGGCCTGAGTGGTCCAAGGACTATACTGAACAATGTGGCAGACACGAATGAAGTGGTTTTGCTGGGAAATTTCTAGGGGGAGATGAATGCAAATTCCGTACTCCCAGTTATGCACAACCCGTCTTTTGCAGTGGGTGGACCTCTGTCTGCTGATCACCTGTTACATGAGGCTAAGATCAAAGGACAGACTGAACTGTTCAGGTTCTGATTGAGGACTATTGTACCCTTTGTAACCACAGGAAAAACCTTGTGGTGGCTAATTCCTACCAGAATCCTTCTTGGAGTTGGGGTGAGCTCTGGTAAGCGTGTATATAGGTTCTTGTACTGTTTTTAAGACATGGTCTCTGTGATGCTTTCACCTTAAGAATAAATGTGCTTGCTTAGAGCTGCCTGGTAGCTTGTGATTGCTGGTAATTCCAGCTCTTTGGAGAGCAAGCAGAGAGCAGATGCTGGCCTTCTTCAGGCAGTCTGGCTTGCTCAGAATATCCCAGTGCAGGCAGGGAGCTGTGCAGCCTGGAAAACCTTGTCCAGGAGGGAGCGAGATGCGGGTCTGCACCCAACGGGGGGCCTGGCTACAGGTGCAGTTGCCCTGGATTGTGACAGAGACATTGTGTAAGATGAACTGGTTGCATGTTGCAGCATGTGGCAGTCTCCCTGCTTGAGATAGTTGTGAAGCCATCCCCACACCCTGCAGCAGGCCTAGCCGGGGAACCAGGCTGCACTGGCGGGTGGGCAGGGAGTCTCGTTTTCTGATTGACTTTGGTCAGCGTGTCCAGCACATTGATTTCAAAGGCCAGGGCTTTGGAGCTGCCTGGTGCTGTGCATCCTCCCCCTGCCCCCTCATCTGCTCTAGAATGGCAGGGGAGGGAGGGTCTGGCTGCAGATTGAAGTCATCCCTCTCCCCTCACCCCTTTTCTCCCCACACCAGGAAGCTCGGTAAAGTGGCACCTGGGGCAGCATCCATGGAGTGTTTGTCCAGTGTTTTAGCAAGTGCCCCACTTTGAAGCAGTGAGAGCAAGAGAGAATCATTGACTCACACCGGGAGCCTAAAGCCTATTGGCCCTCCGCCAGCTCTGTGTGGCTGCTCCACCCGGCTGGCTCCGGGTCCCAATGCTCAAGTTCCAAATGGCTCATTCCATGACCCAGATTCACTCCTTGTCCCCCCTCCCCCTCAATCTGGGATCCCTTCCCTGCATGCACACGGGCACACATGCAGTGAATGACTCTTGCGGGGTTGCATCCCATCCCCTGGCTGAAGGGACGCCAGACTGGCTGGGTGCATTGGAAGGATCGTTCCACTGGAACTGGCGGGGCGGAGGTTCTTTCCTTTTAAAAATGAAATGCAGAAAAAGCCAGAATAGGAATTTCTCAAGTTTACCCTTGAACGCTGCTGTTTCCCATGCCATGTTCCTGAGGGAGGTCGAGTATGTTGGTGGGCGTGGGGATAATGCTAGCCTTCCGGAAGCGCAAGGGTTAATGTAAGGGTTCTTCTGCCCGCGCCAAGGCATGTCTTGGGCTGCGTCGTAACACGGCAGGGTGAATGTCTCCGGCATCTGCTCCCCCTTCTAATGCAGCGTGGCACATGGCAGTGTGATGCCCATGCCCAGAGTGTGGTCTGAGCACAGGACTGGGAGTCAGGGCTTCCCTCCCAGCTTTGCCAGTGATTCATTGTGACCAACAGGAAACCTTCACTGCCTCTTTGTGCCTCAATTTCCCTATCTCTAAGACGGAGGTGATGGCCTCTGCCTCCCCAGGTGCTCCGATGCTGCAGAGAGGGCCATGGCAGTACCTGGACAGATGGGTGTTGAGATGTTGAGCTCTGCTGTGTGTCTGATGGCTGCAGTCCAGCTTCCTCCTGTCCCCTGTGCAGTGAGTCAGCACCAAGGGGAGACGCTAGCGATCTACCAGCAAAATGACCTGGAAGAAGTAGTTGGCTGCAGCTACCTCACCATCCCCTCCCCCGCGCAGAGCCAGCGCCCTGGGTGTCTCTGTCCATGACTATCTATAGTGCTGGGATGCATTTCCCGAGAGCCCCTTGGCCCTGCTGGGTGGAGCTTATGTCATGCTGGGCAGTGCGGCCAAGTGGGTGGGGAACTAGCTTGGGAATCTGGAGACTTGGGTTCAGTTTCCCCCTTCACGGTTGCTGCAGAGCCTCCCAGTGGAGGGCTTGGGAAGTGCCATGTGCTGGCCTCACTCAGTCCACGCCCCAGTGCCCTCATTGTTGATCTCTTGTCTTTCCCAGGCTGCAGGATCAGTCCAGAGTAAGGTGCTGCCCAAGATGAGCTCCTCGTCACTGCTGGAGGACAACTCCATAGAGCCCCCGGTGCTGCTGACTGACATCAAGACAGAGCCCCCCGAAGAGCTGCTGGCCAGTGACTGCAACCAGCCCCAGGCCGAGCCAGTGGACCTGTCACTCAACAAGCCCAAGGTGTCGCTGCAGTCCTCCACCCTGCTGCCCTCTTCCATCAGGTCCTCACCCATGCTTGTGGCGCCGCCCATCCAGGCCCCCGTGGTCTCCATGTCACCCACGGGGCTGGGCTCTTCGTCCGCCATCCCCGCTGTGCTGTCCCCTGGCTCCATCCTGGCCTCTACGCAGGGCAGCGGGGGCCAGCAGATTCTGCACGTCATCCACACAATCCCCTCGGTCAACTTGCCCAGCAAGATGGGCAACTTGCAGACCATCCCAGTGGTGGTGCAGTCCCTGCCCGTGGTCTACACCACGATGCCCACAGACGGGGTCACCGCCGCTATCACCGTGCCCCTCATCGGCGGCGATGGCAAGAATGCCGGATCCGGTAAGGGCTCGCTTCCCTTCCTTGGGGCTGTGGGTTGGGATTGAGGAGTGTTGGCAGAGCTGTGTGTGCAGAGCTGTGGGTCAGGATTTGAGGAGCATCAGCAGAGATCGGTGAGTGGGGGAGCCCAAAGCAGGAACCACCAGGAGATGGGGGAGAGGAGGGTTGGGTCAGGCTTGGGGAGCCCAGGACTGGACTATCAGGGTGAAGCAACAGTTTGGGATTTGAGGGGTATTAGCAGAGCTGTGGAGGGATCCCAGAACTGGCCCAACCATGAACAGATTGGACCATGGAGACTGGACCCCTGGAGGTGGGATCTTTCTTGGGCAGGGCTGAAGCACATCAGCTGGAGGCACCATGGCGGAAGATTGCCCTGCCGCTGACCCAGTTCCATGGCAGAGCTGTCCATCTGGTACCTTTCACAAGGGCTAGCGTAATAAGGCAGCAGCCAAGCCAGGGCTTCATAAGGTCCTGTTGGCTCCGCTCCCAGAGCGTGATGAAGCCCATCTGGCTGGGTGTGGGAGGAAGCCTGGCGTGCCGGCACTGCTGCAATGGGCAGGCATCATGTGGTGCCGAGTGGGCAAACACCTTGCCTCCTTGCTTCGCCTGTAGGTGCATGATGCTCCCCTGACCCCAAGTGGCCAGTTGTGGTAGTGGCAGGTGGGCTGTCCCTTCTCCACGGGCTCTGAGTTCAAACCAGGCAAGAGGAAGCCACTCCCTGGGAGCAGGGCTGGGTGTCTAACTCCATGTTCCAGCTGGGCTTGTGCTTATGTCAGCCGTGCTGAGTGCTCAGTCACTTCCCAGTAAATGTAGCATGTGCTTGGGAAGGTGCAGCCCAGCCTGGCGATCAGAGAAGCTGTTGGGTGTCCCGGCTGCACTAGTGTAGTCGGGATCTGTGCCGTTGGCTCCTCTCTGGCCAGAGCCCTGGGTGTCTGTGTGAGTCCCATCTCTGGCCTCCCCTGCCAGCTGATGGGGGTGGGGGGAAGTGTGCAGGGGAGGTTCTCCCTAAAAGCCTGGCTCAGCTGACTTCTTCCCTGTTCTTTGAGAGCCCTGGCTGCCCTGGAGCTGCCCTCTGGGGATATGGGGTGGCACTCAGCTCCCGGCGGGAGCAGTTCAGCATGCCCGAGACTGGTTGGGAGGGGCAGGGAGTGCTCCCCAGTTGCAGGAGAGGTGGGTTTGCAGCGACATTTTCACAGGTGGTCCCTGACTCTGGTTGGCTCAGTGCTTGGGAGCCTGGCTTGAGGCCCCTTAGCATGTCCAACAGGGCCCTGTGAAACCGAATACCCGGATTTCAGGACCACCTGGGGAGGATGGAGGGGAGGTGCTGAATGGGCTATTTCCTGGCTAAGTGTGTTGGGGGCAGGGCAGTGTTCCTGTTTGGGGGAGGGAGGGGAGTTTTCCCAGTAAGGGAGTTTCCCTGTTTTACACACACACACACACACACACACACACACACACACACACACACACACACACACACACACACACACACACACACACACACACACACAGAGGATCCCAGCTCTGTGTTTGGGGGATGGGTGTGATTCCTATCAGAGGCTGGGGAGGGTTTTACACACACACACACAGGATCCCAGCTCTGTGTTTGGGGGATGGGTGTGATTCCTATCAGAGGCTGGGGAGGGTTTTACACACACACACACACACACACACACACACACACACACACACACACACACACACACACACACACACACACACACACACACACAGGATCCCAGCTCTGTGTTTGGGGGATGGGTGTGATTCCTATCAGAGGCTGGGGAGGGGGTGGGATTGGGATGGGTCCCAGCTCTGTGTTGGGGTGGGTTTGATTCCCAGCTGGCTGATCAGCACTGGTAGGCGTTGGGTGGTTCCCAGCTTGGGGGAGACTATCAGCCACCCTTCACAACTGCCTGTCAGGCCCCACTCCCCCCCATCTGTTGCAGTTCTCATGCTGCACCCATCACCTTGGGCTCAGCGCCTGTCTCTTCCCACACTGCCCGGAGCTGCATGGCAGAGCTGGGATTTCTTCCCCGGGGGGACTGTGTGGAGGCAGGCCCTCCAGTGCCAGGGAGCTGCCTGGCTCAGCGGTCGAGTGGCCATGAGTCAGTCAGCCGTGGGAGGAGGCTGTCTGTCTGCCCTCCATCCTGAGGAGTGGGGGAAGGGGGCGGTTTGGCAGGCTGTCTTCTCCCTCGCCGCAGGGTGGGGTCTTGACCTCCCCTCCCAGGCCCCCCCTGCGGTGGGCTCCAAGGCTGCTCTGGTTTCAGTTAGACTGGCTCCCCCCACTCCTAGCACTTCCTGCCTCCCATCCGGCAAGCAAAGAACTCCCAGGCGCTTCCTGTCGGAGGCCCTGGCTGGTTCCCCTCTGGCCAGGGACACGTGTTGAAGTTGAGGGGCGGGAGTAGCTGAAATGAACCAGGAGAAGGGGGAGGGGGAGCTCTTTATGATGGCTGCACCTACGCTCCAATGCTTTGCCCAGGGGAGTGGGGCTGGGCCTGGGTCATGGGGTTTGATCTGGATCTCAGGGATGGTGGGGGACCTGTTGGGCCCCATCCCTACCCAGGCTGCCAACCCCCAACCCCATCAGCTGTGCCAAGTATCCTGCTCTCGGGTGCGAGCCGGTTCCTGTCCAGCTCTGTGATCTCCTCCTGTGCTGGGCATGTCAAAGGCCCCACTGTCCCTTCAGAGCAAGAGTAGGCCTGTCTCAGCCCACTATGAGTGTCTGGTGGGGGCTGAGGTGCTGCCAACCCACTGCTGGCTTGGGGTGCTGCCTCCCACTGGACCGATCAGGTTTTTCTCCAGAGCTGGGGTGAGCCAGGCTCAGGCTAGGAACCTTCCCCGCTGCCCCAATTGCCCTGTCTGTCCAGTCCCCAGCACCCCATCCAGTGCCATCCCCCTGCCATGCCAGGCAGCTCCCTTGTGCTGCTGGCTCATGTCCCTGTGACTGGGCAAGGGGCAGGAGATGTGGGTTCAGAGGGGGCTCAGGGCTCTGGTGCTGGGGGGGGGCCAATGTCACTGACAGCTCTTGGCAGGGGTGAGATGACCAATCCCTGCAGCCCAGGGGAAGGACCCTGTGCGTTCTGGGTCAGGGAAGGGAGCGTTATCCCATGGTGCAGTGGCTTTGGTCCCTGGGCAGAGCTGGGGACAGAGAAAAGGGACGTGGGTCTGGTTCTGTCTCTGGTTTCAGTGGGTCTCTTTCCTCCCCAGTGAAAATTGACCCCAGCTCCATGTACCCCCTGGAGATGAACAGCGACAGCGAGGACAGCGTCACAGAGAGCAGCTCAGCCCCCTTCCAGGACCTGCAGAGAGAGTGAGTTGCAGCCACACACTGCCCTGGACTATAGCTAGGGTGCTTCTTGATGCTAGCGCTGGGGTTGGCACCTGTGTAGCACAGGGCTGGGGGGCGGAGGAAGCAGAGCTTGCCTATTGGATCTGTCCTTCCTCTGCCAGGACCCTGCAGCAGCAATGATGGGGGTGCCCTGGCAGCATCACTGCCCTTGGGTCTCAGCATTCCAACGCTACATCGCCCATGATGACGCTGGGCACCTCCCAGCAGAGGAAGGAATATCAGCTTCCCCTCCCCCATGTTGATGAGGCTGCTCAAAACTGCTTCATAAATGACTGCGCAGGGCACTGGCATGGTGATACGAATTGTGAGGGTGGAATCTGGTAGGTAAGGCCAGCCCTGGGGTAGGGGGATGGTTCCCTGGTTTCCGCGAGTCAGGCCTAGTCTGCTGCCAGGGGCTGTGCCAGCCCAGAGGGAGAGGGTGGGGACCCCAGGAACCCAGCGCTGGGTGACACTGCTGTCTCCCTCTGGCCAGGTCGCGGTCGCCTGTGGCCCGGATGCAGCGGGTCGAGTCCCCCGACTTGAAGAAGAGGCGGATTCATCAATGTGACTTTGAGGGCTGCAACAAGGTGTACACGAAAAGCTCCCACCTCAAAGCACACAGGAGGATACATACAGGTAGGGCTGGGCGAGTCAGCCTGTGGCACACCCCAGAGCCGTCCCACCGCCCAGCCGGGGGACCTCGGTGCTGCGGGGGGGACTCCTACACGGGCGCATCGCTCCCCAGGGCCTTTCTTCTCACCATAGCAGAGACCAAGGTGTGGCTGGGCCTCCTGAGGTCCCCTTACCGCTAGAGACAGGATAAGGGCAGCAGGGCAGAATGTTGCCCTGCCAGAGCCTGTGCTGACCCTGCTCTATGGAGGGGCTGCTGCAGCGCTGAATTGGCTCCAGTACAATCCTTGAGTGGCAGTGTCTGATGGATTAAGATTCCCTGCCCCACCAGGGCAGGGCTAGTTGGGTACCAGCACAAAGGTAGCTGCACTGGGAGCCTTCCTACACAGTGCACTTGGGCTGGGATCCCCAGAGGAGGCAGAGGGCGGGCAGTGCTGTGGGGTAACAGAGAACTCACACCCCAGTTTCTTATTTTTGCTCACCTTGGCTTAACTTCAATGGCTAGTGCACTCTTTGGAGAAAGGACTTCTCTTAAAAGGCCAGCAGCCCTGCTCCTTCTGTGAGCTCTCCAGCCTCAGAGACAGCACGGGTGAGACCTCCACCAACTCCTCCTGTGAAACCAGATATGCTAGTTCAGCACTCGTGAGACTCCTTTGTGATCATGCCCTTCATCTCCATCTTGGCTTCATGCCTCTCTGTGTGCCCAGCCCAGTGGGTGCAGGGCCATGCCCTGTAGCCGGAAGAGCCCGAATGCCCAGTGACTCCAGTCCAGAGTTTTCAGTTTGGGAAACTGTTAGCCATGTGCAACCTTCTCCAGGCTTCATTGGGAAGGGGGAGAGCTTTTTAATTAGAGGGAAATTCCAACTGCCAGCCCTCACGGTTAATTGCTAAGGGAGCCATGCTGCTCCGGGCTCACAACCCACCCACAATCTGTGTATGGTTCTGTCCTTGCTCTGCTTGCATGGGTGTGTAGTTCTCCGATGACCACCAGGGGGCAGACGTCTCTCTTCTGGACACAGCTTCCAGATGCTGGGTCGGCTGTGAAAGCCTTTACGATTCGATTTGAATGCATGGCCTTGAAAGCTGAGGGATGAGGGGGAGGAGATTCATATGCCCTGGGGGCTAGAGGAGCTTTGTGACTGGGTGCCATGGGCTTCCAGATGAGCTGCTGGAGCAGGCTAACTGGGACATATGGCATGTCATACTGAAGGGGATATTGTCCTGGATCCTCTAGGCATTTAGGCACCTAACTCCTATCGGAATCAATGTCTTTGAGGATCATGGCCATTAGCCCTTTGGCACTCAGAAGAGGATTTATTTTTGCTGATCATGGTCCCCCTAGGCTGATACCTGCTCTGCTTCATGGGGGAGGGCTTTTGTCCTCCTCTAACACACACACACACACCCCTAGTGGCGGTTCCAGGCACCAGCGCACCAAGTGCATACCTGGGGCATGAAGCCACGGGGGACTCCCTGCTGGTTGCCGTGAGGGTGGCAGTCAGGCTGCCTTCGGCGGTGCGCCTGCGGGAGGTCTGCCAGTCCCGCAGTTTTGGCAGCAATTCAGCAGCGGGTACGCCAAAGCAGCGGAACGGGCAGATCTCCTGCAAGCGCACCGCTGAATCTACGGGACCGGCGGACCTCCTGCAGGCGTATCGCCGAAGGCAGCCTGCCTGCCATGCTTGGGGGGGCAAAAAAAGCTAGAGCTGCCCCTGTGCGCACGCACACGTATGACTGAGAATGCAGTGCTGTCCCTCCCGGCTGCTGCGTCTGGTCCTGTCTGGCGAGGCTGTAATGTATAGGGCTGTATACAGTGCAGCAAGAGGAGTCACACCCTCTCCATCCCCTCCCCTTGGTGGATCAGCTTGGGATGGAGGGTGTTAAATACACTTCTCCCTGGGCTGCAGAAATCAGGGGGATGTTCAGCCATCCATCCTTCTCCTCGCCTTGTCCCAATCTCAGGGCAGTGCCCCCCACAGTCCAGCAGTTGATCGCTGTATACTGGAAAGCCTGTGTACTCTCTGAAGGGGGATGGATTCCCCCAACTCCGAATTAGTCGTTCAGTAGGATCAAGGGATCCCCAGACTCTGAATGGCGTTTTATGGGTGTAACTGAAGGCAGGATTGGGACCACTATCCTGTAATCCCTGAGGCGCACGGATGAAAGATCCATTCCTTTAGAGAGCCATCAGGAACACTGTATTATAATAATCCATCTGACCACAAGATGGCGCCATTACTCCACGCAAATGCAGCTGACGCTGACAAGGCCGTTTGTGCCAAGACTTAGAAAGCCTGCCTGCTCCCAGTCAGACTGAGACAGGGATTGCACTGCTTGATCCTTTCTGTCTTAGGTATTTCTCTGGTCCACAGCACTTCAGCACCTGACCAGATCACAGTCTTTACAGCACCCGAGTGCTGTAGGGCAGTGCTGTTATCCCCATTGTACAGAGGGGGAAATTGAGGCACAGAGTGGCTAAGTGACTTGCCCACAGTCACACAGGAAATCAGTGGCAGAGCAGGGAATTGAAGTGGGCTGGGCCACAGCCCAGGCTAGTGCCAGCCTTCCTCTCCAACTTCTAATGAGACTCTCTGCAAGCATCTAGAAGTAGCTGCTCTTCGACTGAACCCACTTGAGCGAAGGCAGGCAGAATGTGAGTAGCTCTTAAAAGCAACAGGGAGAACTGTGGGATAGAGGGAAGGGACGGAGTTTAACCTGAATAGACAGTGCTATGGGGGGCGTGGAGTAGAGAACCTTCCTGCACTGGCCAAGGGATGGCTAATCAACAGGCCTCTTCTGTCCTGGCCCTAACGAGCAAAACCTGCCATCCCAGTCGCTCATGCATTATGTTCCTAGTGAACTAAGTCCAGTTCTAGGTCTCTGTCCATACAGCCATAGCCCCTTGGATGCAATTACATCTATTGATCAAGCCATGTGTTTTAGCACACAGTGTATTTTGAACTTCATGTGGAATTCTGAAAGTGTTCCTTAGCATTGTTTCTTTCATATCCCCCTGCCTGAAAGCTGCTTTGTCTAAGTATCATGAGCCCAGCTGGAGAGAGAGAAAACAAATACAGTTCTAAATCTCCTAAATAATGGAAAATACCCATTTCTATACAAAAGGATGTCGCTCTGCTCTCTAGCCCATCCCTGTTTCGTACCATGGGAGAGGGGCTGTGAACAGCACTCGGATATTCTGAAATGCCTGCGTGGTATGTGCATAACCCCTGCAGCTGAGGGGCATTTAACTCCCATGTCCTATTGCTCCCATTTCTGCCCTGGTAGTCTAACAACACTCATAACAGCATCCTAGCAACTCATCCTCTTACCCACCCACATAGGTATCCTAGCAACCCAGGCCGGTATCCTAGCAGCCCCTCCAGTATCCTAACAACTCCTCCAGCCCCCTGTCTCACGGAAGTTCATCCTCCTCTCTCTTACGCCAGCAGTAATAACAACGGTCTGCAGGGGTTCATGGCTCCTTCAAGCCAAGCCTAGGTCTTGACAGAGCCTCCTGGTGTCTCAGATTCCTCTTTAGGTTTAGACTGCAGCTGGCAAACTTATAGCATGAGATGACAGAAATGCCAGTCCAGAGGTATTCCAAGATAGTTATAGCAGTTTTTGTTGTGGATTGATTTTTATTGTTATTATTACACCTGATTAATGTCAATGACTAAATAACATTTTGGAGAAGGAAGTTTCTGTTAAAGGTTCAAAAACCTCCACCCTTCCACCAAGCCACAGTGTGCTCTGTTTGCTGGTACCTCTCTGAGGTCTTCCAAGAGACCCAGGAGAGAGCAGACATTTCTGGTGCTTCTCCAGAGAAAAAGAGGCAGGGTCTGTGTCCTTACCATGTGACTGTGCAGCAAGGATGAGGCCCTGATCTAGATAAATGCCTATGGCTGCTACTGTAATGCACCTAATAAATAACTGAGATCAGGAATTATTACTAATTAAGAGCCTACGGGCCTTAATATCTGATCTTGGTTAAGGCTTGTATGTGCTGCTGTGATGCCCCTAGTAAGTAATAATGCCTCATCTCTGCTGAGGGCCATAGGTGATACCATAATGCACCTAATAAATATTGCCTGATTTGGACTGAGGCCGGTGGGTGCTGCCATAATAGGTAGAAGTTTGATGTGTGCCCAAGCACTGAGCTGTCCCCTCTGCTCCCTGTGCAGGAGAGAAGCCGTACAAATGCACCTGGGAAGGCTGCACCTGGAAGTTTGCCCGTTCCGATGAGCTCACCCGGCATTTCCGCAAGCACACGGGCATCAAGCCGTTCCGCTGCTCGGACTGTGACCGCAGCTTCTCACGCTCGGACCACCTGGCCCTGCACCGCCGGCGGCACATCATGATGTGAGGGGTGGGCTCCGGCTCCTCCATCACCCCGCCCACCCCCGCTTCACCGGCCACAGCGAAGAGACTGCGAGACGGGAGGCACCGTCCCCAGCTTGATTCAGCCTGGCAGCAGGCTGGATGCCAGCTTGGCACCTGTGGCTGCCCACACCTGAGAAAGCAGACCTCCTACCATGCACATGAGGGCTAGAACGAGGCTCTGGAGAGAAGCCTGCTCCCTCTCTTCTGTTCTCCTCCCCTTTCTTCAGTGGCTGGAAAGCCCCGGGATTCCTTTAAATGGCACCCAGCTCCTCATCTGGCTTCGATTTTTTTGCACATTGC
This sequence comes from Gopherus evgoodei, assembly GCF_007399415.2. NCBI lineage: Eukaryota > Metazoa > Chordata > Testudines > Testudinidae > Gopherus > Gopherus evgoodei. Next base: position 67,013,962 of record NC_044330.1, on the reverse strand, counting down.
CTCCTCCTCCTGGATCAGGAAACACAGAGGACGTCCGGCTCGTGTGAGCACAGCGCCAGCTTGTCCCAGCGCGACTCTGGCCTTGGCGAGCGAATCAGACTGGCCGGACGGCGTCGCTGCTGGCAGAAGGCTGCTGCTGGGGGTTGGATTGGGGGTTTGGCTCACGGCTAGGGGCTGGCTGTCTCCTACCAATGGGCTGATGCAATAGGACTCCATTCCGGTGAAGCTGGCACTGCTGCCTCTCCTGTTCGTTTGGCACGTCAAACATGGCTTGTCCTAGCTGGTCCGTTAGACTCCCTGAGCTCCCGAGGCACTGCTGGCATTGGAGAACCTGCCTGGCCTTGGCTTGCTCTCTCTTTTATCAACACTTGGGTAACTGGCCGTTAACGAAGAGGCCTCATTATGTGAGGACAAGGGGTTCGTGGTGTTACCTGAGGAGGGAGGGCCCGAGGAACAAAGAAAAGGGAAAACTTTGCGGAACACAGAACTGTGATGATTTTATCTGATTTTAGGGGTGGGTTGGGGACCCTGAATTCTGCCCACGCTGCAGGACCAAGGAATAGGACAGTAGATGCGTTTCTAACTTAAACCTAGCAGCCTGGACACGGACTGTTGCATTTTTCTATTGCTCTTCTGGCCTGCAGAGGCTGAGCCGGCGCTGCCCTGTGCTCTTGGTGGACTCCTGGGGCACTGTACTGGATTGTTTTTGGACTTGATCTTGGGGGGCTGACGGGGTGGCTGTGGGGCTGGCAATACGTCCATGCACAGTTGATTTTTTTTTTTTTTTAAAAGAATTGCTTTTCCCATTCCCTTCTGCAGGGGCGGAGCTAAGAACCTGATGCCTTTCCAGATGCTCCTTTTTGTGTCTGCATCTTTCTCTCTGATGGATTTGAGTTTGGCAAATACAGGGATGGAGTGAGCCTGCCAGACAGCATCTGTGCTGCCCTCGGGAGAGGGGGCAAGTGCAGTGGCTAGAATTGGTGAGGGGAGGGAGCCGGGAAGGAGAAGATCGTCAAGATGAGGCAAACTGGATCCTCGTTCTGCTACCAGCCTGGGCTAGGGCTGTGGTGTTCCAGCTAAAGCCAAGAGGCTGCCAGCAATCCTGGTATTGACACGATGTGTATGCTGAAGGAGAGAGACTGGGGAGTCCCGTTAAATGTTTGCTGTCCCTGGCTCTGCTTATCACATTGTTTCCCCATTGCTCCCCAGTCCAGCTCAGCACTGAGTTCATGTGGCCCACCCCCCCAACTGCATTTCGCTGAGCAGATTCTCTTTCTTTCTTGCATCCCTTTATTTAAGAAGGCTCTAGATCCATACATGCTGACTCTGTGGGTGCTCCAGGGCTCAAGCACCCACTGAAAAAAATAGGGGATGGCCACTAGCTGCAGGTCCTGATTAATCTTTTGTGGGCCCTGGTGCCTGGACCATGGCCCCGCCTGTGCTCCGCCCCTGCTCCACCCTGAGGCCCCGCCCTCGTTTGGCTTCTCACCCACCCACAAAAACAAAAGTCAGTGCTTGTGTTTTGATCGACTCGCCACCCACTGCAGCTCCTTCACGCCTCAGTGGAACCTGGAGCCAGTCCATAGCAGGTGAGGAAGAGGCATGTGACCACTATCTGCCTGTGGGTTGTGCAGCGAGATCCCAAGCCCTGCCTCTGACGCAGGCCAGCCCCCTATGAAATGATCTCCCTAGGCATTGCCCCTTCCTCCAAGGGCGTGAACAAGTCCTCCTGCATGAGGGCAAATCCCACAGGGCCTGCTGCCCTTTCCACAGCTTGAAGCTGCAGGACGATTGTTTTGGGTGAGGTTCCAGATGGGCTGGTATTTGAAATTCCATTTGGGTCACTTTGCAGCTTGCAGCTCCATGAGGAAGTAAATTTATTTCATCCAAACTTCAATCAGCCTACCAGGAACACAAATCTGCCTGGACTTTTCCCATCCCCCACACTCCTGTTACCTGGGTGGCCTCAGTGTTGCCAACTCTGGCTGTTTTTGTTGTTTTTCTTAAAGCTGCAGGTCCTGGACTCAAGTGACAATCTCAGCTTTCATTGAAAAGCAAAGTTTTTCCTACCTTCCCGATTGTGGAGCAAACTTTGAATACATGACCTCTAAAGGCTCAGAGAGAAAAAAGCCCTGCCCCTTCCCCCCCTCCCCCAAAAAACCCTGTTTTATAAAAATCTCATGATTTTTAAATCAATCTCATGAATTTTTATGGGGAAGGGGATTTGACTCATGATTTTTGAACGCTCAGGGTTGACAATATTGAGATGAGATCTGGGAAGCTGACAGGCCATGTATTTTGATTTAATTTCTTCAATCTGCTGTTTCCCGAGCGTCAGTGCAAAGCACACATGCACACACAACAGAGCACAACAAGAAAGCGAGGAGGGCAAGAGATGTCAAACGGAATGTTAGCTCCCCTCTGCTGAGCAGGGCAGGCTTTGCTTTGGGATTTTTACCATGAAATTTTAAAATCTTGAGCTGTGAGATATTTGTACAAAACTGTTTGGCGTTTTTCTACATGGGAATAATATGGAAAGTAGATGCGTTTTATTGGTGTGTGTCTTGCTTTTAAAAAGGGGTTTTTTTATCTTTTGGTTGGTGGGAGGGAAAAGGCTGTAGTTTCAATCCTACATAAAAACAAATCTCCCTTTCTTGGTTTTTGGCATGATCTCTATGATTGGGAAGGAGGGATAGCTTAGTGGTTTGAGCATTGGCCTGCTAAACCCAGGGTTTTGAGTTCAATCCTTGAGGGGGCCATTTAGGGATTTAATTGGGAACTGGCCCTGCTTTGAGGAGGGGGTTGGACTAGATGATCTTCTGAGCTCCCTTCCAAACCTAATAATCTATGATTCTGTGAAAGGGAAGAAGTTGTCAACCACAATTTTGGGTTCCAAAATTTAGATTTCACCCCCCCACCCCCAAATAAATGAATGAAAAAGGGCTTTTACAAAACATAAGAGCAATAGACCTATTTCTATGGAGTTTTAACAATATAATTCTAAAGAAAATAGCATTTACATTTGGAATTTGGAAGTAGCCATTTGAAAATTTCTTTAAACAAATAAGACCCTCCCTTGAAGTGTTTGCAGCCCAAACACTGCAGTGCTGGGAACCCAGAAGTGAAACAGGATGCAAGCAGAAGTGAAATGGACTTCCTGGGTTGGCAGTGTTGAGACAGAGAACTGTAGACTGCCTACAGACTCAAACAATATAAGAAAGAATGGGATGCTTCAAATTGCCTTCGGATACCATAATCTGAGATGGTGTTAGTGGCCAAGGCTATATTATTAATAGAGCTGGTTTTGTGAAGAAGTTTTGAAATTGTTTTCTTTTTTGCAAGGCTCAAAATGAACCCATTTATTTTTACTATTCCTCTCCCCTACCCCTTAATTTGCCTTTTTTCAACAAACTCATTTCTTTCCATTCCTATTGAAAATGGCAGGGGGTGAGGAAAAGGGGGACAGAAGAAAAGGAGAAAAATAAAAGTAGAAAAACAATACATTTCAAAGAAAACATTCATGAAAACTTTCCAGAACAATTTTTGGACATGCACAAGTTTTTGAGATGCAAAAAACTTGCAACCAGCTCTAATACACAAACATGAAAGATGGTGTTATTGATCTTAGCCTTGCTCAGTTGCTCTGTTTCACCCTCCTCTCCTTACACTACTAAACTATCTGCCTGCTGGATTCAGTAGCTAGGAGCATGCAAGGACAAACTGCTGGAGACTTCACTGCCTCATCTACACTATGAAAAATAAAATAACCAGAAGCCTGATTTTTCAAAGTAGTCCCCAAGCCCTCCCACTGCTCGCATGGATTTCAGCTGAGTTGTGAGTGCTCAGAATCTCAGACAATTGAGCCCTACGGGCCGGGGCCCAGATCCTCCAAAGTCTTTAGGTGCTTTACTCTTATGAAATCCATGGGCGTTAGGCCCCTAAATACCTTGGACAGTCTGGGCCCAGATCCTCAGCTGGTGTCAATGATCGTAGTTCCATGGAAGTCAATGGACCGCTGACAGTTTTACACCAGCAGAGGATTTGGCCCTTTCGGTATGTCTACACTGTGATTAAAAATCTGCGGCATCGAGTCTCAGAGCCCACCCCCCTCGTGGGGTCTCAGAGCCCAGGCTTCAGCCCTAATGTCTACACCGTAATTGTATAGCTCTGCAGCCCGACCTCCATGAGCCGAGTCAGCTACCCAGGCCATCTGCAGCTGTGCCATGGGCCTTTTACTGCAGTGTAGACAGACGGGCTGTGTTTAAACTGTTGCGAAATATAGTTTGTTTCAGTGCGGATTGGTTTTTTACCTCTGAGGTGAGGGAGGAAAAGTTAAGGCCCCAGGTTCTTGTCTATAGATATTTACAACGGTTAGAACTAAGATCCTTGCCCTGATTATAATGAGGGTTTTTTTCTGTGCCATGTGGGGACAAAAATACCCGAGTCAAGATTTTCAAAAGTCACTTTTGGTGCCTCAATTGTTAGGTGACCAGCTTCAGACTCCTTTTAAAGGGGCCTGGTTTCTGGAGGGCAGGTTTTGAACACTTCCAAACCCCTTTAAGCTGTCTCACGTTGGAGCCCCACCCAAATCACCCTGTTTCCAGCACACACTGGCCCAAACCAGGCTTCCCAGCAGTGTTTTGAAACTTGGTTATGTTTGTAGACAGGGTATATTCAGGAGCCCGTCTGCTCCAAAGCAGTGTAGATGGGTGCAGTTTAGGGCACTGTCTGTTGGCACGCCTGAACAATCAGACCATGCTTCCTCTCAATCTGAAGCCCAACTGGGGCACTTAACTTCTGCTTCCGCTTGCACACGGCTCAGAAGGGAAAATGCTATGTAGAGGGATGAAGCAAACCTGGCGCTTGCTCGGTGGCTGAGTGAGCTAGGGTTGAGCAGGTCTCCTGCATCTTTTGGTCCACTATTGTCACTGACTCATTGGATACACAACCAGGAAAGTAGAGCTCGCCGAGGTGTGAACTGCCTCGCCCATCCATGGGCTGTTAACTCTGAAGTGATGACTCATTCAGTGTCAGCATCTGTGAACAATGTCAGTGCTGGTTACCTGAGCTGCAGGAACATCCAGCCACAGTGGGCTTGTGGGTGCAGGCTGAGCAAAGCCCTCACTATTCCCATCCTACCCTGTCCCACCACAAAAATTGGGTGAGGGCTGGAGCTTTGGGGGATCGCACTCTTCATATGTCATGGTCCAAATGTGAATTGCATGTGATGGGACAATGGCTTGAACAGGGGCAGATCTCCTTGGGCCCACATCCTCCCATTTAGGAACAATGGGAGGCGCCTAAACACCTGTGAGGATCTGGGCCTTTCTCCATCTTTCACTTGATAAGACAGTGCCCTCTAGTGGTTAGAGCAGAACCGCAGGGCTCAGGTCTCCTGGGTTCTATTCCCAGCTCTGCCACAGATGTGCGGTGTGACCTTGGGCAAGTCATTTTTCTCTGCCTCAGTTTCCCCCATCTGTCAAATGGGGATAATAATACTTAACCTACCTCACAGGGGTGTTGTGAGGCTTCCTTCGATGTTTGCAAAGTGCTTTGAAATCCTCGGATGAAAGGTGCTATGAAGTGCAAAGTATTATTATTTTATTTTAAAATATTAAATAACTTATAACGAAGTGCGCGCGTGCCGTGGGCTTGTGTGGGCTGCAGGCGATGTGAAGGCTGCAATGACAGACACTTAGTGCAAGTGGCGTGTGATGCCATTTGAAACCCTCGCCTTTCCAGCTGTGCATCATACCGGCTTCCTGGGTCTGGTGCTTCCCAGACAGCTGAGATGCTGTGATGGGACTGCCGCCCTCAGCAGCTCAGACCTGCTTCCCCAGCCCTGCCCCACTAGCTGCTTCTGGCATCATCTGCCCTGAGAGAAGCACCTCACTGAGCTTGCCGTCAGCTGGGGGGTGCTTACTGTAAATCTGGCCCCTCGCTGTTCTCTGTCCAGGACCCTTTTGCCCTAGTTGTTGGCATATGGGGAGGGGGGGATATAAATCAGCTCCCCAAATTCTCGGGTTTTGCTCTTATTTTTGGATCAAACCGAAACTGCTCTTCCCCTACCTCTAACTGGGTTGTGTTCCCAGCTCTGCCTGGGAGATCCTCTTGGCCCTACTGGTGCAGTGTTACTAACTGACGGTCAGAGAGTTAATGGCACCAGTGGAACGTGCTGGGAATGGAGATTTGGCTGGCTCTGTGTTGTCGCGACTCCGGTTGAGTTTTCTGTTCATGGCTCGTTCTTTCCCTGCTCACTGTGGATTTGTTTTAGCTGATCTGTATCTCTGCATCCTTTCTGCTGCTGCTCCTTATCTTTCCCTGGGTCCATTATTTTAGTGATGCGTCATACGGACGCAACCCCACCCTGCAAACGGTAAGTTCAGTGGTGGCTCCAAGCCAGATCCTAGCCCTACAGAAAGACTGATTGGAAAAGCAAAAGCCTGCAGTAGGTTCGCATGACCAAGCAATTGCTCTTTCCCCTGCCCTCAACCCTCTTTTGGGGCCTTGCACTCCTACAGCCCAGAGAAGATGAAGTGGTTTGGATGGGACGGTTGTTGTGACCCTGTGTATTGAGTGATCTTATCCAGTTTGATTGTTGTACTGTTTTTTTTTTTATTAATAAAATGGTATTTTAAACTTGGGAATGTCCTTTTATTTTTCCTTCCAATGGGATCTTAGCTCTCATATCCCCAGCTGCTGGGATCTACTTCTATAGAAGTACTGGGACTCCAAAGTTAGGGGCACATCGATCACACCTGTGCTGCCTGAGTATCCTCCCAGCATGGACTAAGCTCCCAAAGTCCTGTCTGAGCATGCCCTGGGCACTGCACAAACCCTGGGAAAGAGGCCCTGGGACTGGCTGCCCCTTTGATAGTTTCAAAGGCTGTGGGAATATCCCCACCCCAGTCAGGTTGCTGATGGCTTCATTTTCCACAGAGGGCAGGAATTTCATTTCCAAATGCCTTTCTGGCTTCAGGCCTTGATCCTGAGACGTACTGAACATGTTAGTTATTGTACAGTAGTTTTCTAGAGGCTCCCCTCAGGAGTGTCGTGGTAGGTGCTAAACATACACGTGGCGAGCAAGTCCCTGCTCTAAAGGGCTTACAGGCTAACTAGGCAAGACGTGGAGGCTAGGAAGGGAAACTGAGGCACAAAGCATGGAAGGTCACACAGTAGGTCAGCGGCAGAGCTCTCCTGAGTCCCAGGCCAAGACTCTACCAAGTGGCTCATGCTGCTTGTCCCAGTAATGTCAGTGGAAGCTGAGGGCACTCCATGCTTGGGCCCACTGTTGCCGACGCTAGGTTATCAGCTCATTCAGAGGAGCCTCCAGAACTGAGCACCTGCAACTCCCCTGGATGTCCATGAGAGTGCAGCCTGAGCAGAGACGCAGGGATTTGGCTGCATCCCCTTTGGGGACAATCTAGGCCAAGTCCAACCTCCAACCCTTTACAGAGACCTACCAGCTGTCTGATCCCCACCTCTCATCCCACATGACTGCCTATAATTCCACCCCTCCCTTCCCGCTGGGGCATTATAGTGGTACTGGGGTGGAGACTGGGCCTCCCTGTCCTGTAGTATCAGGAGCCCCATGCGCTCCCGCTGCCTTTCCCTGTCTCCTCCGGCCCTGTAAGGCAGGCTGCGCCATGGCAGGGCAATCCAGGCTAACACAGGGCTTGCTACTCTTCACGGCTGTTCCATAGGCAGGCTGGGCACCAACTCTGGCAGCGTCTTCATTCCTGCAGGAAGTCAAGACAAAGTAGCATTTACAGCACCTTCTGGCTCTTTGCAGCTGTTGGGGACTCCAGGACACCACTAGCCTCTGCTTTGAGGGTCTGTCGGCACCACAGTTACAGCCAGGGCTGGAGACCTGCTCACAGCACGGTTGTCTGCTGTCCCCATCCCAACACTGCCCCATCATCCAGCAAGGGTGGAGTGTACAGGCTGGGCCTACACCAAGATTTTGAAAAACGGTCCCCCTGCTGCTACTGCTGAGGCAGCTTCACCAGCGCTCCTGCCAGTGAGAGTGGCATAGGGGGCTTGGGGCTGTTTGCACACCAGGCTGTCTGATCCTATGCAGAGCAGGCTTTGATGTTATGGTGGTACCTGGGAGGCGCAGGGACTTTTCACCCTTCCAGCTATGGCTAGTGCTGAGCTGCCAGGAGCCACACTGGTAAACTTGGAGGGTGGGGGGGAATCTACGAGTAGGCAAGGCGAAAGTGTCTTTGAACTTCAGACAGGCCATCATGTGGGGACATGAATAATATCCCCTCTATGCTATGAAAGGGGGCAGGGGATATCACCGATTGTAACAGAAGTGGAGCCAGTTGTTTTCCAATCTCCTCTCCCGTTAACCAAGCCAGATGGAGAGAAATATGCAGCCTAAAAATGATCAATACGTCTAGTCCCACTCTCTGCAGATCCATTTCTCTCTCCCTTCCTTACGGCCGAGCCCTGAGTCCAGGGCACCTGTTTTCACTAGGCATGTCCCATCCCATATGCTCTGGGGATGAAACCCAGTTTGGCAGAATTAGCTTGAAAGCTGAGATAGGCCTGGACCCTCAAAGCCTAGATCTGAATGTGATGAACTTTGAATTCAAGAGCCCCCCTCTGTATTTAGATGTGGGTTAGGCCAAGCCCCATCAAACCAGGCTTTGGCCTGTGCCTGTCGAGCACAGGCTAAACAAAGTATCAGAGGCGTGAAGGTCCAGAACAGCATGCCAAGAAGCGGGGGGGGGGGGGGGGAAGGGGTTGAACTAACTGGCTTCAGGACTGAGTGTGGTAAGTTTATGGAGGGGATGGTAGGACTAGACTACTTACAATGGCATGTAGCCCATCTGTGACTGCCAGTAGCAAAGAACTCCAACAGCTGGGAATGGGACATTTTATGGGGAAGGCTCTGAGTTACTACAGAGAATTCTTTCTCAGGTGGCTGTCTGGTGGGCCTTGCCCACGTGCTCAGGGTCAAACTGATCGCCATATTTGGAATTGTCCCTCAGGTCAGCTTGGCAGCGACCTGGAATGGGGGGAGGGGTTCGCTTTCCTCTGCAGCATGGGACAGGGGTCTCTTGCGGGTTTAAACTAGAGTGAATGGTGGATTCTCTGTAACTTGAAGTCTTTAAACCCTGATCTGAGGACTTCGGTAACTCAGCCAGAGGTTAGGGATCTATTCCAGGAGTGGGAGGTTCTGTGGCCTGCAGTGTGCAAGAGGTCAGATTAGATGATCATGATGATCCCTTCTGACAGTCTGAGATTCTAAACAATTCAGTCCCATGTGCTCTGGCTATGGGAGGGGAAACACAACCCCAGTCCTGCTCCCACAGCTCTGTCTCAGCACAGAAGGGACCAAACAGTCTGAATGTTGCAGAAGTTTTTGCCATAAATATCCTATGAATTGGGCAGCTTCTTTTAAATGCTTTTGATCCCTGTGCCCAACAGTGGGCTAATTAGTGATCATTTTTGCCCCTCTTTAAGAGCTTTTCATCAGTGGATCTCAAAGCACTTCACAGATTAAACAATAACTTGCAACATTCAGTAGTCCACTATGGGGGACTATGACAGATCTTTAACCTCATACGCAGCACTGGCTACCTGGGATGCATTGTTATCTCTAGCCCACTAGACAACACTTCTGTGCATCACTTTGCCACTCAAGTGTTGGGTTGGTTTCAGCATCCCCCTCCCAGCCCCCCTCAGTGCCACGTAACATCCCCAGAGGTGGGTTGGGGGGCGATTTCCCCAGGAATCTGCTAGCTGAGTGCTTATGAGGCTGAAGTTGCTGGTGGCTGATGCTAGGGTGACTTGAAAGACCCCATCACTGCAAGGGCGGAGCCAGCTGCCTTGGCACAGGTGGGTGGGAGGGGCCAGGTGAGGGTACTGAAGGCAGAGTTCTTACCACTAGGCAAACTGTCCAGCCTGAGACCCAACTGAAATGAGGCTAGTGGGGGCAGGCCAGGCCTAGCTCCAGCTGCAAAAGGTTTACACACAAAGTTTCAATCATGCCCAGTGATTTGTGGGTGCATCAATTCTGGGGGCGGGGGGTGTGACTTGCAGAAGTACTATGCAACCCCGTGCTCAGTGACCACAACTGGATCCAGGGTTTCTCCATGCTTTTTAAAATCCGGCTCAAGGTGTCTTGTAGCATTGCTCCCAAACCTCTGGCCACAGGTAACTGTGCTGGCTCTTAAGGTGTGACTGATGGTGGTAGCAGCAGGGGAGAGTATGCGACCAGCGAGAAGTGATTCTGGGAGAAGTTCCTCCACCCCAGAGGATCGGGGGTGTTTGTGCTGTGCTGCTCGGTTAGGAATGTTTGTACTTGTTTATACAGAAGAGGTATTTTGTGCGTGTTTCATAGCAAGTGGTCCAGTGCCCTCTGGGGACACTGCCTTGGGCCCTCCTTGAAACCGCTTCAGCCTGGCGAGGAGAGGGGCTCAGAAAGAAACCAAATATTCAGGATTCCAAAGAAGTCCTTGAAAGCCCTTACAGATAAGAGAAAAGGGTGGTTCCAGCGGCCAGCCAAGTGCAGCACAGACACACATGGCTATTGCTGTGGCTGCAGTCAGAAGCGACCTAACACAGCTTGGCAGGGGGATGCAAAGTGGCAGGAGAGGCTTTGCTGTTGAGCTGGCTGGCTGTGTCAGATCCGTGCTCCAGCTGCCAATGTCTGCAAAAGGCTGATACAGCAACCCAGGACCAGCCAGGCCCTTCTGCCATGTGCATTGGCCAAAGCGGACCATCTCTATGCAAAAGAATAAATGGACACAAATCTGACATCAGGAATCATAACATTCAAAAACCAGTAGAACACTTCAACCTCCCTGGTCACTCAATAATAGACCTAAAAGTGGCAGTTCTTCAACAAAAACCTTCAAAAACAGACTCCAACGTGAAACTGAAGAACTGGAATTAAGTTGCATACTGGACACAATCAGATTAGGCCTGAATAAAGACTGGGAGTGGTTGGGTCATTACAAACCCTAAACCTAATTTCCCCAATAGTAATTTCCCCCTACTGTTACTCACACCTTCTTGTCAACTGTTTGAAATGGGGCATTCTCATTACCAGTACAGAAGTTATTTTTCCTCCCTTGGTATCCTGCTGTTAATTGAATTATCTAATTAGACTGACCTCGCACTTGGTAAGGCAACTTCCATCCTTTCATGTATTTATACCTGTTCCTGTATTTTCCACGCCATGCATCTGATGAAGTGGCTTCTAGCCCACAAAAGCTTATGCCCAAATAAATTTGTTAGTCTCTAAGATGCCACAAGGACTCCTTGTTGTTGTTTTTTTAAAACGAGCTGTTTCCACAGGCTCTCTAGCCAGGAACCACATTTGCTTGAGGCATGGTGTTGAGGCCCCTCCCACGGACTGGGTCTGGCTGGCTTAAGGTCTTGATCTAGCCCCAAGACGCATCCAGCTTCTGCAGAATGCACACTTTCGCTTAAACCCCCCCAGCTACATTTCAATGCAAACGGAAGCCAAGTGTAACAGATACAGTGATGTGGGCCGACAGCCTGAAGCAAGAGCTTAGAGAAATACACACTTTCCTCTTTCAGCTTGATTAGGGTGCTAATTCTTAAGCTTAACAGTAACACTTTGTGCACCAGGTTTTCAAACACTTCAGGTGAGCATCAGTGCATCCAAAATGCACAATTACCACAAGAGTGTGCGCAAAATGGGTAGTTGCAAAGGGTAAATGATCAAACCAAACAGGGATAACGATTGTCCTAAAAATGTCCTACATCATTTTTCACTCTGCATGAAGCTGCCTGCAACAGTAACTTTGCTAACTGCAAGGTCAGTTTCTCTACGGTCTATACAGCTCTATCTGTGGACTGCATGCTGGGATAAGGTGCAAATATCTCATCTAAATTATTACTTCCAAAGAAGACTCTGAACTCATCACCCTTCCCTTGAGTAAGAATCAATTTGTTTCACTTTGGTGACACCTGGTTTGTTCTAAGGCCATAATGTAACTCCTCCAGCCTCTTTCTTCAGCTCAGCTGCTCTGGCCCCAGAACTAGAGAGGTGTGTGTGTCTGTGCATGCTGGCAGGACAATCACTCCAGCATGATGTCAGGCAGTGGAATGCAATTTGGGGTCGTCGATGGCGACCCTTTTCTCAGACATACTGGCAGGGGACCCAGTTGGGTTGATCCAGTAGATAGGCTGTGTTGACTTCTCTCCCAGTGGGTAGAGTTCATGACCTCCTTTTTAGGTCGTTTCCTCTGGAAACAGGTTCTTCATGTCCAGCATTGCTCTCTGTTGACGTTAAGGAACAGAATCGCTGTACCCAGGGCCGGTGCAACCATTCAGGCAACCTAGGCGGTTGCCTAGGGCGTTAGGATTTGGGGGGGCACCATTTTCTTCGGCAGTGACCGCGGCGGCCAGATCTTCGGCCACCTTGGTCGCTGCCAGCATTTAGGTGGAGGGAGCTGGGGTAGAGGAGCGCGGGGAGGGCCGCCTGTAGTAAGTAAGGGGGGGGGGCGGCACACAGGGGAACTCCCCGACCTAGCTCACCCCTGCTCCGCCTCCTTCCCAAGCACTCTGTGGCTGCTTCACTTCTCTCACCTCCCAGGCTTATGGCACCAATCAGCTTAGGTGCCACAAGCCTGGGAGGCGGGAGAAGTGAAACAGTGACGGGGTGCTCGTGCTCATGCATGGAGCTGGAGTGAGCTGGGGCGGGGGGGTGCCTCAGGGTGGAGGGTGGGGGTGGGGAACTGCCATGGGGGAGGGGGCGCCTCAGGGCGGGGGCGCGTGGGAGGAGGGCACAAGATAGAAGTTTTGCCTAGGGCGCAAAATATCCTTGCACCGGCCCTGGCTGTACCTGGGACACAAGAACTGCTCTCATCCCAGGAAGTCAGGACCGCTGCAGGAATCACTGTTAGCAGCTCAGGCCTAACAAATGCTGAATCTCCTGACATATCCCTGGCCATGACTAGTTCCTTCATGTGTCTCTTGGACCAGCTTTCCCATCACGTATTTCAAAGCACTTTACTATCTGTTCAGTGCAGTGTGATCAGGACACCATTTGCAGTGCTCCAAAACTGAGAGAACTTTATTGGGCCAACAAATTTATGAATAATGTTGAACACTCTGCACCAGCAGATGGCGCTGTTTACATTAACTAAGCTGAGGTGGCCAACCTGAGCCTGAGAAGGAGCCAGAATTTACTAATGTACATTGCCAAAGAGCCACAGTGATACGTCAGCAGCCCCCCCAGCAGCTCCCCCAACTCCACTCCCAGAGCCTCCCACTCACTGGCAGCCCCTTCGATCAGTGCCTCATCTCCCGATCAGCTGTGGCATGCAGGGGGTTCTGGGGGGGAAGAAGGGGAGGAGCGAAGGCACAGCAGACTCAGGGGAGGGGGCGGGAAGGGGTGGAATGGGGGCAGGGCCTGGGGCAGAGCAGGGGTGAGCAGTGAGTACCTCCTGGCACATTGGAAAGTTGGGGCTTGTAGCTCCAGCCCCAGTCGGTGCCTGTACAAGGAGCCACATATTAACCTCTGAAGAGTTGCATGCGGCTCGGGAGCCACAGGCTGGCCACCCCTGAATTGAGCTCTTTGGGTTAAGGATCTTCTTTTTGTTCTGGCTGTGCCGTACTGAACACAATGCTCACTCATGGGGCAATGTGATAGAGCTATTAAATCAGAACACACACCCAATCGCAGCTCAGTCTGGGCTACAGCTGGTTAGGAAAAGGGGAAATATATTTTGTGAAAAAAATTATATATTTTTTTCTGTTTCATTTGAAATTTTTTTTTTGTGTTTGAGGTGAAAAGTTTGAAATGAATGGTCCCCAACTTTCTCGTGCCTCTTAGCTTTTTCCCCCCTGCACTGGGATAAAGAGGCATGTTTATTAAAATTTTTCAAGAAGTGATGCTGTTTTTTCCCTGCCACCAAAACAAAACAATTTTTTCCCTGAAAATTCTTCCTTTAGAAAGTCCATATATATATATATATATATATATATATATTATTTTTACCAAAATGAAGGAAATTTTTTATGAAAATATTTTGGTCCAAAAAGCATTTGCTGTCAAAAAAAAAAAAGTTCAGAGGGAATATTTCTTTTATACATAACTGCCATCCCATTATATACTTCATGTATCACCGTGGCATCTCAGTTCGGCCACCGGTGGAGGTGCCATACCAAAAAGCACAGGAGTCTGGTCACAGCTCTGTGTGAAGCAAAACCTTCTACAACGTCCGCCTAGCCAGAGGAGGCAGAACTAAGCAGTATAAGGAGCTCAGCTGAGGGGACAGACTTATCTGAGAGGAGCTTGGAGGAGTTTCCTCTTCCTGGGAAGGGCCTGAAGAAAGGTTCAGGAATTGGGATTGACGGTGGCAGGGTTAGCTCCTGATGGGGCAGGAGGGAGGGTCCTATAGTGGAGAGGAGCCCCAAGCTGGTGTGTGTAGAAGACCCATTCATCCAAGGTAAGCATAAAATGCAGCTGATCTTCTTTACAGAACCACAGAGCTGAAACAATAGGAGCATCACCAAGCACAGGTAGATCGCAAGGCTTGAGTAGAAACTAAACTAAGTAGCCCAAGGGGGTTTCCTGGGGACTGACATGGAGGTTGGGGCATCATGTGGAAAGCAGAAGAAAGCCAAGGACACAGCCACAGAAACACTGGTAGCACTATCTCAGGGTCCCACTAAAGAGAACATTTGGGCAGAGTGTTGGCTGGAAATAGGCTTGGAGCTGTGGGTCATGTGTCAATTCGTTCTGTTTCCTTGAACACTGCCCTTTATATGTTATTTGTAAATAAACAGGATGGTGTCAAAGAAATACCTGGTTCTGTCATGAGCTTCTCCTCCCAACCACAGGACTCTGAAAATCAGCTATCTGCTTGGGTCGAACAAGGTAACGCTGGGAGCTTTGTGTGCAGGAAGCTGGTCAGATGGCAGCAGCTCAGGACATGTCAGAACTGCCCCTAGAGGAGGCGTCTCCTGGCCTGCAAGAGAACTGGCTTCAGCAGTGGGGAGGCCCCCAGGGCAATTTTCTCCCCAAGGTCATAGGGTTTTTGCTTCCAGAGCAGCATTGCCTTTGTCAGCTGCACTAGCCCCTCCCCTGTTCCCACCCTTCAATAGCATTTCCAGTCTCTTTAGCTTTCTCACCCTGATGAAACTTAACACTATGTACATGGTTGTCAGGACAACTGGTAAACAGCTTGCTGGATGGACCAGAAGGAGAGGGGGCTCTGACTAGACGCTTGTGTTCTCCATGGAACCAATATTGGATAATGGGCTTTTCAGTCTAGCAGACAAAGGTATAATAAGATCCAATGGTTGGAAGTTGAAGTAAGACACATTGAGATTGGAATAAGGTGTACACTTTTAACAGCAAGGGGAAATGATCATAGGAAAATTTACAAAGGGTTGTGGTGGATTCTCCAGCGCTGAAAATTTAAAAGTCCAGAACTGATCTTCAGACAGGAGTTTACTCCTGAGAGGATTCTGCACCAAAAATTAAAAATTCTGTGCACAATATTTTAAAATTCTGCACATTTTATTTGTCAGATAAATGTGGAGGCTCTAGCATGGCATTGGGGAGCACAGGTCAATGGCAGAACAGAGGTGGGAGATCACTGTGCAGCTCCCCCTCCGGGACACAGATTCAGCAGTGAGGCTGCACCCAACCCTGACACAGCGTAAGGACTAGGCCTGCCCCAGAAACACCCCAGGGCTCTGCCCCTCCATGCCAGGTGCACCAGGTCTGGGCAGGCAGGCTCAGCAAGGCAGGATCTGAGTGTGGAGGGGATTAGTGTGGGGGGATCCAGGGGTGGGTTGAGAGGGTTCTGTGTGAGGCACTCTGGGTGTGGGCAGCTCAGGGGGGATCTGGGTGCGGGTGGGATCTGGATGCTCAGGGGCTTGTTGGGGTGTTATGGGGCAATGGTAATGGGGTGCCATGGTAATGGGGCTCAGCCAGGGGAGGTCTGGAGGTGGGGGGATAGAGCTCGGCAGAGGGGTTCAGGTGGGGGGTCTAGATGTTGGGGGAGTAGGGTTCAGAGGGGTGGGGATCAAGGTGGAGCTGATTGAGGCTCGTTGGGGATCTGGGTGTGGGTGGCTCATTGGGGTGGTCTAGGCACACAGGGAGTGGGGCTCATCGGGGTGGTCCAGGTGCAAGGTGGTGAGGATCCGTGGGTGGGTCTGGGTATGAGGGGTTCTGGAGGCATGGGGGTTGGGTTGATGAGGATCCTGTACAAGGATCCCTCCCCCTGCAGCTGAGGAGCGATGAGTGCAGGAAGCGCAAGTGGAGTTAGGGGGAGTTTGCAGAGCTTCCTGCAGCTGGGGGAGAAATTGGGGCAGGGGGTGGGTCTGACCCAGCCCCTGATGCTGGGCAAGGGAAGAGGAAGTCCCGTCCTGCCCAGCCAGGACTAGCAGCTGAGTCCGGTGCAGGGTAGGGAGTCGGGTCTTCCCCAGTCCCACCCCCTGCCCTACAGTGATTTACTTCTCTGCCAGCTGCCCCTCTGGGCACCCGGAACAAACTGCTGGGGAGAGTCGCATGACTGCTCTTGTCTTGTAGCATCCCTTTGCTGCCTCGCCAGAAAGCCACGACAAGAGAATGCACTGAAAAAAACTATTTAACTACTTCTCTACAGTGCAAACATTTCTATTAAAAAATCATAAAGCGAGCACTGTACACTGTGTATTCTGTGTTGTAACTGAAATCAAAATATTTGAAAATGTAGAAAAACATTCAAAACTATTTACTAAATTTCAATTGGTTTTCTGTTGTTCAACAGTGCAATTAAAGCTGCCATCAATCTCCATTAATTTTTTTGAGTTAATCACAGCAATTAACTGTGATTAATTGACACGCCATGATAAACTGAGGAATAGTGACGATCAGAAGGCTAAGGGTGACGTGATCATCCTGGAGGATTTAGAACAGGGATTTCTGCTGGGAAGGCGAGATACATGACCCTTTCCAGACCCCACTAAGCTCCTTCCAGCTGGCCTCTGAGAGCTCTTCATCCGCTTTCCTTGGTGTGCTGGCTCAGCCAGCACTTCAGCCTCTCAGTTCACCGATGTATTCCAGACCTGCTTCGCACCTGGGACTGTGGCAGCTGCTCTGAGAAGAGAAAACACAACCTGTTGTGTAACATAGGCAGCCACCCCACGCTCTGCTTTGTCATTCACAAACAGGCCGCCTCCCGAGCCCAGAGCTGGAGTGGTCAGTGCACATTGTGTGTTCCCCTCAGTACCTGCTCCATAAAGGATACAGGCCTGTGACAACTCTCAGGGTGAGAGGAAGGAAGGGCCAATGGTTAGGGCAGTAGTGTAGCAGTTGGGAGACCTGGGTTTAAGTCCTTGCTCTACACAGACTTCCTGTGTGACCGTGGGCAAGTCACTGAGCTTCTCTGTGCCTCAGTTGGGAATAGCACTGCCCTACTTCACAGGGGTGGTGAGGCTAAATGCAGTAAAGACTGTTAGGGGATTGGATGTTACGGGGAGGGGTGTGTGTTTGTAAATACCTAAGATACTGAGTCTTTTTAGCTCTAGCAATGGAGGCTCATGGTCTCAACTTTGGAAGTTCCTGCTTCAGTCCCTGCTGTGTCAGCCAAGATGGTACCTCTCACACAGTCCCTAGCAGCAGAGTGGTTTCAGGCAGTGAGCACTAGAGGTGAATGGAGCAGGGTTGTCCACTTACTCATTAGCACTGGAGTCCTGTAGGGAGGGACGGTCCCTGGCCATTGAAGGCCTGAGGGATTATGACATTTCTTTGGCTGCTGATGTTCTAATGCTCCTGGAGAGAAGAGACAGGACTTGTCTGCAATCAATAGGGGTGATGGTTCTTAATTCTGGTAACTTGAGATAGAAACCCCTGTCTCCCCAGCTCCATGACTGCCCCTTCTCATAACAGCTATATTCCACCAGAGAAAATAAACCCTGGGCTTGTAGGGGATGCTCATGAATGTAGGAGACAGAAGTTTCATGGGAGCTGGATCTAGACTATGGAACTCACTACCACAAGGATGAAGAATGATCATGGACCTCTTCCTGTTAAGAACTAAATACAGACCACATGTCTCTGACTTAGCTTTCCCTCAATTTCTTCTCACACATGCTCCCAGACATAAACACACCCATTCACATGCACAAACACACAGAGATATGCAGTGCACCCACCCACTCACACCCAGGTAAGTAACATAACCACCCCAGTCACATACACATATGCAATCCATACATGCTAGCAAAAAAGAATCCTATCAAGTGATTTCTCCCACAAGGTGGAAAGGAAGAAAGACACAGAGAAAGATGATTATGGTTATTTTCAAATGCTTGGGAAGTGCTCAAGATACTACAATGCTGGGAATAGGTCAGATTTGATAGGGGAATATTCAGAGAAGATTCAATGCAGACTGCATCCAGCTGTAACAGGGATATGTCACCCTAAGAACTGGCTGCCCCAACGCAACAATAAACAAAGATTTCTCTCTTAATGGGCAGCTGGCTGGATGGCAAAGGATGACATCAGATTTGTTCATAACATTTGCCTTTTCTTTTTTAAGCTTTGGTGCATATTTCCCTGTGGTTCCACCCTAATCACTTGGACACTGGGGCAGTACATCCTTACGTGAGACTTAGTTGGTTTGCATAATTCAGTGCTAACGTCACATCTTCCCATGGGGCAAAGGCAAGAATATTTTATTATAATTAATCATCTTTATTACGATTGTACTTCAGGGCCAACCAAGAATGGGGGCCCTATTGAGCTTGGTGCTGTACAAAGGGCTTACAATGTAAATGGACCAGTGTGATGGAGTGTCCATCCTACACAGGCCTGGAAGGGGAGGTGCCCATGTAGGCCTATTAATAGCTCAGGTTGCACCTGAAGGAGAAGCCAAGGAGGGCTGTAACTTAAGTGCTTAGGAGGAACAGGTGGGGCCTATCTAAGCCAGGAAGCTGGCACCAGAGAGGAGGCAGCAGTAACCCCGGGAAGGGCTTGCAGCTGGTATTCCCAGAGCCAAGAGGGGAACCAGGAGTTGTTGGAAGCTGTTCTGGGAAGGACCATTCAGGGCTGGGTGAAGAAAGCCCAGAATGGCTAAGTTGAGAGGCCCTGGACTGGAACCTGGTGTCATGGGCAGGCCCGGGTTCCCCTACTGGCCACTGGGGAAGTGGCGCCATCAGGGTAGTGCTGGAGAAGACGGCCTGAGCTGGTTTGTGCAGAAGGATTTTGGGTAACTCCCAGAAGGGGAAACCATGTAATGACCTGGCCGGAGGGGCCGAGTCATGAAGAGGAGGATGCACTTCTTGGAGCGAGAGGGCAAGATGACAATGGGAGGGACGCTGCTAGCAGAGGCCACACCAAGCCAGAGCTAATTCCCAGGATAGTAAGATGGAGGCGCCACAGGGTAGGGGAAAGGGGTAAAACACAGCAGTAAAGTCACCAATGTTATGACTGCAAATGGTATATTAGTGCCCTGATGAGTGGTTTGTTTTTTGTTTGTTTGTTTGTTTGTTTGTTTGTTTGTTCGTTTGTTGGGGGGGGGGGTTAGTTAGAAGGGGATCAGTTACCTGAGAAAGAAAGGGGGCAAAGGAGCAGGAGGTAAGGTGGCAAGAGGAAGAGCTGTGGAGTGAAGCTGAGATGGAGATTATGAGGGAGGGAGATAGGGAGGGTTTCTCTCTTGATTTGAAATGGAGGGCAACAAAGGGTTAATTTATTCCTGTTGCACTAAGAGCAGGCTGGAGATGGCTGACATGACTAAGTGGGGTGTGCATCAGACGGTGTGCGGCGCAGGGCGCTCGTCAGTCTGGTGGCACCTGTGCCCTCGTGCTGCTCTCCCCGGACTGTCTTTGGCACCGCTTGCTCAGCCAGTTAGCGGCGCTGAATGGGAAGGAATGCTAATGCAATTAGCTAGGCAATAGCCAAACCCCGCCAGAGCTCCCTACTTGCCTGCCATCCTCTGCTCTGTGCACAGCCGGCTGCAGCTCGGCACGGTAGAGAAGTGCATGTGCATACAAGGCCAGGGATGAGGCAATGCAGGGAGGTGGCCAAGCACGCTCCACGAGAAGGCAAGTTCAGCGTGTCTCACACACACACAAACGGGAACAAGAACAGCTGCAGGGCTCGTCTGTGTCATGTCAATTTTTGTTCCATTAAAACCTGGCACTCCCTTGTATTTGAACACCTGTCACCGAGCTGGCCCACCACAGAAGAATCTACTTACCTTCCTTGTATTTTGTGACCCACCATGACCTGTAAATTCTGCCTCACCTGCAGACTTGGGGGGTGAAGGACTGCTAATCCTTCCCCATTCCCCATGGGACATGGTGTCCCCTCCATCCCAGCCTACAGAAATCTAGGGCCAGGTATTCAGCATGGCTTCTGACCCCACTCTGTGATGTGGGGACATGCCCTTCTGCCCTGCCAGCATGCCAAAGGGTGACTGAGCCCCTTTAAGAAAGAGGGGCCCAGTTTGCCTGTGACTGAATAGGCCTGGTGCGGGACTGGGTAGCACCTGGTGGAGTCAGGAGATTCTCAGGCAGGGGAACTAGGAAGGGGGGAAACGAGCGACTTAGCCTAAACTGAAACACGGGGAGTATGAGGCAGGTTGCCATGGAGGGGCTTAAAAGGAAGAGCCTGGCTCAGGTGGAGGGGGACCTGTGGGGAGTTGTGCAGAGAGGAATTGTCTGGAGGAGCTCCCTGGGAGGGCTGAGGATAGGAGACCAGCCTGGGGAAGGAGTCCTCATCTGTTGACCTTCCTGAGCAGGATCAGCTGGTGAGCCAGGGCTGGATGGCTGGCAAGGACTGAGGGGAGGAGACAGCACAGGGGTAACTTGCTGTCTCGTTGGCCTGTGTTAGGAACGGTTAGGAACTATGGGCACTATGCCACTATGGGATAATAGATGGTGGACTTTGAAGGGCTGTCTTGCACTGTGAGGCGCAATAAACTGGCCCCAATTGGGGGAATATTGGACACAAAAACTTTTGGTGGCTCCCAGGCAGCTGGTTATTTTGAGACCTCAGCTCCCATGTAAAAATAGGTTGTCATTCTGCACAGGGAAAACCACGTGTAATTGGTGCAGAGACTGAGTCTTCAGCCATCCTGCAACGACCACTCTTAGAGGTGGGAACTGTCCTGTGCCTCTCATGGGCCACTTCAAAGGCGGGGACCTCATGTTGTGGTCTGCCTATGGTCCTGGATTGCCTTGATTGCACAGCATGAAATTCACCTCTGGGCAGAGAGACAGCACAAAGCTTTCATCTGTGGCTGCAGTATGGGGGGTGGAACTGGGGAAAGAGGGGCAGCTTTCCAGAGAGACCTATGGTGTGTGGCACCAAAGACTCTGCTGCTACCGGTCAAACAGAGCCTAGGTATTTACTCCTGGCCTTTCACCTTGTTCAGTCAAAATCTATTGCCTTCAACTCTGTCTGCCTCCCACGTTCATTATTGCCAGAGGAACAAGCCTCAGCTTGGCCCACCACCCAGAGAGAATTTCACCCAATTAAATTATCGCTTGATCTTTCCTAGGAGGGCTCATTTTAACAAGCAGGCTGTGCCCTAAACACAATAAAGGCCCCCAAAATAGACGAGATGGGCTATTGCAGGTTTAAGAACCAGTGCCAAGAAACCACTGCAGCTATCTACACCAAATCTGATTAAGAAAACATATTTTGAAGCGATCATATTTTCCCCAATCTGGTTATGAGCTGAATCTGTCTTGTTCTTTGGTTTATAAATTCTAATAGGCCTTATTCATGACCTGAAACATATCTGGCAAAGGGCAAGATATAAAGAGAGGATTAATATTGTATTGAGCCACATGTGGTGATTAGAAGCAATAAAGGATTGAAAACAAGGTGGGCCAATTCTTCAGCTACTGTAGTTACTTGTGCCCAATAGCACATTTGATTGGGACCATGACAAAATACTTAAGCACATGTTTATTTTTGAGCAAAGGATGCAGATTTTATGGGCATATTTTTGTATTGCCAGTACTCAAAACAAAACTGGAAGTGCCTTGACTCAGTATGGAATGAAAGTTCCTATAACACGCTGAGAGTTTGTTGGGCTGTGTCCTCTATAGAACTATTTTAATTAAAAGAAAAAAAATACTGTTCTTGTTCTGTGATCAGTGTTTCATGTCGGTCCTACACAAAAATATTGCTGTCTCCACTTGGTCTTTAGTTTGCAGTAAAAGATGGTCCCTAGGGCTGCGCTGACATGAGTGATTATGCTGATCCAGAAGAAGAAAGTAGTAAGTGAAAAAGGAAGGCTCTGTTAAGATGAGGGACTGTTTCAAACAGATGGAATGTGTGTTCTTGCAGCCCCAAGAAGCCCTTTGTGAGATCCCTGTTATTCTAGGTGCTGTACAAACACCCAGGAAGAGAAAAAGAGCTTAAAGTCTCAGTAGACAAGACAGCCACAGGGCGGGAGGGAAAACAACAGCAGGAAGTGACTTGCCATCACTGGTCAGAGAACACAGCAGTTTAGTGCCAGAGCTGGGAGCAAAACCACAGCCACTGACCCTCACTGCATTTCCAATAGGAGCTGTTGTTAGGACAGGACGGGGCTTTGCTTTCTGTTAAAGCAATCTGCTGGATTGTTACCTCTTGTTCATTTTACTATATGTCGTTTGGTCTGCTAAAAGTCCTAAACAAAGAGGCTTCCATCACTGCCTCTAGTGCAAAACCAATGGGCAGTTGGGGAATGAAACTCTGCTCTGCTGGTGGCAGTCAGTGGGTTACCTCCCATTTAACTAACCAGCATTAGCAATAGGGGAATGAGATCAAAGGTTGGCAAGTGGAAAAGGACCAAGTAATTGCAGGAATAAAGATATGGAGGTTGTAGGAGGCTGTTACCAATCTGTGGGTATAATATAGAAGTGGTAAGGACTCCACCTACTCTAGATACGCCCTAGCCCAACTAGGCATTATGGAGTTAAAGCAGTCGGTGACATTCTATGGCCCATGGAATGCAGGAGGTAAGACTAGATGATGATAAGGTCCTTTCTGGCCTTAAAAGCTATGGATGATTGTGATGAACATAAGAGCGACCATACTGGGTCAGACCAAAGGTCTAGCAAGCCCAGTGTCCTATCTTCCGACAGTGGCCAATGCCAGGTGCCCCAGAGGGAATGAACAGACAGGTTATCATAACATGATCCATCCCCTGTCACCCACTCCCAGCTTCTGGCAAACAGAGGCCAGGGACACCATTCCTGTCCATCCTGGCTGCATCTCCCCTCCCTGTCTGAGCCCATCTGGGTTGGTTCGCTGAAGCAGGATCTCGAAGGGTTTGTCTGCACTGCAGTCATGGGGTTGGTTGCAGCTTGTGCAGACAGATCTGAGCTAGCTTTAATCTCTGTTGCTGAATTGGGTCCAGGGAGGTGTGTGGGGGAATGGGCAGGTACAAGCCCACCTGGAACTCTGGGTAATTACCAGCATCACCAGCCTGCTCTGAAGCCCATGCTACTGCAGCTTCGCTGCTCCGGTACCTGAGCGAGCTGGATTAAAGCTAGCTCAGGTCTGTCTGTATGAGCTGTAATCACACCTGCTGACTGTAGTATAGCCGTGTCCCCAGCAAAACCGCCAGGAGATACAGCCAACATGCATTGGCGGGAACCAGGAGAAACAAAGCCACATCAGGCTGGAGAGCGCTCAATGTCTGCAAGTCTGATCAGGCCCGACACCATCCAAACCTGTTTCTTCTGCTCCGAGGAGGCATTTTTGTTGCTTTAAAAAAAGAAGAAAATACAAAGCCAGGTATTTAATTGCCCATTAATCAACGCTGCTGACGTGGGAAGGCCTGGCAGCCAGCAAATGCTGGCAAAGGGACCCAGAGGGTGTTTGAGTTGAGCCTGTTTTTTTATTTCTCTAAGCATTTGGATGCATGTCCTATGCAAACAGGTGTCAGGGTGGGATGGGGTTAACAGCGCAGGGAGGGTAAGCTGGTGCTGCCGAGATCCAAGAGCAAGTCTCCTCTGCTCCAGACATCTGTGGTTGAGGGCTCTGATGGAGCAGAGGGACAGCAGAGAGTTTGAGACGACAGCGTGCTGCTTGTGTGGTCCAACAGAAATAAAATAATCGCAACAGACAGCATGGCAGCTGGGTCTTCTGCGTTGAACATAAACCCTAATTACACTCTGCCCATGCAGAGCTCTGTTGATTTCAGTGGTGCTCTTCACAGGTGCAGCAGAATTTGCAGGAGTGGGGCCTTTTTGTGTTTTATTAGCTAGGAGCCTTAATTAGGGTTGCTAGGCATCTGGTCTTTGACTGGAACATCTGGTCAAAAAGGGACCCTAGCAGCTCCGGTCAGCACCACTTACCGGGCCGTTAAAAGGCCGGTCAGCGTGGCCAAGGCAGGTGCCCTGCCTGCCCTGGTTCCACGTGGCTCCCGGGAGTGGCCAGCATAGCCCTGTGACCCCTATGTACAGGGGCGGCCAAGGAAGCTTCTCATACTGCCCCCTGCCTCGAGTGCCAGCTCTGCAGCTCCTATTGGCTGAGAACTGCCTAGGTGCTGGACATGCTGGCCGCTTCCATGAGCAGTGTGGAGCCAGGGCAGGCAGGGAGCCACTTGAGGTAACCACTGCTGGCTGGAGCCCGCACTGTGACCCTCCTGCCCCAGGTTGGAACCCCCTCCCACACCCTAAGTCCCTCCCAGACCCCGCACTCCCACCCACACCCCGATCCTCCCGCCCCAGTTTGAAACCCCCTCCCACACCCTAAGTCCCTCCCAGACCCCGCACTTCCACCCACACCTCAACCCTCCCTCCCCAGTTTGAAACCCCCTCCCACACCCTAACTCCCTCCCAGACCCCGCACTTCCACCCACACCCCGACCCTCCCGCCCCAGTTTGGAACCCCCTCCCACACCCTAACTCCCTCCCAGACCCCGCATCTCTCCAGCACCCCAATTCCTCTAGCCCAGTGAAAGTGAATGAGGGTGGGGGAGAGTGAGCAATGGAGGGAAGGGGGCAGGAGAGAGTTGTGGGCGTGGCCTCAGAAAAGGGGTGGGATGGGGCAGGGCCTTGGAAAGGGGCAGGGTAGGGGGCGGGGCTAGGGTGTTCAGTTTTGTGCAATTAGAATGTTGGAAACCCTAGCCTAAAGAGCTCTGAGGATTTGGGCCTAGGTATTTAATATAAGCACAAGCAGATTCTGCTAGTATCTAATCTATAGTTAAAGTATAATAGTGTTGGGTCTAAACTTTTGGTGAACTTTGGAGCCAAAACACACCCAGACTGGCCGTCTCTGCATAATCCTTTCTGAACCCTTTATCGAACAAAGCACTGACCTGCAAACTACTCATGACACCCCCTTTATTAAGTAGCCATTAGCCTTTATCTCTATGCATTTACTTGTTAAACTTGCTTTTCCTGTAAAATCTTGATTGATTATGCATGACCATTATCTTTTATTAATCACTTTGTTTACTTCTGTGTATAAATATTGATGCTCACCCCTAATAAAGGGGCCACACTTATTCTAAAGCTTTTGGGTTAGTGTGAGCCCGTTGATCAACGCGTTGGTGTCTGGTCTCTGACAGAATTGTGTGCCCAAATACCAACTCCGCACGAACTTGGGTGTTGGAGAGGTGAGTGAGGACTTGCTTTATTACCTAACAATTTGGGGGCTCGTCCTGGATTCCTTCTGGTGCGGTACCTCTGTCCAGTGGTCAGACCACTCATATATGAATTGGCAAGGCGCCACAGGAGATTTCTCCCAGCCAATTCAATATTGAGGGGTCGTGTATTGGACAGCAGGGTAAACGCCAGTTGGAGGGCTCCTGTCAGACACCATGGGTCAAGGGACTAGCGTGCCTCTTGAGAGTCCGTTGGGGATTGTAAATAAGTTATGGAACGAAGGGAAACTCCCAGTACAGACAGGAATGTCTAGGAAGAAATTGTACACACTATGTGTAAGGAATTGGACTGGGTATACCGCGGTATTGGCCGACCCGGAGATGAGGTGGCCTTTGTGTGGCTCTTTCGAACAGGCTGCCTTAAGAGGAGTAAAGAGCCAGATCGAAAAAGACCATCCGGGACAGTTATGTTACTGGTTTTGTTGGGACACAGCAGCAGAGCTGTGGAAATCTTTAAAAATTATGGCAGTCAGGTACTCTCCCGAGAGTGAACCCCCTCCAGGTTATTTCGATGAAGCGTGTAGACCACGGCGTGTTTTGACTCGTCAGCTGGTCCCCTCTGCACCTGCCCCTATTCCTCCGCAGGGGGACTCTCTCCTTGTAGCAGAGGGGAATCTGCAGGATACCAGATTGGAATTTGTGCAGAAGGATGAGGAGGAAATGGAGGGGCAAACCTCGGGAGGAGTAGTTACTAGGCTTATGTCCAAGCAGGTACGGCAGGGTGCATGCCCCCCCCCGAGGAAAGTATAGTTAGAGAGATGCCTTTACAGGTGCACGATCAACCTTATATGGGCAATGATGGACGATTGCAACATGCTAGTATTGTGGAATATAAAGGATGGCTAGAATGGGATTTGAAAGAGTGGGGACAGTTGTCAGGGTCTTTTGGGGAAAATACCCGAAAGATCATATAACTTCTAGAAAGATTGTTTTTAAGTTATAATCCTACTTATACGGATGTGGATCAGTTGTTAAGTAGAGTTTTGACCGGAGAGGAACGTAGTAGATTGTGGATGGCAGAAAGGACATGGGGAGATAGCAATGCAGTTAATCTTACTTGGATGGATAGGCGGAATCTGGCCGCTGGCTGGAATCCCCTAGACTGGACTCAGCTAAGGCTGACTCAGCTGCGAACAGATCGAGAGCAATTGTTAGAGAGACTCAAGGAAATGGCTCGCCGCTCGCCTAATCAGGCTAAGTTCATGCAGATTCAGCAGGAATCTGATGAGCCGCCCAGAAAGTTCTGGTCGAGGCTATTGGAGGGGGCCCGAATGTTCACTCAGATGGATCCTGAGAGAGAAGCAGACCACCCTACTCTTATTTCATTTTTTGTGAATCAGTCGGTGCCCCCTGTAAGGGATTACTTCTTAAAGTTTCGCCCTGGTTGGGAAGGTAAGTCAGTCACTTCAGTGTTGGACGTAGCTGATTTTGCCTGGGAGAAAGAAAGGGAAAGTAGTAAAAAGAAAGAGAAAAAGGAAGAATATAAGCTGATGGCTTTAGCTTTTCACGGTGGTGTTCGAGGCAAAGGCCGTGGCCGTGGCAGGGGATTCCAGGGTGCCCGAGGAAGAGGGTCCTGGCGACCCCAGCCATCAGGAAATTGTTTTCAGTGCGGACAGCCTGGTCACTTTAAACGTGAATGCCCCTGGGGACGCCCAGAGGGTCTGGTTGCATCCGCAGATGCTTACACAAGTGAGGAATACACCCCTGCACCACCAGCTCAGCCAATTCCCCAGGCCTGGATCAACTACGGGAAACAGCAGCAAGCTGCAGCAAACTCAGCCTCCTCAATGACGGTACCCCGGGGGCGAAGGCAAACAATGTGATGGTCTTATTTCCTTAATGTCTTTAGCCGGCTCCTTTCTCACTTTCTCCCCTCCCAGCAAAGAGCCTCGTTTAACCCTTTCAGTCCAGGGACTGCCTGTCTCTTTCCTCATTGATACTGGGGCTACTTTCTCTCTTTTAAATCATGCCCCCTCTCCCTGGCTATCCTCTAAGGTTAAAACTGCGACTGAGGTGGAGGGCAACCCACAGTCTCTGGAACTCACTTTGCCTTTGAATGTTGTTTATGCTGATAAATGTTTTCCTCACCATTTTCTTTTTTCCCCAGCTTGTCCGATCCCTTTGATGGGCCGGGATTTACTCTGTAAGCTTGAGGCTACTTTAACCTGCACTCCTGAAGGGGTAGGATTATTGATGACAGTGTTAGGAGATTCGGCCCCTACTCAGGGTAATTGGGAAACACCCCTCTCTCTCTCCCCTGACCTCACTGACTTGCCTTCAACCCTCTGGGGAATTTCTGACACTGATGTTGACCTGCTCCTTTCGGCAGAGCCCGTAAGGATTCAGGTAAAGCCTTCCTTAACCCCCCCGTCAGTCCCTCAATACCCCCTGTCGCTGGAAGCCCGGGAGGGCATCCGCCCCATTATCGAGGGATTCATTGCACAAAAGCTAGTCCGCCCTCAGCGCACTCCCTGTAACACCCCTATACTGCCTGTCAAAAAGCCTCCTAAAAAGGACGGAGACCCTGTTCGTTGGCGCTTTGTACAGGATCTACGAGTTGTTAATCAGTATGTGGTCCCTCTTCATGCAGTAGTCCCTGACCCAGCTACTATCATCAGCCAAATCCCCTGGGATGCTGAGTGGTTCACTGTTATTGACTTAAAATCAGCTTTTTTCAGCATTCCTGTGCACCCAGACTCTCAGTATCTCTTTGGTTTCACCTGGGAGGGACAAAGTTATGTCTGGCAACGACTTCCTCAAGGCTACAGAGACAGCCCCACGATTTTCAGCCAGTGCCTCCGCCACGACTTGGAAGGTTTCACCAGTCCGCAGGGATCCACATTGGTCCTATACGTAGATGACATCCTATTAGGTAATCGCGAAGAAGCTGCCCTCCGCATCGATGGTAAGGCACTTTTATTATACCTACACACCAGAGGCCACAAGGTAGACCCTAAAAAAATTCAGTGGGTCTCACAGAAGTTCCAATATCTGGGCTTCCTGTTAACCCCAGAGGGAAGACAGATGGACCCAGCCCGCATAAAGACTATTCAAAACTGCCCTCTACCGAACACCAAGAAACAACTTCGAGGTTTCTTAGGATTAATTGGCTTCTGTCGCCCCTGGTTGCCGTCCTGCGGGGAGTTAAGCAAACCGCTCCACCGACTCACTGCTAACCTTGCTCCTGACCCTTTGCAGTGGTCCCCGGACACTATTCAAGCCTTTCAGTTACTCAGGGACAGTGTGGCCTCCTCCATGTCTCTCCGCCCCCCCAATTACAGCAAACCCTTTCACCTTTTTGTCCACGAGAGGGGCGGAATTGCTAGTGGTGTCCTTACCCAGCTGAGCGGGCCCCACCATTTCCCGCTTGCTTTTTACTCTCAGAAAATCGACCCTGTCGCTCAGGGAACCCCATCCTGCACCCGGACTCTGGCAGCAGCTGCCCTGCTGATCACAAAGGCAAAGAGCCTAACCCTGGGTCATTTTACCACGGTTTGGACCTCTCATGCCTTGTCAGCCCTTCTGCGTAGGGGCACAACCCAAGTCTTTTCGGCCCATCGTCAGCAACAGCTAGAGGCCGAACTCTTAAAAGACACTAACCTAATTTTTAAAAGGTGTGAACCCCTTAATCCAGCTACCTTGCTTCCTGACCTGCCAGTCCTCCAGGATCAGCACGACTGTGTGAAAGTAGTTTCCAGCATCTTACAAATAAGGAACAACCTGTTTAACGTGCCACTGGACAATCCCGATTGCATCCTCTTCTCGGACGGAAGCTCCTTCTATGTTAATGGCAAGCGTTTCACTGGTTATGCTGTCACCTCTAAATGGGACCTTCAAGAGGCCGCCTCACTGCCAGGCAACTGGGAAGCCCAAGCCGCTGAACTCTATGCCCTGGCCCGAGCTTGCCAGTTGGCCGCTGGTAAGACCGTTACCATTTTTACTGATAGCAAATATGCTTTTGGAGTTGTGCATTGTCATATCCACCTCTGGAAGTTTCGAGGTTTCCAGACAGCTGCCGGTAAACCCATTCAGCACCTCCCCCTCATCCACAAGCTTTTGGAAGCCCTCCAAAAACCCTCTGTCCTGGCTGTAGTTCACTGCCGGGCCCATACTAAAGATAGCAGCCTCGTTACCCGTGGGAATGCCCTGGCTGACGCCTCCGCCAAGAAGGCTGCCACCTTACCTTTAGCCATGCCCACATTGGCTATTGCAACCTCCTCCTTTACTCCACCGCACCCCGTACCAGTACCCGCTGCTAAACTAAAATCATGGAAAAGCCTCGGGGCCACTCTGGTCAAAAGGACCTGGCTTATGCCAGATGGCCGAGCCTGCCTCCCTCGCTCCACATACCCCGTGGCAGTTCGCTGGCACCATGATAAAGGGGGTCACTACGGCACACACGCCCTCGTGGACACTATCGCTCGCTTCTGGTATGCTCCAGGCATTCAACCCTATTGCCTATCAATAGTGAAAGCATGCAGCACATGTCAGCGTAATGGACCTGCTCCGCCTCTTAACAAAATTAAGGGTGGAAGACCTCCGCCTGCTGCTCCATTTCAACATCTTCAAATTGACTTTGCAGATATGCCAAAGGCTTTTGGGAAAAAGCACCTCCTTGTTTTGGTTTGCCCTCTGACTTCCTGGGTTGAAGCTTTTCCTACTGCTAATTGTACTGCTGCCACAGTGGCGAAGATTCTCCTTAGAGATATTGTACCCCGTTTTGGCATCCCTCTTGTGCTCGACTCAGATCGCGGACCTCACTTTACTGGTCATGTCCTTGGCCGTTTAGAACAAGGACTGGGCATTTCACACTCCTTTCATACACCCTACCACCCCCAGTCTAGCGGGAAAGTTGAGCGTATGAATAGGGAACTTAAGTTTACATTGGCTAAATACTGTCAGGAAACAGGATTAAAGTGGCCTCAGGTACTTCCCTTGGTCCTGTTTCACCTTCGTACTCGCCCAACCCGCGCATTGGGATTATCCCCCTTTCAACTGCTCTATGGACACCCCCCTTTCAAAGGCGGGGCGCTACCACGTGCTGATGTTTCACTATTGGGAGGGGATCATATGACCACGTGTCAGTTTCTCTCCCTACAGGCTCGCCTCCGTACCCTTTGGAAAGCCTCGCAGTTTTCCCAGACCGTGCCGCTGGAGGAACAAATCCACCCGTTCCAACCAGGGGACTTCGTCTGGGCCAAAAAGTTCGTTCGTGACGACACCCTCCAGCCAAGGTTTACTGGACCCCACCAGGTTCTTTTGACAACCCAGACTGCAGTGTTCCTGGAAGGACGCAAATCTTGGATCCACCACTCCCACGTCAAGCCAGCCGTAGTGGACCACAGTGACGGACCAGCAGCTCTTGTCACCACTGAGGACACTGCCTTCGACCAGTGGACCAGCTTACCTCTCTCAGACATTAGACTTAAATTAACTCGGAAAAAATGAGAGGATCCTTTATTCTGACAACTGTATGTTTTTTATGCTTTTTTAGTTTATTTTCTGCTTATGAAGATAATGCTTTTATTAGATATTCCCACGAGGTTAAAACTCGTATTTTAGGAAATAGAAGTGATTGCTGGGTATGTACTCAATTTCCAGTAAATGCAGCACAGGGACTCCCCTTCACACCCATTCCCCTAACCACTGCTAATATGACTTGGATGCCACCGACTAGAATTAAAGATCCAGTCCAACCCAATCTTACATGGGACAAAACAGAAGTGCCAATTAACAAATATCTCAGGGTAACCAATCAAACAGGATCACTGTGTTTTGTTAAAGAAAAAGGGTCAACTTTTGTGGGAACAAGTAAATGCAACATATATTTTAATGGCACTGCCTTTAGTAAAAATCTTGGCTTCAAGCCTTGCGCATCCCACTTATCCCATATGTGGATCCCTCACCCCGATCCAACCTTTTCAACTTTTTCATGGAGGGGCAGGTTTTCAGAGTCAGTTTTTAAAAAAGCCCTGCTCAGATCTCGAGGGTGTCCAACTAATTGTTAAAGGATACACAATTGCCTTCTACAACTGCTCAAGCAGTACTACACTGCCCTTTGAGGACAACACTACCAAATTGTGCCTCTGCAGTTCACACAACGACCCCTCTGCGTTACCAGGGGAACAGTGGTACAACGGGTGGTGGGTTACCTCCTACTTTGAGAAATGGAATACCCAAAACGCATTATATGGAACATACTGGGTGTGCGGGCCCAAGGCTTATTATTTTCTCTCCCCTGATTGGGCAGGGTCATGTTATTTGGCATGGCTAGCACCGCCTTCTCGGATCTCCCTCACTCCCCCTCATTTTCCCCACGTTCGTAACATTCGTGAAACTGACAGAGATATTAATCTCCGTGATGGTTTGTCCTGGCAGCGGTGGGCTGGTCACACTAGCTTGAAGGGTGCTATCATCCGTCTACAGGGACTATTAGAATCTTTGACCAATGAAACTGCAACCCTATTTGAGAATCAGGCCGGGGAAATGTCCCAGCTGCGCCAGTTAGCTTTGCAAAACAGAATGGCTTTAGATATGATGTTAGCAGCCCAGGGAGGAACTTGCGCCCTCATAAATGAAGAATGCTGTGTTTTTGTAAATGATACCTACTCTGACACTTTTCAATGTACCAAACACCTAAGGGAAATGGCTAAAAACTACTCCTCTGGCCAGCCACCTTATAATTGGTGGGGAGCCTTATGGAATTGGCTGCCCGGATTTGGGTGGGTTAAAAACCTCTTGGTGGGTGTTGTTGGGGCCATAGTAGTCCTTATAATACTGTGTTGCTGTATTCAGTGTGTCCCCTCCCTCATAAACTCATGTAAGTCAGTTTATTCTTTTCCCAGTTCAGCTAAAAGCCTTACTCTCTTCGAATTGGCCCAGGCTAAAATTGCCAAGCGGCCCTTGAGATCTTGAAATAGGGTGTAGCTTTTTGATTAATAGTTATCTCAAAGCTACAAATGGAGGAATGTTGGGTCTAAACTTTTGGTGAACTTTGGAGCCAAAACACACCCAGACTGGCCGTCTCTGCATAATCCTTTCTGAACCCTTTATCGAACAAAGCACTGACCTGCAAACTACTCATGACACCCCCTTTATTAAGTAGCCATTAGCCTTTATCTCTATGCATTTACTTGTTAAACTTGCTTTTCCTGTAAAATCTTGATTGATTATGCATGACCATTATCTTTTATTAATCACTTTGTTTACTTCTGTGTATAAATATTGATGCTCACCCCTAATAAAGGGGCCACACTTATTCTAAAGCTTTTGGGTTAGTGTGAGCCCGTTGATCAACGCATTGGTGTCTGGTCTCTGACAGAATTGTGTGCCCAAATACCAACTCCGCACGAACTTGGGTGTTGGAGAGGTGAGTGAGGACTTGCTTTATTACCTAACAATAGTTCCTTACAAATGCACGTTTTATTTCTATATCTGAAAATCTTTGATATAGTTCCTGTATAAGCTATATTTAAATTGCAAGGGGCAATTTAAATGGGTTCAAGTGCCTAAAAAATCCATACTGAGTTACCACAAACCTAATCAGAAAGGCAGTGTTAAACCTTGGAAGCAGAAAAGTTGCTGTAGACCTGTCAGAAGACTGGTTGGAAAATGGGGCGGGGGAGGTTCTGCAGAAAACTTTGACTTTTTGGTAAAAGATTAAAAGCCTCAAAATTCTTTTAAAAAACACACACACACTTTTTGGAAAATCTATTTGTTTATTGGGGGAGAAGGGGGATATAATTCTATTGTCCAAAATCCAAAAAATTTCCAGCCAAAACTCCAGAAATGTTTGGTTTTTTCAGATGAACATTTTGGGGTTTTTTTTTAATTCTATTTTTTTTGAAGAAAGTAGACAGTAAACCAATTTTCCATAAAAAACGTTTGGAGGGAAAATGTTCACTAGTCAAACCTTCCAACATTTTAAAGAGAGACATTTGGAGAGAAAACTAGGGTCATGCTTATAAAGATAGAAATTAAAGATGGGTGTGAACCAGAACCCAAGATTCAAAATCCTTCCTGATCATAGCTAGTGAACAGTTTATACCCTGAAGCATGAGGATTGAAAAAAGTCTTTCTAATTGTTATTCCTGCTGGCTATAACTGCAGCTGCTATATTTATTTCTGAGTGCCTAACGTCAGTTTTAAAAAAAATCGTACTATTTGTCTCAACCATATCCTCCAGCACTGGGTTCCATAAGATACTTATACATTACATATAGAAATATTTATTTGCAATTACTGAATTGTAAAACCCTTGCTGGACTTTTCTGTGACATTCATTGTTTTATATACCTTGAGAAAGATCCTCAACTGGTGTAAATTGTCATTAGTCCATACAGGAGTGATGGCAATTTACTGTAGCTGAAGATCTGACCCCTCTAGTATATTTCCTCTTGAACTTTTCCTGTCCATATTAAAGCATTCTAGCTTCTAAAATCCCTCAACATACAATATTCCCTTCCAGCAGATGTCTGTGTATGGATCTGCCTTAGGAACATGTTTGCAGTGTTGTTGTAGCCATGTCAGCCATAGGATATGAGAGAGACAAGTTGGGTGAGGTAATGTCTTTTATTGGACCAACATCTGTTGGGGAGAAAGACCAGCTTTCAAACCACACACAGCTCTTCTTTAGGGGTTGGAAAGATACACAGGGTGTCACAGCTAAATACAAGGTGAAACATATTGTTTAGCATAAGTAGTTGACACACATTTCAAGGTTAAGTGGCCCATTAACACACCACTAGTCATAGGGGGGAAAGGGAAATGCCAAGGCCTGCAATAATTATCATTAACATTCTTCCTTGGTCATTTCTTTTTTTTCCCCTCTTTATTTTTTAAGATGAGGTGACCAAACTGAGGTGGGATTTAAGATACAGAAGAAGCTGTGAGGTTTGGAAAGGGAAAAAAAAAAATTACTCCAGTATCATGCAAATTATTTTGTATTTGAAATATATATGTACTATGTGACTTATATAAAATATTTTTGCTATATTATTCTATTATAATTACCGGTCTGTCTATCATCTAAAATCAAGGCTCTGCCTCCTAGAGCTGATTGAAAATGGAGGGGAAAACAAATTTTCTGCAAACATTTTTTTCCCTGTGACTTTTGTTATTGTCAGAATGAAATTCTGATTTACAGTTTTGCAAACTTTGAAACATGTCCAACAGTGTTTCAGAACCTCTGAAGCGATTACTGGATGAAGTGGATTTGAGTGGATCAAAATATTGAATTCTTGGCTTCAATGAAAAAATCAGTTTAGAACTGAAACTAACTAATTTTGGGGTTTTCTCACCAAAAAAAAAATCTGGAAAAAAAATTAATTTACGTCAAGCAAAACACTTTGAATGTCAGTTCAAATTGACATTTTCAAAACAAAATATCTAAAGTGTTTGTTTAGAAAATGTCAAAACAAAATGTTTAGAAACATCTGCATCGTTTGTTCATCTCTTTTTTTCTAGGCAAAGCTATTTCCCAAACTCGACCAGAATTTGAAAATATGCTAGTAGTTTTGGTGCCCTGAAAAATGGAGGGGGAAAAATAATCGCCCAGCTCCAGTATGGACATGATTATTGAAACCTGATTCAGCCATCACTCATATGAAGGTGCTTGTGGGCACACTTCTGACACCATATTCAGTGTTTAAGCATAAAAAGAGAGCAAGCCAAGACAGTGCAACATTCAGGGGCTTTCTTCTTTCCTCTACATATATAGTCCTCTGGCAGTAAGCACTGCCTGTGATAGTCTAGTTCTGAGTTCCTAGACATGATCTTTATACATGGTCATGCCAGAATGCCCTCTGTTGGGAAGCTACAAGCAGCTTCAGTTGCTTTCTGAACGTTTTAACTTTGTGGTGTAGAAGGTCTGCAGAGACCCTGGATCAAACTACAGTCTGGAGAAGTCCATTACACTACAGCACAGATTTTGCAACAGCTATATTTGCAGCAGGTAAATACAAGAATGCTGGTTTGTTTTTAAGGTGGAGCTGGGAGGCGGAGATACTCTGAGAAAGGCAGACTAAGACTGTGATTGCAAAATACAGCCCAACTCCATCACAGTGGCAACAGTGTGTTTGTATTAATTTAGGTGGAATAAAGGGCCCAAGAATCAGTGTTAACATGACCCTCTCACTGTCAACATTAAACACTGTTAAACAAGACTTGGGGTTTGGTATACAGAAACCTCAGCCTGCTTATTACCATGGCAAACACACCTTAAGCACCCTTTTAACTTTTTGTTAAGGATACTGAAAAACAAGTGAAGCAAATGCAATATGGAGTGTTAAGGTCTTAATTTTAACAACATTCCTTGTTCCCTTTCCCTTTTAGTTGGAGAGAGCTTTTTAGAAGGAAAAACCTCCTGGGTTGACAGTTTTTTAGATGGTATTAAAGGGGGTAAAAACTGTCCTTTTTGGGGAAAAGAGAAAAAGTTAGTGGAGATGGGGTAGAGCTGGCCTGGTTGAAGTCCAACCTTGTTCCCTCTAGGATGAAAAGGGGAACAGAAAGTGCAGCTTCTGTCTCTGACATTGCATCTCACTTTCCAGCTCACTACTGGAAAAACACAGGCCCAGCCCACACTCTGATCAGCCGATCTGAGACCTGGCAAACTTGTACTCAGGGCCAGCACTACCATTTAGGCAGCCTAGGCAATTGCCTAGGGCGCCAAAATAATTGGTGGGCGCCGTTTTGCCAGAGGGGGCGGCAGGCGGCTCCGGTGGAGCTGCCGCAGTTGTGCCTGCGGACGGTCAGCTGCTCGCGTGGCTCTGGTGGACCTCCCGCAGGCACCACTGCGGCAGCTCCACCGGAGCCGCGGGACCAGCGCGCAGGGCAGCAAAATTGCTGTCTGCCTAGGGCGCTCAAACCCCTAGCGCTGGTCCTGCTTGTACCAGCATCAGGCTGTTTAGCTTATAGCACTGAGCTGCCTCTTTCTGGTCACAGGCTTACAGCAGTGTTGCAAAATATATATACTCGACCAGCTGAGCCAGACTCTTATTAAACAGAAAGCAAAAGGTGAGGGATAGGAAAGAGACAAAATGAAGTGTGGAAGGAAAAGGACACACTGGAGTGGAAGGCGGTCTCATATGCCTGCTGCTGGTCAGGATTTACCAAAGGGTGATGTCGCTTGGATCCCTTTCTTTGGCCTGGCCTGGTCAGGACATTTTTCAGGAGTAGGATGAAGATGGTCTGGGCTCCCAGGAGATGGTGGGGGTAGCAGCCATCATGGGGTGGCAGCCAGGATGGTGAAGCTCATTTCTTCTCCTTTTCTTGTCTTTCAGTGAGCCAGCATCACAGGAGGCAGCCCCTCTGCCCAATACAGTCTCTTTGTGAGGACCCCAAATTAGGCCTCATTTCCAACATACTGATTTTGGTTCGTTGATTTCCAGTCCCACACTTTTCTTGATTCCCAGGCACGATCTTTGCTCAGGAGGCCTCTTTGTTTGGACTAATCCAGTCTTTCGATCTTATTTTTGCACCTTTTCCCATCGCCATCCCTCGCTGTAGGTTATTCACACTTTATAAACTTTCACTCACTTTTACAGGTGAGTGCACAACGAGGGAAAAGAGAGAGGCCCAGTTAGTCCACCGCCTCCCACGTGGGACAGAGAAAGGAATCTGAAGAAAGGGGTAGTAAAGGGGTTAAGGATACTTGATATGCCTCTCAAGGCTACTGTTAGTGGTTGCAAAGTCCTCTGAGATCTGTGAGGTCTGGAGAAGGGCCAAGTAACATTAAGTAACTAATTTATCTATTCATTAATTAGAAATAAAAATATTTTTTCTTCCAATTGAGGGCTGGTGCCTGCTGCCAGCTGGACAGCCCAGAGTGCTGAAATCCTTGCTGTTCCCACAGCTCAGGGGCTAATGGCCTATCACCAAGCAAGCTCGCTCAACATGCCTGTGCCATCCCACACTCCCAGGGATGCACAACTCATGGATTTACACAAAGCTGGGAGGAGTGTGGAGAAGTAGGTCAGGAGTGAATTAGCCTACAGTAGTGGAGCAGTGCGGGAGGGGAAGATGCCCACCCAGAAAGCTTTCAGGAATCTATGTTGATAAACCAAGTTGTTCCTCTGCATGATACTGCCATCCCTTTGCCCTAGTGAGGTGCACAGCTCCCACTGATTGAGCTGTGGGAAAGCACAATTCCTGAATAAAAAGTGATGCAAACTGTTTGCAAAGATTAAACCTGGTGGTAAATAAATGGGTGTTGGGAAAATGACTTGGTGTGTGCAGAGTCATGCAGCCACAAAAGCACTCACATACTCACAAATTCCTTCAAACATCTACACACACACACATACAAATGCACTCACACCCACAAATGCACTTGTGTATACACACACACACATGCGCACGCACCAGTGCAGACATCTCACAGATTCCTCCAGATGCATGCATGCACATTCGTCCACACACATACTCCCAACTGCACTTGTCCACATCAACACAAATGCACACACACACTCACAGGCATGTGCACACACAAAGGCACACGCATACATGTACGCACATATACATGCAAATGCGCACAGTCATTCACACACGTCCGCATCTGTATCACTTCAATATCTCAGTTCAAAAATAGACCTGGAGCACAGCCAAGGAGCTATAGAGAACAAGGAAATAATGATGTTTTGCAACCCTTGGCTGCCACTCTGATCGGGTTTGCATGCATGGCATGTCCTCTGCAGTGCAGAGTGAAAATCAGCCTGACACAAGAACTCAGGTCAGGACTTACGAAAAACAAAGAGAAGCAGCAATGAGGAAACCAGGGATGGGCCTGAACAACAGCGTTTGGATCTGAATCAAGATCCAAAAGTTTAGGGGGGTTGGCTTCAAGGTTCTCAGTCCACTCTCTGAGCCAAAGCCCTTTGGTGGCTCCTGCTTGGATGGCGAATCTCTGCCTCCTCTACTGTTGGGTGGTGGCTTTATAGCCCTCATCTAGTTCTTCATGGGGAACTGAACTACAGAATGGTGGTTATAATGTGCAATGCCATCAGCCCATACAGATGACGTGCACCACCCTGCACTCAACCTGAGCAGCGATGGAGCTCTGAGGCCGTGCCGCCACCAGGGCCGGCTGGGGGGGGATGCTGCTTGCTTCATACTCTGAATTCCCCATCACATGACTCGGGGGAACAGCATGTACAACAGGCGCTCGTGAGTTTCTGAGAACCCAGACTGCTGTTGTCGACTGCTGTGCTTCACTCTAGCAATAGTATTCTCAGATTGCTATGGCAGAGAGGTGAAATCTAAATGTACACACTAACTCTACCAGGAAAACCACACTGGGAGCCAAGCTCATCCTTGGTGTAACTCCATTCCATGGGCCTGATCTAGGGCCTCATCCTGGACTGGTGTGAATCAGCATAGAGACATTGCTATGCTGGTTACACCTGCTGAGTCGTTAGAGAGTTTAAGGCCTGACTTGCTCTATTTCACATATCCCAGCTCTCGCACACTAAGCTCCGCAGCTGAAATTATACCAAAGTGTTCCAGCCCACAGGGAGACTTGACTACTACCTTCCACTGGCTGAGACTAGGAGGGACCGAGGGACAGTGGTGCCCCAGGCCCCTGCAAGGCAGGGAAACCATGAAATGAGATATACCAGATAATCCTGGCACATGGCCCGCATGCCCCACTGCAGGGGAAGGTGAAAACTCTTGAGAGTCGTTGCCAATCTGCCCTGGTGGGGGAAGGGAGGGAGATTTGCTTCCCGATCCCACATGTGGCTATCACTTAGATCATAAGAATGTGAGCAAGGAGATGCTTCTATCGATCTCCATTGTCCACCAGAGAAGAAGAGTTCCCACTGCTCAAGGAGATCAAGCAATGATTAAGCAAAAAATAAACAAGCTTCAAATATCAGCTCTGTCTGCTGTGCACACCAGGGTGGCCCGGGCTGATGTGGCGTGTAACTGGCAATCTGATGGCCTGATCCTTAAAGCATGCAAGCCCTCAATGGTGATGAAGTAGCAGTGAGAACTCTGGGTGCTAAGCTCCCAAGTTCCATGAGTGAGGTTGCAGCTATATGGTTTCTACTCAAATGCTAAGCTAGTGTGTGCAGCTGCTGGGTTTGGTTAATAACTGAAAGGCTCTTAAAGGAAAATTCAGAGCAACCACTTTAAAGGTGCCATGCTAAGACAAAAAAACAGGAGGAGGGCGGTGGATGTTGCTTCCTTATGCTGCATAAAGAAGGCCTGACAATATTTTGTTTTCTGTATGTATTTTTAGCTGCTTAGCAAGCTAGGGAACATCCAGTTTCCTCCTCCCTCTGGCATGGGAGTTTTTCTAACCCTCTGTTGAAGGGGTGGGTCGGTGTGCGTGTGTTTGAATCTTTCACAGAGAAATATTTTCTCCCACGTGTTTGTCAGGCATTGGTGTTAACAAAGAAAGAGAATTTTAAACTGATGCCAAAAATCACTTCCTGGCTCAGCTTTCAATGCCTTGGTACTGTGGTGACCTAACCCGATCATACAAAGGCCTCCAACTCAAATGGCATGGGCAAGACCCAGCATTTCTCTACTGCATGAACAAAAGGAAAATTACGCTCCTCCTTTCTCCGTCATAGAGAAACAAAGAATACAGAGGCATAAACCCATATTTTCCCCTCTTTGAAGGTCATTGGAAGGGCGGGCTGTTGGGTATGTTAGGCCCAGAGCCTGAAAGGTATTTAGGAGCCTACAGGAGTTAAGACAACTAAATACCTTTGAGGATCTGGGTGCACGAATTCCCAAATCATCTCTGCTTCTTGACCAGCAGGGAAGCTAAACAGGTTGATGCAGGCACTCTCACGCCCAAGCCTCCGGCACCTGCACCTTGTTCCTGAAGGTGTTTATGTTTGATAATATCATCGCTTCAGTGACACAGTGACAGTGCTGGCTAAGAATAACAGCTGCAGTTATCTAACAAGGGCAGGACTTAAACGGGTTATTTATAGAGTGGGTCAGGAAAGACCTCCTCCCCCCTCCCCTCAGAAACTTTTAGAAGAAAATGAAAATGGTTTGTTTCTGTCCATTTTTTTTATCTTTGAAAATGTTCAGTTTTGGGCAGTTGTAACCTAAAATTTCCTGGGTTTTGTTTAAAGAACAAAAGTAAAATGAAGTTAAAAAAAATAACAGATTTTTTTTCCCCTCACAAAAATTTCCATTTTGTCAAAAAAAAAAATAATAAAAAGTGGAAGAATTTCAGCCAGGTCTAGGGTCTTATTTTTTTCTCCAGAATTAAATAACAGTAAAAGATGCACATATCAAAACCTGTAGGTGCCCTAGCAATTAATAATTTGCAAACAAAACAATGACCACCCTGAAGAAAAACACAGTCATGCAGAAGTACTGAATGAACTCTGCCAGCCAATAAACAAGCTCCCTCAGGCACTTCCCTCAAAACCCTCTCAAACGCAGGACTTATCAATGACACAACTGAATACGCATTAGTAGTTTTATGTTTTTGATCACTCCCTTGATGCTGGGCAACATCTGAGAGAGGATGCCAGCTCTCTCTCTCTACTGATCACCCCCATAGCTGACATCTGTAATAGTACCATTGCTCTGTGGTTGGTTAATTCTTCTCTTTCTCTGTGAATTTGGGAGTTTCCATTGGCAGAGGAGAGTATGAAGATGCCTCTTCATTGAATTGCTCTGGTACCCATCATGTCATTGTGGTGTCTCACCTGGAAGCAAGAGTGTGACTATCCATTCCACCAGGAGGAGAATGCTGGATGGGGTGACCCTCTGCGACTGTAGGGCCTATCTCTGTTCCTCCCTTGGTTCACGCATCTGGGCAGAATTCCTCTGGGCCAGAGGCTCCCTAGATGCCTTTGAGATGCAGTGGGCACTGCGTGAGGTTCTCTGGCTCCTCTGCCTCCCTGGTGTTGAACCTGTGACCGTCACTCCTGTCCCTGTCTTCTGATTAGTCGTCCCGCATAATTGCTAAAGCCCTGGATTCAGTAGCTCCTTCCCTTAGGCTGGGGGAGGGGCCTTAAGGTGTGGGTAGACTTATGACCGCCCACCTCCCAGAACTCAATAGGTGCTTAAACCTAGGCATATGCTTAAGCACCCTGCTGAATCAGGGCCTATCAACTCCACCTGTGAGGTTGCAGCTTCCATGTAAACTGTAAAGCTGACCCCTTCCCTCAGGCCCCCAGACTCATTTGCTCTGTGGCCATGGTCTGACCCTTCAGGCTTTATTTATCCATATGAGGAAATGGTCTAATGGTTAGAGCAGCAAACAGGGAATCAAGAGAGAGCTCCTCCCCTTGCTCTGGTTCCTTTATTCTGGGTAAAAGGGCTTGAGTGGTGCAAAGGGGCCTTACCCAGCTGGGGGAGGATGGAGCCCAGATGGAGGGGGTGTGCTGGCCAGAGTGAGGTTGGTCCTAGAAGAGGGAGGAAACATTCTGGGAAGTCCTGCAGCCAATCAGGCAACCCAGGGGGTCTGGTAACTAAGACAGCCCTCCAGGTCTGTAAATTACACCAGCGATCAGAGCAGCTCAGGCTTGGGAAAGCACAAAGCCTGGCTTAAAGTCACCATATTCTATGCTTGCCCTTGAGCTGTGATTTCTGTGCTGTACCACTAAGGGGTACCACCTCCTGGGTTCTGTTCCTAGGTTTGCCAATTGTTTCCTAGTGTGTTCTTGGGGAAGGTCACTTGATAGTTGAAGCCTCAGTTTTCTCCTGTGTAAAGTGGGTGTAACTAATATTTATGTTCTTCACTGGGATCTGGTGAGGTTTAATTAGGTAATGTCTTTAGAGCTCTTTGCTGTATTTGAATGGCATGTGCTGGCAGATTCACCAGGAATAACCAGATAATAGAATTATCTATGAAAAGCAGGGAAAGTGTGTTTGTTATTCCTTGGCATAACATCTCACCCAAGCCACATCATTACTGCATCCATTTGCCATTCATTCGGTAGCAGTGTCCACTCATTGCACAGTCCAATGCTGACCAGAAGCCTCTCAGATAACTGGCTAATTGTTCTTGCACCCTTTATTCTAATCACAATAACACTAGCAACCACAAACTTGTTTGCTAATCATGCTGGAGGGGCAGGAGCCCATTTGAAGTCTCAAAGCAGAATGGCAGCTGGAGTGGAGCTTAGAGGGTTCCAGGTAGCTGGGGAAATGTGTTGTCTGGGGAGACGGTAGAGACATTGATTCCTTGTACTCTCCCAGCTGTCTGTATCCATCCATTGTCTGGGTGTGTCTCTTGTCTTATATTTTGAGCGTAAACTCTTGGGGCGGGGACTGTCTCTTTGTTCTGTGATTATACAGCGCCTAGTGCCAGGGGTTCCCAGGCGATAAGAAGGGCTCTTAGACTTTACTGCACTTCAAATACAACCCAGCAGATTTCACCCTGGTGCGGAGTCCACATTAGAGGGTTGAACTGGCAGAATGAGTGACTTTCACTTTAGTGTAATTGGTGCAGAAGCTGGGGCACTGTTGGTTCACAAACAGCTGCTCCCCTGCCAATGGGACTCTCTCCTGGCCTAGGCTGCACCGAGCACAGAATTCTTTGCAAGGGCAGCATGTCTAGCCTAGCAGGCTCAGCGCCCCCATCATAACCCACTGTGGAAATTCCTTGCAGCTGTGAATCCCGAGGTCCTTTCCAAAACTGAGGTCCCCTGGCGGGGACAGAGAACCATTTCTATGCAAGATCCCTTTAACCCTGGTCACATATCTCTTATGAATCTAATGGCAACAATACTTTTTCACCCCTTTGCTTCAAATGCCTGATATGCCAAGTGTCCTGCATAGCCATCAGCCCTTCAGCTCAGCCTGTCAAGGGAGGACCCGGAGATCTGGGTGAAACACTTATTAAAGGCACAGTGTTTATTTATTTATTTATTTATTAATTAAAGAAGAACATTTTATTTATTTGTAAGTTATATGAGGATGATCATAGTGATTGATCATGTCAATTGCCTGCCAGGGCACTGGGTAATATAAGCAGTTAATACACAGTAAAAATATCAGTAGCAATAAGTAAATAATAATGCATCTGTCAATGAACTAAGACATTGGAGGGGTTGGGTAGATGGGAGGAGTGGAGAAGGGCAAGGTTGTATGGAGGAGGGCTGGGGGTGAACATATGAAAGAACTGCCTTGCCAATGTGATGGTAGCAGGTGTTTTTGAGATGTAGAACTGGATGGGCTGAGGGGAATCAGCTGTTGGTGGGATTAAGTCTTCGCCCACCCAAAGGAAAGGTTTGATGGCATGCAGATTGGGGCCAAGCTGATGGCTGGTGTCAGGAATCAGGGCCTTCAGCAGACCCGGTCTGGGTGACCCAAGGCGCTCAGCTGGCTTGCAGTACACTGCCTGATTGTCGGGAAGGGTCCGCAGATCAACTCTTAAGTCCAGGAGAAGCATCAGTTTGGCAGCCTCTCAAACTACTTGCCCATGGCTATGATTGCTCCTGCCCTATACCCAGCCTCGCTTCGCTCCACTCCAGGTAACCAGGTTCTGATCCTCAGTTCCAATTCCTGACTTGGGCTCTGGCACCTGCTCCTGACCCTGGGCTCCTATTTCTGTCTATTGTCTCTTGCTCCCAGATGCTAGGCAACACCTGCGTCCTGGTCACTG
The DNA here is from genome assembly GCF_007399415.2 of Gopherus evgoodei. Classification (NCBI taxonomy): domain Eukaryota; kingdom Metazoa; phylum Chordata; order Testudines; family Testudinidae; genus Gopherus; species Gopherus evgoodei. Next base: position 66,969,784 of record NC_044330.1, on the reverse strand, counting down.
AGATGGGATCCCAACTGGGTGTCATGGATCCCTGTTTTGACTTGAGCTAGGGAGTGTGCTAGAAAGCAGCTGGATTCTCAGCCTAGCTCCATGGACTTCAATACTGATCTACAGCAGCCGAGGAGCTGATCTTTAAATCCATGGAACTCAGATGACACTTGACTCCCTGGCAAAGGAGCATGGTGCTGTCTCTGGTGATGCAGGAGTTAAACCAGGTTGCTTTGAACTGGCCAGTTCCCTGTCAGCTGCTGATTTACTCCCTACAAGCTTTGTGTGGTGTGAAGTAAAGTGATTACAAAGTCCCATGGATCTAACTTTCTGTGTCCAGGGCAACCCCAGTTCTACAGACACTGATGTAATAGAACTTCCCTTCTGTCTGTAATGCTGACCTGCCTCAGTCTTATGTTTTCCCCGATAGGCCACAACCCTGATTTTAGGACAAATTTAGCTGGCTCCCTGGGCTTTCATAAAATCAAGATTTCCCTGGATTTTCAGTTGCTGCAAAGACATGGGAGCCTTTCCTATAAGTCCAATGCAATATTATGGTATATTTGGGCAGTTAAGTGCAAAGGTGTGTATGTTTATACAGCAGGATGGATAGGACTTAAATTTCATAGCAATCCAGGCATTTGTTACTTAGAGGCTGGGTTATCTGTCTTCTAAGTCCCTTGATTTCACTAACACGTGTGGAACCAACCCCGAGAAAATGCTCCCAGGATCAGCTGTACGCTGCCTCTGGTGTGGGACTTGTGCCAGGGCAGTGGGGACCAGGGGCAGGAAGGGTGAGTGCGTAGCTGAAGCACTCTTCTTTCTGACTGTACACTGTGTCCCCTGGCCCCTAGGAGGGGTATCCCACAGCCCCGGGGATTTTCCAGGTGATACCAAATTCTGATTTCCTTGCTTCTGTTGCCATGTTGCAATAGTAAAACCCACTTCTTGTGCCATAGCCACCAACTGTGCCCTGCTGCTGTAGAAATCAATGGCACTCCTTCCCCCCCAGCAACTTCAGCAGGAGCAGGCTGGAGTTCTTAAGGTTCAATCCTGCTGTGTACTGAGCACCCACTCTTCCTCCTGAATGTGGCAGGAGTCGAGGGTGTTCAGCACCTCTCAGGATCAGGCCTTTCATGCTGTCCAGTGGAGAGGTTTGACAGCTTCGCAGGCAAGTCACGTGGCGCCTCCGGTATGGGCACAGGCAGCAGGCTGTGAATTGGAAACTCCATTCGCACACCAGGGCTAGAGGAGCACAGGAGTGGCAGTCCCTTCTGCTCAGTGAATCACAGCTGCCAGTTCCCTGGGGCTGTGCTAGCAATGGCTTACGTTCATAAAGCTCATGCATCAGGGCTTCAGTCCGCCAACTGTAGGAGTCAGGAAGGGATTTCCCTCCCCTGCTCCAAAGAATTCTGGGAAGGCTTTTTAATGACTTTCCTCTGAAGTGAGGGGTGGTCACGGCTGGAGATGAGACAGTGGGTGGGGAGGTCCAGAGCTCTGAGTGGGCACTGAGCATGCTCTCCCTCAGGGGCTTGGTTGGCTGGTTCTTGCTCATATGTTCAGGGTCTGGCTGATCACCATAGCTGGGGTTGGGAAGTGTAAGCCGGTCGTGTCGGGGCTCGTCCCTCTCAGGCCTTGGCTACACTCACAGTTTACAGCGCTGCAACTGGGGTGTGAAAAAACACCCCCCTGAGCGCTGCAAGATACAGCGCTGTAAAGCGTCAGTGTAATCAGGGCAGCAGCGCTGGGAGCGCGGCTCCTAGTGCTGCACGCTACACCCATAAGGGATGTGGTTTACATGCAGCGCAGGGAGAGCTCTCTCCCAGCGCTGCCGCTCTGACTACACTCACACTTCAAAGCGCTGCCGTGGCAGTGCTCCCGCAGCGCTGCCGCGGCAGCGCTTTGAAATTCCAAATGTAGCCATACCCTTAGGCGCGGCGGGGAGCCAGGGCGCCTCTTTACGCACTGCAGTCCGGGTAGGCTTAGCCCCTTGGCAGGTGTTGAGCGGGGTACAAGGTCTGCAAACAAGGGAGAGTCCTGGCCCTCTAGCCGGGGTCGGGGCTTTCAAAGTAGATAAGCCCAGCCCTTGGACAGGGCGGGCAGTAATAGTCCAGGCTCAGGCCTCGAGCAGGGGCTGAGCAAACACAGTATCAGCCCGGGCCCTTGGTTTGGGCGGGGCACCAAACACAAGTCTAATCAGCTCTGGCCCTTTGGGTCAGGGCAGAGCAGTGGCAATAGGCGGGAAGAGGGAGAGTCTGCCACCCTGGGGGAACGCAGGCCCTCCCACTCCACTGCGTTCCAGCCCGGGGCCCTAGCAGCGGTCAAGACCCGCTGTGGTCAGTGGGGATCCTGGCTGCAACACACTGACATGGGTTCGGGCTCTTCCGGAGCCAAACCAGGGTCGGCTATCCCCGGGCTACTTTCAACCTCCCCCTCTCTGGGTACCTGGTCCTTGCCATCATCGTCTGGTGGGTCCCAGACCATGGGTTCCTCCGGGTACCGGTCGTGGGGAAGCTCAGGCCACTCCTCGGGGTATCGGGCACACGGCAGGTCAGGCCAACGTTCCTCCGGGTACCGGGTCTGAGGCAAGTCCAGCCAGCGCTCCTCCGGGTAATGGGTGCGGGGCAGGTCAGGCCAGCGCTCCTCTGGATAGTGGGCGCGGGGCAGGTCACGCCAGCGCTCCTCTGGGTAGTGGGCGCAGGGCGGGGCAGGTCCGGCCCGGCGGGAGCCCGGGCACCAGCGTCTGTCCTCTCCGGCAGCCTGCACCCAACTGAGCGCTGGGGCCGGGCTTTTATACTTCCTGTCCCGCCCCTTGACTTCCGGGGGGGCGGGGACAGGCCATGCTGACTCCGCCCACTGAGGCACCTGCTCTGGCTCTTCCCTCTCAGGCGCGGCGGGGAGCCAGGGCGCCTCGTTACAGAAGGAATTTATTCCCAGGTCAGATTGGCAGTGACCTTTGGGGTCTTTCGCAGTGTGTAGGTGCGGGTCACTTCCTGGGATTATCTGGTATATTGCCCTTCATCATTTCCCTGCCATTGCGGGGACCTCGGGCATGGATCCTCTCGATCCCTCCTTTGCTCTGCCTGTGGCATGTAACAGGCTAGCTTCCTGGGGGATGGAACACTTTGGTCTCATTTCAGCTGTCGGGTTTAGTGTGTGGGTGCTGGGTGGTTGGGATCTGTGATAAATGGGAGATCAGGCTAGAGGATCTGGTGATTCCTTGTGGCCTTAAACTTGGACTCAAGGGGTTAAATAAATGATCTTTAATACCCACTTTGTTGTTAGTCTATAGCTGGGGTTCTCAAACTTCATGGCACCGTGACCCCCTTCTGACAACAAAAATTACATTATGACCCCAGGATGGGGGACTGAAGCCTGAGCCCACCTATGCCCCACTTCCCTGAGTTGGGGGAACAAAGCCCAACCTCCACCGCTCTGGGCAGGGGGGCCAAAGCAGAAGCTCAAGGGCTTCAGCACCAGGCGGGGGCCCTGCAACCTGAGCCCTGCCACCCAGGGCTAAAGGCTTTGGCTTTGGCCCTGGGCAGTGAGTCTCAGGCTTCAGCCCCAGGCCCCATCAAGTCTAAGCCAGCCCTGGTGACTCCATTCAAAAGGGGTCGCGACCCACTTTGGGGTCCTTACCCACAATTTGAGAACTGCCGGTCTATAGTATGAAAAATGCTGTAATTAGCTGGCTAATGCAGCATCCCACCCTCCTCTGTACCTAGCCTAGGGATTCTTTGTAAAGTGAAGTGTTATGGGCACTCAAGGCTCCAGATTCACAGTGCTGGAGTCTGAAGGTCACTGCTTCTCTACAGAAGTGGGGCAGCAGCACGTTCCCTGCCAATGTCGCCCCCACCCTTAGGTCACAGTAATTCAGTCCTTGCACTTGAGGTCTCTACCAAGGGCTGGTCTATACACTGCCAGGAACCAAAAGATCTATCACTTACAGGTCACACCATTAGCTATTCTGGTGCAGGTCTCTGTGTGGACACACTTATTTTGGGCTAAAAATGTACTGTTTTGGTAAACAACTTAAGTTACATCATAAAAGGGCACTCTTAGTTCCAAATAAGTGTCCGTCTACTGTAGATATTTGCTGCTAGCAACCGCAGATCAGCCACACACCATTGTAGGCAGTCTAGTCGTACCAGCCCCACCATAAACTTATCAAGCTCAGTCTTGAAGCCAGTTAGAGTTTTTTCTCCACTGCTCCCCATGAAGGCGGTTCCAGAACTTCACTCCTCTGATGGTTAGAAACCTTCATCTAATTTCAAGCCTAATCTTGTTGATGGCCAGTTAATATCCATTTGTTTTTGTGTCCACATTGGCGCTTAACTTAAATACTCCTCTCCCTCCCTGGTATTTATGCCTCTGATATATTTATAGAGAGAGCAATCATATCTCCTCCCAGCCTTCGCTTGGCTAGGCTAAACAAGCCACGCTCTTTGAGAGTCCTCTCAAAAAGTTGGTTTTCTATTCCTCAGATCATCCCAGTAGCCCTTCTCTGCACCTGTTCCAGTTTGAATTCATTTTTCTTAAACATGGGAGACCAGAATTTCATAGTGTTCTTGTGTAACGGTACTAACGCATTCCTATCTCTACTGGAAGTACCTCACCTGATGCATCCTAGGACTTCCTTAGCCTTTTTCACGGCCACTTCACACTGGTGGCTCAAAGTCATCCTATGATCAGCCAATACACTGAGGTCTTTCTCCTCCTCTGTCACTTCCAACTGATACAACCCCAGCTTATAGCAAAAATTCTCGTTATTAGTCCCTAAGTGCATGACCTTGTACTATTAAATTTCATCCCATGTCTCTTACCCCAGTTTACAAAGTCATCCAGCTCTTCTGGTATGATATTCCAGTCCTGTTCCGTATTGACACCACCTCCAACTTTGTGTCATCCACAAATTGTATTAACACACTCCCTCTTTTTGTGCCAAGGTTATTAATAAAAATGTGAAATAAGATTGGTCCCAAGACCAAGCCCTTAGGAACTCCAATAGTAACCTCCCTCCAGCCTGGCAGTTCACTTGTCAGTATGACCCATTGTAGTCTCCCCACTTACCAGTTCCTTATTCAACTTTCAATCCCCAGCTTCTCCATTTTAACTAATAATTTCCCATGTGGAACTGTATCAATTGCTTTACTGACATCCAGGTAGATTAAATCTACTGCATTTCCTTGGCCTAAAAAGTTAGTTATCTTCTCAAAGAAGGAGATCAGGTTGGTTTGGCACAATCTATGTTAATAGAGGGCTCTGTAATGCCAAGAGCAGTGTCTCTTTAGAGAGTCTGTGGCAGTAAAGCAAATGAAACAAACTAAGGAGCCAGGGCTAGGATATGGAAATACATGGCTGGCTCGGCTGTTGTGGATTTGAAAGGGAGGCTTCTTATCCTAAAGGCAATGAGATGCTAGGTCCAGCTTAGTTCCGAGCTGATGAGTGTCTACATCACAAAAACCACCATTGCTAGAGAACAGAGCACTCCTGATAGATGCTGGTGAGATCAGTTAAGGCACGGCTGGAAGGTGCTCAGGTACTGGAGTGATGACAGCAGGTTAAGGACCCATAGAGTAGAATAGCTGTCTCAGCAGAGAGCGCAGTTGTTGAATGGGCTATGGGAACTGCAGGGCTGAGGCACACAAGCAGAAGGCACCAGAGAGGACAGCTGGCCTGTGGGTAAATGGAGGGTTTGCACTGCAGGGATATCAAGGCAGCTTAGGAAAAGAAAGTGTTACCTGTCAGCTTTGTGTTCTTGGGGAACCAGGACACAGTACCCAGCCTGTCTGACTCACTAAAGACCTTCTCCCCCCATAGCCTCTGCTTGAACCAAAACTGATCAGAAGACAGACTTACAAAAAGCAATGAAAAGGTAGTGTGAGACACACCTAAACCCCTGGGACAAGGGTGACAGGATTAAGGCAACTCCCCTCATTTGCATCGAAGATGGGACAAGGAGGCATCTCTATTAGCATGCAGAATGGAGAACAGAGATTCCAAAGCAAGAACCGCATGGAACTCTGGGACCAGAAAAGCAGGGAAGCACTGCATGATGGGGGATCTCTGCTCCAGATGTTACAGGCGTGAGCTGCACACACCCAGCTCAGTAGTTATCGGACCAATTCCAGGAATAATTCCAATTCCTTTATTGGTATCCAAAATACTGTAGCTCCCTAATTGCATTGTGAGCTCCCTCAGAGGAACACCGCCCATAACAAGGAATGATCAGTTCCTATTGTCTAGCCTGAACAAAACAACTTTGGTATACGACCTTGAGTCATCAGTTTACACATAAACAAATCTAGTGTTCTCCCTTGAACCAGTGTTGTTTCCCTACCAAACCCCCTACCCACGCTCAGGTAAGGGTTCTGATGTCTGGATCCAAAATCTGCATAATTTCAACTGGGACTTCATCTTCTCCTGACTGATAGTGCTGGGAGCTCTGCCTATCTCCAGCACTCCGGACCCTCAGCTACCACCACCTCCCAGGACCCCCAGTCGATTCAAGCTTTACGGAGTGGTGAGAATTCATCTCTCTCTCTCTCTCTTTCTCTCTCTCGTTATGGACTTCTGACCCTGACTTATGTGATCAGTTATAGTCTTCTAGACTTGACTTTTATAATCAAATTTAAGTTAGATTTAATATTATAACTGTTTTATTTGTTTGGCTTCCCTTGTATGGTTATTACCTGGCAATAAATAACTTTCATGGTTAAATTGGTTGCTTCCCTCTTTCTCTTCCGCCCCACCCCCGTGAGTGTTTTTTGGCTTCCCCATTCACTCTGCAACAACGCTCCTCATACCTAAGCTAAAGATCCCAGCAGCGCCCAAAAATCCTGTGGGGTTTGCTCATCCAGTGGGTTACTGCCAGAACAATTGTAACATGAAAGTGGGGATAGGGACGTGCTGAACCTGGGACATATGAGGGTGGCAGCTTGGAAGTGCTGTTTGGCCCAGTCTGCTGAGTCCAAGGGCGTATAAGGGTGGTAGATTGAAAGTGCTGCTTGACCCAGCCTGCTCAGGCTTACTCTGTTCTGGTGCGGTGCCCATGGCATATGAGGGTGACAGCTTGGAAGTGCTGTTTGGCCCAGTCTGCTGATTTCAGGGGCATATAAGGGTGGTAGATTGAAAGTGCTGCTTGACCCAGCCTGCTCAGGCTTACTCTGTTCTGATGCGGTGCCCACGGCATATGAGGGTGACAGCTTGGAGGTGCTGTTCAACCCAGCCTGCTGAATCCAAGGGCTTATTAGGATGACAGCTTGGAAATGCTGCTTGTCCCAGTCTACTGAGTCCAGGGACATATAAGGGGTCAGCTTGGGAGTGCTGATTAACCGGGTCCTCTCAGACGCCCTCTATTAATGTGTGTGTGTATTTGTCTGATTCGGGGCTGGAAGAACCCAGCCCTGGGGAACCTAGATCGTGCAGGATAGCTCCATTGGGAGGGGACTAGCAGAAGGGAGAAGTATAGCTCTGTATGGGAACGCAAGTGACACAAGCAGTACATTGATAGAATGTCAGAAGAATAACCTTAATAAATAAGCGTACCTCAAAGTAACGGGCAAAGCTGGTAACAAAAGACAGTATCCATACCAGGTAGCATTCATACCAGGAAAGCATGCGGGGTAATTGGTGAAGGCTGTGTGAGATGGAGAGTGCTACACACACAGGGCAGGGCTGCATCACTCGTTCCTGGAGGTGAAATGTTTCTTTCAATCTCACTGTTGGGGAGGCAAATCTATTCTTCTGTTTGTGTGTGTTTCATAATCTGGGCTGTACAGTTATGCAAAATGGACATCCAAGAAGTGTATGCAAAACAAGGCAGGCTGTCTCTTTGCCCCGGAGGATAACACACCCCGAACAGCTTTTGCAGTGCCCTCAGTTTAGCCTGTCTCGCTCAGAATGCCATGTTTCAAATTGGCATTTGAGCATGCAGCCCCAAGTGGGCTGCTGTGATTGGCTGGCGGTGATCTCATGCCCATATCTGTCATAATCAGTAAATACATGAGCCTGGCAAGTTTCCTTCATTGTATTGTTCTGTAATAGCTGCAGAGCCTTTAGCCTCATGCCTTTTAGCTATTCCTGGCTAGGGGTGGGGCTGGGATAGCCCACAGGGCCCTGCCTCGTGGAGGAAGGCAAGGCCATTCCCTTTGCGCTGTTTTAAACCTGAACAGGAGAAAAGTTTTTGCACGAGCTAACGAGCTTTGCATGGGTCTGATCCTGCAGTCCTCGCTCAGGCATGTCTCCCAATGGGCTTCTTGGGGTTCAACCCAATTGAAAGTATGGTCCTAAAACAGTTCAAGCCAGCACGCTTTGCTTCAGCCCACTAGTCACACCAGGTTAGAGGACTGTGTGCCAGCCCAAGGATCCCAAAGACCTAGACCAGGTTACTGATGTGAACTACTAGGAACTTTGTGGGCTTTGGGATCTGGATCTAGCTGTGATCTCTGCAGCACATGACCCTGTCCCTGAGCGGGAACGCTGGATCCAAACCCCCAGAACATGAAGGCTGTTCGGGTGCACATCTCAGCTTCTGCAGCTTCATCTTTAGGTTATATCTTATATGAGCAGCTTGATTTCACCTCCAAACCTAGGCCCTGATCCTGAAGTCTGTACTGCACTTGAGAATTGAGCCTGAGTCAGGATCAGGGCTTGCGTGAGTGGCACAGACCAGGCAGGTGTTCATGCCACCACAATTTCTGGTGGTGACTGATTCTGCTCCCTGTAGTGCTTAGTGAGCAGGGCTTGAGCCTGAGACTTTGTCTACATCAGAAAGTTGCAGCGCTGGTGAGGGAGTTACAGCGCTGCAACTTTGAAGGTGTACACATCTGCAGGGCACCACCAGCGCTGCAACTCCCTGTTTGCAGCGCTGGCCGTACTCCCGTTTTGTCTCGGGTGTAGAGGATCCAGCGCTGGTGATCCAGCGCTGGTAACCCAATGTAGACACTTACCAGCGCTTTTCTTGACCTCCGTGGAAGGAGGAAGCCTCTGGTAATCAAGCTGGTCTCCTTCCCCGGCTTGCTCTCACGTTCCCGGAACCCCGAGCAAGCAGGTCTCCTTCCCTGCGGTTTGCAGGGTGGCTCCGGGAACGCGAGAGCAAACCGCGGCGAAGCTGGTCTCCTTTCCCGGTTTGCTCTCTCGTTCCCGGAACCCCAAGCAAGCAGGTCTCCTTCCCTGCGGTTTGCTGGGTGGCTCCGGGAACGCGAGAGCAAACCGCGGCGAAGCTGGTCTCCTTTCCCGGTTTGCTCTCTCGTTCCCGGAACCCCGAGCAAGCAGGTCTCCTTCCCTGCGGTTTGCTGGGTGGCTCCGGGAACGCGAGAGCAAACCGCGGCGAAGCTGGTCTCCTTTCCCGGTTTGCTCTCTCGTTCCCGGAATCCCGAGCACGCAGGTCTCCTTCCCTGCGGTTTGCTGGGTGGCTCCGGGAACGCGAGAGCAAACCGCGGCGAAGCTGGTCTCCTTTCCCGGTTTGCTCTCTCGTTCCCGGAACCCCGAGCACGCAGGTCTCCTTCCCTGCGGTTTGCTGGGTGGCTCCGGGAACGCGAGAGCAAACCGCGGCGAAGCTGGTCTCCTTCCCCGGTTTGCTATCGCGTTCCCCGAACAAGCAGGTCTCCTTCCCTGCGGTTTGCAGGGTGGTTCGGGGAACGCGAGAGCAAACCGCAGCAAAGCTGGTCTCCTTTCCCGGTTTGCTCTCGCTTTCCCGGAACCCCCCTTGAAGCCGCCCAACAGCGCTGCAGTGTGGCCACATCTAACACCACTTGCAGCGCTGGTTGCTGTAAGTGTGGCCACTCTGCAGCGCTGGCCCTATACAGCTGTACTAATACAGCTGTAACAACCAGCGCTGCAAAATTTTAGATGTAGACATGGCCTGAGACTTAATTCCTAAAAATCCCTGCACAGCTAACAAACAAGAGGGTGGCATATAGCTGTGAAATCCTGTCTTCCTCCAGGGTTTGTTTGTCACCTCCTCTCTCCTCGCTTCCCTCTCCCTGTCTCGCCAGGGGCCCTTAGAAAAGCCCATGCAGTTCTCACTAGCAAAAGCAGCAACCACCCATGATGAAGAGGGAATAAGACTCTGCTGAGAGGTCAGAGCTGGTGCTGGCCAGTCCCACTGCCTGGTGAGTGCTGCTCCAGCTGCAGATCCTTCCCTGGCCCTGCTGGCAGTGCAGAGTCACCCTCCATGAGGGCAGAGACAACATCTCTCTCCCCCTGGGTCATGGACCCCAAGGAGTTTGGGAGAAAAGGGGCTTACTAAGCCATGCCTAGTCCCTGCCTCAGGTCAGTCACCCTGGTGGATTTGCTCCATTGCTTCTACACAGTTCCCATCTGGGCCATCTTGCCAGTTCCCACGGTCAGGCTAGCCCATGCTGGAGCCCTTCATTTGCAGTGTAAACATGCTGTGATGGGTTGTCTAAGATTTCCGTGTAGATGTTTGGGCTCGGGGTCTAGGATCCTTCTCCCACAGGGGATCCCAGAGGCAGGCTCCAGAGGAGGAGAGATGAGGGGGCATGACAGCAACGCCAAGCCTTGCTGCAAGGGGGTGCCTCTGGGACGGAGTCTGTGACACACAACCATAGGGATACATGCTCCCCTGGGACGCAGAGTATTATGCTGTTTGGAACGAGCTGTAAGCATCAGCACACCTGATGGGAACTGCTGGAACAAGGCCTCCTCTATGGCTTTCCTGATGCTCCCATGCTATGGGGAGGCAGTGAACAGAACCCAGCCAAGTGCAGCATGGAAGGCACAGGAGCCCTGGGACCACAAACGGGGTGTGTGAGATCCTTGGTGGGATAAAGTCTGGGAGAACATCTGAGCTCAGCCTTTGGCTTGAACTGCTGGTCCTCCCCCCGAGCTGTCCCATACTGCTACCGTCCCCGAGGGGACTGTAGGGCCTGGAGAAGACCAAAACAGCGAGATTGCTTTGCTTTGCCATGACTGCACGCACAAATGGTGGGCATACATCCCATGGCAAGCAGGAATACATCCCATGGGAGCTAGCTAAATCCTTCGTATAGGGCAGTAGATGGGAAGCCCCGAATGGCCTCAGTGCAATGCACTGTGCCAATGGCAACTCCATTAGCGAGGCATTTCTGCTTGGAGTGAAGCAGTTCCTCAGCTGGTGTCAATTGGTGTAACTCCATTGACCTCAGGGGAGCTGTGCTGGTGGTTGCGCCGGCTGAAGATCTGACCCCTGTTAAACTACACAAGCAGAAACGAGAAAGGCTGTGCCGGGTGTGCTTCTGTTATAGCTCAGAGTCTGCATGACAGCATCTCCAGGATGAACACCAGCAGCATTGTCTGGTCCTTCTGTCATCACTCTCAGGAGAGGAGCTCCAAAGTACTTGGCAAACGTTAACTATAGAGCTGGCTAGGAAATGATTTTTTTCCCCTCCTGCAAAAAGATCTTGACAAATACTAATTTTTTTGGGAAGAAGGGGAGTTGTTGAAATTTCGGGGGGTTCATACAATAAAATAAAAAAATGCAAAACCAAAATGTTTCAATTTTGGGCAATTAAGAAATGTCAGCTTTTGGTTGCTGACAACTAATATTTTTTTGGATGAAACCCTGATGTTTTCAACACGAATGGATGGTGGTTTGCAAAAATTTCCAGTTAGTCAAAAAGTCTTTTTTTGAAAGAAGTTTTGATACTTGTTTTTGGACCAGCTCCCATGGAGGAATTAATCCCCACCAGGCTGGGAGAGGGGTGATTGCTCATCACCCCTGATTTACAGATGTACTCACTGATAAAAGCTGAGCTAGGAATCTGGTGAGAACAGACTTTCCCCTGGGCCTGATCCCAGGCCATGGAAATAAACACAAGAAAAAAGAACACTATTTCCCCCCAAAATAATATGACAAATACCTGGCTTTTATATATAGCATGTTTCATTGGTAGATCTCAAAGCACTTTACAAGGGAAGATAGTATCATTATCCCCATTTTACAGATGGGGAAACTGAGGCACAATCAGGGGCAGTGGTTTGCCTAAGATTACTCAGAAGGCTAGTGCCAGAGCTGGGAACTGAATGCAGATTTCTCTAATAAACCAAGTCTGGTGCTCTACCCATTAGACAATGCTGCCTCCCATTCAAAAGGGTTTGAAATTTAGGTGTGTTTTCACTTTGTTAATCCTTGGGCCCAGCTCACCAGAGCAGATGCTCACTGGCCTCTAGCAGCCTGTTCCTATTCTGGACACTATGCCAGACATCACTGAGGATGCTGGGTGTTTGGCCTGAGTAAGGACTGCAAGATCAGACCCTAAGGCTGTTACTGTACCAACTTCACCAGGGCATATGATGTCAATGATTCTCTTTTCAACATCTCAGGGAAGGTCCTGGATATGCAGTGGCCACTCCCAGTCTGCATGCAGTCTGTCACTGATTAGACTGAGAGACAAGCTTTTGAGTTTATACAGAGCTCTTCTTAAGGTCCGGAAACTAAGGGTATGTCTTCACTAGCAACATTAAAGCATTACTGTGGCAGCGCTTTAACATGACTGTGTAGTCGCGGCACCAGCTCTCTCCCAGTGCTGTAAAAAAAGGAGGCGGGGGGATCGCTCCCAGCGCTGATGCACTGTCTACACTGCCACTTTACAACGCTGAAACTTTCAGCACTCAGGAGGATGTTTTTTTCACACGGCTGAGTGAGAAAGTTGCAGCACTGTAGAGTGGCAGTGTAGACAAGGCCTAACTCAGAGTAGCACTGCTAAATACAAGGTGGAAGAGATTGATTAGCATAAGTAGTTAACACATATTTCAAGAGACCATTCAAGGCAAAGTGGCCTGTTAATACCCCTCAAGTCATAGGCCTTGTCTACACTGGCAATTAACAGCGCTGCAATTTTCTCACTCAGGGGGGTGAAAAAACACCCCCCCCGAGCGCAGCAAGTCGCAGCGCTGTAAAGCACCAGCATAGACAGTGCCCCAGTGCTGGGAGTCGCACCCCTCGTGGAGGTGGGTTTTTTTAGAGTGATGGGAGAGCTCTCAACCACACAGGGCATGTTAAAGTGTTGCCAGTGTAGACTAGCCCATAGGGAGGAAAGGAAGGGGGAGTAGGGTAAGCAGTTGTGGGGGTTTGTTAGCAGGTTACAGATTGTTGTAATAATCTATAAATCCAGTGTCTCTGTTCAGTCCATGATTTTTAGTGTCTGGCAAAATTATGTGTTTAAGCTCCCATGCTCATCTTTTAAGAAAGTTGTGCAGATTTCTTTTGAGGGTGAGTACTGAGAGGTCAGATATAGAGCAATCACTTTGTGCAAAGCATTTACCCGCAGGTGATGTGGTGTTTTTGTCTTTTATCATAATCCTGCATGAGTTCATTCAAGAGCACAGTGATTGTCTGGTTTCACCCACATAGTTGCTATTGGGGCATTTAAGGCACTGGATGAAGCATACCACATGTTGTGATAGGCACGTGTAGGGCCCATGGATCTTGAAAGGTGTGTTGTGGAGGGGTGTTTATCATTGTAGCAGTGGAGATATATCTGCATGCTGTGTTCTCTTCTGGCCACTTTGCATCTGGTCTGGTGCTGCTTTGAGTTGGTGGGTCCTGGTCTATGGGGACCTTGCTTTTGATGATGAGTTTGGAGAGGTTGAGGGGCTGTCTGAAGGCTGGAAGAGGGGGTTCAGGAAAGATTTCTTTCAGAATTGGGTCCCCACCGAATATGGGTTATAGTTGTTTGATGATACCCCATATGGGTTCCAGTGTAGGGTGGTAAGTGACAAGTAGGGGTATGTGGCTGGAAGAGGTTTTATTTCTGTATTGAAGCAAGTTCTCTCAATGTATTTGAGTGCCTGTTCTATGATGTTATCTACTTCTCTGATGGAGTATCCTTGTTTGGTTAAGATGATTTTGAGCATGTTAAGGTGTATATCCCAGATTTTCTCATTGGAGCATATTCTGTGTTATCTGTGGCGTGTTTGGGTGGTTACTGGATCTATGAAGGTAGGTGTGGTTATTCGTGGGTTTCTTTTATATTGTTGTCTATAGGAATCTGTTGCTGAAGCTGATCCTGGTGTCCAGGAAATTAATTTTGGTGTGGGAGTGTTCCAGAGAGAGTTGAATGGATGAGTGGTGGCAGCTGAAGTAATAGTGGAGACCTTTAAGGGAGTTTAAGTTGTCTGTCCAGAGGATGAAAATATCATCAGGGTATCTCAGGTATATCATTGGTTTCATGGTGCATTTATCTAGAAATTCCTCTTCAAGGTGGCTCGTGAAGAGGTTGGCGTATTGGGAGCCATCCTAGTACCCATGGCTGTTCCCATTGTTTGGACAAAGCTGAATGTAAAATTGTTGTGGTGAGGATGAAATGGATGAGTTTGGCGATGTGATTGGGGTGGTATCTGAGGGGTGGCCATTGACTTGCAGATAATGAGTCAGACAGCCTATGCCATCATTGTGAGGGATGTTGGTGCATAGGGGAGATGACATCCATGGTGGCAAGGATGGCATTCTGAGGGAGATTGTTAATATTAAGATATGACCTCACCCACCTTGTCTCTAATATCCTGGGACCGACGCAGCTACAATAATGCTGCGTGCTGACTGGACTGACAGTACAGTGAATCCTAGAAGATGGAAATGAGTCAGTGCCATGTAACTGAAACATGAGTGATTACTGTGCCTAGTTAGACAGAAATGGTGTTGAGTCTTGCCTTAGTTAAACCAGTTTGACACTGATGGAACCCCATTGAGTTCAATGGAACTACTCCTGATTTACACCAGTGTCACTGAGAGGTGATTCCAAGCCCAGGAAATATATCATTCTGGAGGGTATTCTAAAAACAAGTGACCCTTGGCAGGAAGGTGACAAATCGATTCCAAGGCCAGAAGGGCCCACTGTGGTCATCCAGTCTGACTTCTGGTATCACACAGGCCAGAAAACTGCCCCAAAACAATTCCCAGAGCAGATCTTTTAGAAAAACATCCAGTCTTGATTTGAAAATTGTCAGTGATGGAGAATCCACCCTGATCCTTGTTCAGTTGTTCCCATAGTTAATCTGAGCTCATTTTCTGTCTCTGCCAAAGACATTCCAGATGACTCCTGGTCTATTTTGAGTATAAGCGACTATGTCTTGCTGTGCCTCTGTAGGGAACATAGCACAAAGGGCCCTGTTCTTTGGCATCTCTATGCACTACTGTAATACAGATAATAATAAACAACCTTTTTTTATATATTCAGCCCTAAAAAAAAAAATTAAAATGTGGGAGAGAGAATACCAGCAGTGAGACGTCTGATTGCTGAGGAAGGACGCATACCAGACGTCATCGAGACTAATCGCTAACAACCGCTCCGGGAGATAGACACACCCTGTACCTCCCCAGGGGTGACTGGAAAATTAAGATTAATGATTATGAAACCAAAGATCAGTACCAAGCCCTAAATTATTTACAGAGGGCAGAATAATCAATTTCTTCTCATTAACTCTGAGGTTCCTTGTGGTTGATGAGGTTATGGGCTCCGTTCAAGCTGTGTTGCAAAGCCTGTCAGCATGTCATCAAACCCTCCCATGCTCAATGTGGAGTAAAAGATTCTTCACCCTCCAGGTACCTGGGGACCTATTATCCTCATTCAGTTTTCTAGCCCCACCTCTTGTTTTAAGCCCTTTGTACTGTCCAGGTGGCTCTGGGCAGCTTCCCACATCCCTCAGCTGTAACTGTTGTAGGACTTAGCATTTTGGCTGGGCAATTCTTTTCACATGACAAATCTAAGGAACTGTCCCAGATGGAGGTGTCATTAGGGGAAGTTTTGGAACAAACTGATAAATCAAACAGTAATAAGTCACTGGAACTGGATGATATTCATCCAGGAGTTCTGAAGGAACTCAGATATGAAATTGCAGCACTACTTACTGTGATATGTAGCCTATCATTTAAATCAGCCTCTGTACCAAATGACTTGAGGATAGCTATTGTGATGCTGATTAAAAAAAAAAAAAAGACTCCAGAGGGGATCCCTGCAATTACAGGCCAATAAGCCTGACTTCAGTACAAGGAAAACTGGTTGAAACTATGGTAAAGAACAGAATTATCAGATACATAGATGAACACAATTTATTGGGGAAGAGTCAACATGGCTTTTGTAAAGCGAAATCATGCAATCTACTAGAATTCTTTGAAGGCGTCAACAAACATGTGGACAAGGGTGATCCAGTGGATATAGCATACTTAGATTTTCAGAAAGCCTGTCAAGGTTGATTCCTCACCCTGGCACTTTGAGTGCAGAAGGCAGGGGCCCGCAAGGAATCTAAACATTAATACTGGCCACTCCAGGTTTGTATTAAACTCCCAAGGTTACAGTTTCTCTCTGACCTTTGATGGGTAGATGCTGCCACTGCCCAAATGCAAAACCCCTTGGAACGTAGGAAGGCGCACTTGGGAATTCCTCCCTGTGGGGTACCCTCAAGCCCTTTCACGCCCCCTCTAGAGAAGAGCTGAGAAAGAAAACAAAGGAAATTAGCTGTTGCCCCCCAGCTAATTAAACAACATGTACAAACCTCTTAGGACACCAAAAATCCAATTCTGCTCTTAAAAAAGGGTAAATTTTGTTAAAAACAAAAAGTAAGAAAATACATCTGGAACGTAGGGTTTTGCTAGATATAAAAAACCCACTTACAAAAATTAAACATCAGGAATAAACTTCTTGAGGTCCAGCTTAAACGTTACAAGCAAAACAAAAAGCATTTGGGGTTAGCACAGAGGAGTACACAAGCTAATAAGGAATAAACAGAAATAAACCTAATTGCATCTTTCCAAACATTCCTGATCTACCTACATATCTGGGTTGTTTTGATCTGATCATTTTTGTATCTGGCCTTCAGCTTCTCACAGCATAACTGCTGCCCTGTTTCCCTCTTCCCCGGAGAAACACAACACACAGACAAGGGGAATTTTCCTCCCAATTTTAAAAAATTGGCTCTTTTGGTTAGGGGCCCACTTCTTTCTTTTTACCTATGGGCTTTTTTAACCCTTTACAAGTAAAGCAAGTAGAGAACAGCTATCAAGACGGATTTTGTAGTTAACTGGCTGGCTGGGTGTCCAGAAAAGGAAGCTACCCCACCCTTCATTTATCACAAAGCCTTTGACAAGGTTCCTCACCAAAGACTCTTAAGCAAAGTAAGCTGTCATGGGATAAATGGGAAAGATCTCTCCTGGATCAGTAACTGGTTAAAAAACAGGAAAAAAGGGTAGGAATAAATGGTCAGTTTTCAGAATGGATAGAGGTAAATAGTAGTGTCCACCAGGGGTCTGAACTGGGACCTGTGCTGTTCAACATGTTCGTAAATGATCTGGAAAAAGGGGGAAACAATGAGATGGCAAAATTTACAGATGATACAAAACCACTCCAGATAGTTAAGGCCAAAGCAGACTGTGAAGAATTACAAAGGGATCTCACAAAACTGCGTGACTGGGCAACAAAATGGCAGATAAAATTCAGTGTTAATAAATGCAAATTAATGCAGATTGGCTGGGCTGGCCTTACAAAGAGGTGAACTGAGGTGGCAGCCTCAGATGCTATATTATGGGAGGCGCCACTAGGACCCAGAGTGTAGAAAATTGTGGCTGCTGCTGGTGCATGTGTATTCTCTCTGCTCTAGATGCACAGAGATGGTGGAGTGCTGTGCTAGAGGAAGTAGGCACAAGAGACATAACAGGCAGGCAGGAGAAAAGGTGAGAGGGAATAACAGAAAGCAGCAGGAGCTGCAGGTAGAGAGAGGAGGAGGAGCCTCTAATGTACCTCTCAAGCACCCCCAGGAGCCAGGACTGATTAACACCAGCTTCTCAGGGAGCTTTCTGTTTCCTGCTGCTTCCCTGAACCCACCTTAGGAGAACAGGCAGTCAACTGAAGTAGTAGGAGCCAGATCAGAAACACAGTCCCAACTATACATACAAAATCACGGGGTCTAAATTAGCTGTTACCATTTAAGAAAGAGATCTTGGAGTCATTGCAGACAGTTCTCTGAAAACATCCACTCAATGTGCAGCGGCTGTCAAAAAAGTGAACAGAATGTTGGGAATCATTAGGAAAGGGATAAATAATAAGACAGAAAATATCATATTGCCTATATATAAATCCATGGTACTCCCACATCTTGAATACTGTGAGCAGATTTGGTCACCCCATTTAAAAAAAGATATATTAGAAATGGGAAAGGTACAGAGAAGGGCAATATAAATGATAGGGGATGGAACAGCTTCCTTATAAGGAGAGATTAAAAAGACTGGGACTTTTCAGCTTGGAAAAGAGATGACAAAGTGGGGATATGGTAAAGGTTTATAAAATCATGACTGGTGTGGCGAAAGGAATAAGGAAATGCTATTTACTCCTTCACATAACATATGAAATAGGGGTCACACAATTAATTTAATAGGCAGCAGGTTTAAAACAAACCAAAGGAAGTACTACTTTACCTAATGGACAGTCAGTCTGTGGAACTCATTGCCATGGGATATTGTTAAAGCCAAAACTGTAACAGGGTTCAAAAAAGAACTAAATAATTTTACGGAGGATAGGTCCATCAATGGCTATTAGAATGGCTAGGGATGCAACCCCCTGATCTGAGTGTTTCTAGCCTCTGATTGCCAGAAGCTGAGAGTGGATGATAGTGGACTCAGTGATTACCTGTTATGTTCTTTCCCTCTGAAGCACCTGGCACTGGCCACTGTTGGAAGACAGGGTACTGGGATAGATGGACCATTGGTCTGAGCAGTATGGCCATTCTTATGTGAAGGAGATGCTCAAGGGGACAGAACCATGTCCCAACTGCTCCTCCACAAGCTACAGCGAACATTGAAGTGCTAGGGATGGATCATCTCTTTGCTTTCCAGAGTTCCATGTTGTCTATTTATTTCTCCCACTCCCTCTCTTCCAAGCTGACTACAATGGAGCAATGCCAATTTAGCCCTTCCATGGAGATGACCCAAGATATCATACCCTAGGACACTGTGTGATTATTTACACCAGTGCAGTCTTCGTTGTCACGGCACATCCCAAAGGAACAAGCCTACTTGCAGATCGAGTGCTTCCCAGATTGAACTCTGGCTAGATCCTGAAGTTGGTCTGATTGAATATTAGTCTACATTTGTCTTTGGTGACCTTATTGCACTACCAAAGCTTTTGGTGTCCACATGCTCACTGGCTGCACAGTGCCATTCCTTGGTAAACGCGCTTCATAATGTGCTGGTTTTCCACCTCAGTAATGTGTCTGAACCAAGAAAGCTGCAGAACTGAAGCTCCGATGGAGATGACTGGTGGGTCTGGCTATGAGGCTCTGGTGTAAAGTGGGTGCAAAATGTGACCGGGTGCAAATGGTTTTGCATCTACTTTGCACCCTTTCTGCTGGAGCAAATGACTACACAAGGTGTGGGCTTAGGGCAAGCCGGGCCCTTCATCTCTCCGGCCAGGGCTACTTTAGGAAAAAAGGTTTAATGATGTGTCAGCCCTAGTGCAGTCAAGGCAAGCTGCGGTTTCACACACTAAGGGTATGCCCACACAGCACAGAAAAACCCGCCACTGGCCCATGCCAGCTGATTCTGGCTTGCAGAGCTGGGCTGCAGGACTGTTTCATTGCTGTATAGACTTCCAAACATGGACTAGAGCCTGGGTTCTGGGACTCTCCCACCCATCAGGGTCCTAGAAAAACCTACATCCCTGAGCAACATAGTTAAGCTGACCCAAGTCTCCATGTAGATGATGTTAGGTTGACGGAAGAATTCTTCCCTTGACCAAGCTACTGCCTCTTGGGGAGATGCATTACCTAGGCCAGCAGGAGAATCCATCCCATTGGCATAGGGTCATGTCTACACAGAAATCCTACAGCTGCATTGCTGCAGCATTTCAAGAGTAGATGAGCCCTGAGAGAGAGGGAGAGGGAGCAGGGAAGGGTACTGCTGAACTGAGGCTGGAAAACGAGTTTACAGGAGGCAAAGAGATTGGTCCCTGGGTGAGAGAGGGAGGGACCATGGCACAAGACAAGAGGGAAATGGCTTATTTGGGGAGCTGTCTCAGAGCCTCAAGATACTACAAGGAGTTCCCGATGCTTTAACAAGCCTCAGCTTCACCAATGCTAGTCCAGCAGATACCCTGGACCTGATCATTCGGCTCTGGCCAGTGCCAGCCCACCAGCCACCAAATAATTTCCTCCCTGGCAAAACTGTTTCCATTGGAGCTAGAACAGGAATATGGGAAGACGCTCCATGCCTGTCTTATGGAAGGTTCTGCAGGCTGGTGAGCATTGCTTACTGGCTACATTTTGGCAGCTCTCCCTACACTTTCAGCGCCTCAGAAAATAACAGGACTTTAAAAGAAAAATCTCTCGTAAAGCCGAGTCTGTGACGTGCATCTTCTAATGTTCATTTATTTTTAAAGCATCAGGTTCCCAGCGCTCCCTGCTCTTGCCCTACAGGCCTTGGACTGGAGCC
This sequence comes from Gopherus evgoodei, assembly GCF_007399415.2. Classification (NCBI taxonomy): domain Eukaryota; kingdom Metazoa; phylum Chordata; order Testudines; family Testudinidae; genus Gopherus; species Gopherus evgoodei. The sequence continues at coordinate 66,949,374 of NC_044330.1, read as the reverse complement.
TTGAATTTGTTATGAGTTCTCCCAGTGCCCTCTGGCGAAGGTCTGATCCCAGCTGGCATGTCTCAGTTGGCAGCTAGACACAACAACACTGAGATTGTTGGCAGAGTTGTAGCAGGTGAATGCTTAAAGGGCCGGCAAAGGCCACCTGATTTAAAGGGCCACTGTCAAGTTATTTGGGTTCCTAGTTGTGCTTCCATAAAGGCTAGAGTGCTGAAGGCTAGATGCCAGATCCTCAGCTGGTATAAACAAGGGAGATGGATTTCAATAGAGCTATGCTGACTTGTCAGGATCCAGCCCCAAGTATCTGTTTACCGTTGACTGGGACTGCTTCATCACAGAACAATTCAACAAGCAAAAGAGAGAGGCATTTTGTTGGGCCTACAAAAATCATGGGCATAGCTCTCCATGCTGGCTATGGCAACCACAGTTAGCTAACCAACTAACCTCCCCTCAGTAGTGTGGGAATTGGTGGTAATCCTGGGGTTTGTCACTTGCAAACCTCCAGTTTCTCTGGGCCTCTGTAAGATGTAGGAAGTTTTTCCTGCTATCCCTCCTCCCAACTGTGTCAGAACAAGCCTGCTAAGTGAAGTGCCGCTCACATAACCGGGGCAGTGTGGAAACTGCCTTCAGCTGGTGCAAACAGCAGGCAAGTGGCTTGTTGTGGCAAGCAGAGATGCATGAATTTCCCTTTGTTATTGTTGTCAGCAGCTGAATTGCAATCACTTCTGGGGAAACCTGGCTCCAGAGTGGGTGTTTGTGATGGAGTGTGAACAGAGTCTGGTTCTGAATACAGACCTGACTGTCCACAATGGAAAAAGACATCACAAGGGTGACCCAAGGTGATGTGCATATGGGGGATATATTGCACTGGGCTGTCTGTTATATTGTGATGGCTGTGTGCTGTGTTATACCACACAGGGAAGTGTGTATGTGTGATAGTGCACTGGGATGTGTGTGTTATATATTCTCTGTGTGTGAGATTTATACTCCACTCATGTGATGTGTGTGTTTTACTGCTCTGGGATATGTGTTGTGCGTGGTTTATAATGCTTGTGTGTTTATACTGTACATGTTACAATGCATTGTGGGTAATAGGCTATGTGTGTGATATTGTACGCTATGGCATGCTGTGGTACACATATGCACACTCTAATGCATATAATTAGGGCCCTAGCAAATTCAAGGCCATGAAAAATGTGTCACAGACAGTGAAAACTGGTCTCCCCCTGTGAAATTTGGTCTTTTGTGTCCTTTTACTGTATACTATACAGATTTCCCCGGGGAGACCAACGTTTCTCAAAATGGGGTCCTGACCCACAAGGAAGTTGCAGGGGGGGTGACGAGGTTATTTTAGGGGCATCGTGGTATTGCCACGTTACTTCTGTGCACTGACTTCAGAGCTGGGTGGCTGGAGAGTGGCGACTACTGGCCGGGCACTCAGCTCTGAAGGCAGCGACCCAGCAGCAGCAGTGCAGAGGTAAGGGTGGCAATACCATACCATGCCATGCAACTCTGCCTTCAGAGCTGGGATCCCGGCCAGCAGCTGCCACTCTCCAACTGCCCAGCTGTGAAGGCAGAGCCACTACTAGCAGCAGTGCAGAAGTAAGGGTAGCAGTGCCACAACCTCCCCTACAATAACCTTGCGACCACCCCAACTCCTTTTTGGGTCAGGACCCCCACACTTACACCACTATGAAATTTCAGATTCAAATAGTTGAAACCATGACATTTATTATTTTTTAAATTCTAAGACCATGAAATTGACCATGAATTTAGTAGGGCCCTACATATAATATTCCATGCTTTCATGCATGTAATATGCCTGTTGATGTGTGTGCTGGTGTGACGCTGCCGCAGCATGCTAGGCTGAATGGCATGTGTGCTATGCTATTCTGGGATGTATGTACTGCACTGCTTGTGCACTATGTCTGGGAGATAATATAGGGTTGCCAGGCATCCTCTTTTCGACTGGAACGCCCGGTCAAAAAGGGACCCTGGTGGCTCTGGTCAGCACTGCTGACCAGGCTGTTAAATGTCCGGTCGGCAGTGCAGCTGGGCTAAGGCAGGCTCCCTGCCTGCTCTGGCTCTGCACAGCTCCCCAGAAGCAGCAGGCATGTCCCTGTAGCTCTTGGGCGTAGGGGCGATCAGGGAAGCTCCGCATGTTGTCCCCACTCTGAGTGCTGGCTCTGCAGCTCCCATTGGCTGGGAACCCTCACCCACACCCCAACCCCCAGCCTCAGGTCAGTACCCCCTCCCACACCCTAACTCCCTCCCAGAGCCCTACCTCAACTCCCTGCCCCAGCCCTGAGCCCCCTTCCAGAGCCTGCACCCCAATCCACTGCCCCACCCCTGAGCCTGGTCCCACACTTCAATCCCCTCAGCCCCAGTCCGGAGCCCCTTCATGCACCACAATCTGGCCTCATCCCAGAGCCCACACCCCCAGCTGGAGCCCACCCTTCCCACATCGCAACCCCCTGCCTCATCCCAGAGCGCCCTCCCACACTCCAAACCCCTTGGCTGCACCACCTCCTGCACTCCAACCCCTGCCCAAGCCCTGAGCCCACTCTCGCACTCAAAACCCCGTGGCCCTAGTCCGGAGTCCCCTCCTTCACTCCATACTCCCCATCCCTGGCCCTGCCCCAGAGCCTGCACTCCCAGCCAGAGCTCTCACCCCTTCCTGCACCCAACCGCCCTGCCCCAGCCTGGAGCCCCCTCTCACACTCTGAACCCCTCATTTCTGGCCCCATTCTGGAGCCTGCACCCCCAGCTGGAGCCCTCATCCCCTCCTAGTCCCCAACCCCCTGCCCCAGCCAAGTGAAAGTGAGTGAGAGTAGGGGGAGAGTGAGCGATGGAGGGAGGGGGGAATGGAGGGAGTGGGGGTGGGGCCTCAGAGACAGGGCAGGGCAGGAGCAGGGCTTGGGGAAGGGGCCGAGTTTTGTGTGATTAGAAAGTTGGCAACCCTAAGTTAATAAGATCTTTTCAACTTATCTAGAAAATACCATCAACGTACACAGAGTAAACCAAAATGCTACTGTCCACCTAGGATTAAGGTGGAAAAGTGCGGTACCTTCCCTGCAGGTGCATGATATGCTAGGGTGTGTGGCTCATTGCCCAAAACTGTGTGATGACGTAACAAAGAGCCCTTTCGAAACTAGGGATGGGCCCACCATATATTGCCTAATTTCAAGCACATTCAAAGAGTGGGCCTTCACCAGGCTGACTTCAGGGCCAGGGGCTTGGTGTCTGCTTGGCAGAGACTGCAAAAAGGAAGGGTGCGGGGGAAATGGAGCTGAGTCCTGATCCTCAGCTGGTGTAAACTGGTGGCGCTCCATTAGCATCAGTCCTGATTTACACCAGCTGAGGATCTGTCCGAAAAGAAGGACAGAGTGGAAAATTCTCCTAGAAGATAGATACAGTGGATCTACAATACATTATATAGCAGGGATGGGCAAACTTTTTGGGCCGATGGCCACATCTGGGTGGGGAAATTGTATGCAGGGCCGGGGTGGAAGGTTGGGGTACAGGAGGGAGTGCAGGGTTTGGGAGGGGGCTCAGGGCAAGGGATTGGGGCAGAGGAGGTGGGTGGGGTGTACAAGGGGCTCAGGGAAGTGGGTTGGGGTGCAGGAGGGGTGCAGAGTGTAGGAGGGGGCTCAGGGCAGAGGTGCAGGAGGGGTGCGGACTGCAGAAGGGGGCTCAGGGCAGGGGGTTGGGGTGCAGGAGGGGTGCAGAGTACAGGAGGTGGCTCAGGGCAGAGGTGCAGGAGGGGTGCAGAGTACAGGAGGTGGCTCAGGGCAGAGGTGCAGGAGGGGTACGGACTGTGGGAGGGGGCTCAGGGCAGGGGGTTGTGGTGCACAGGGGCGCAGCAGGGAGCTCAGGGCAGGGGTTGGGGTGAAGGAAGGGTGTGGAGTGCAGGCAAGGGGCTTAGGTCAGGGAGTTGGGGGGCAGGGTGCAGGAGTGATTTGGGCTTCAGCCCGATACTGCTTCCTAAAGCAGCTACAGGGCGGGAGTGGTGCACACCGGGGCCAGGGCAGGCTCCCTGAATGCCTGCCCTGGCCCCACACCCCGCCACTCCAGGAAGCGCTGCATCCCCGGGGGAGGGGTGGTGGATGGCTCCGCATGCCTCCCCCGAAGCTCCCATTGGCCGCGGTTCCCCATTCCCATCCAATGAGAGCTGCTGGGGGGGTGGTGCCTGGAGGCAAGGGCAATGCATGGAGCCCTCTGCCTCCCACCTGGGGGCCGCAGGGACGTGGTCCCGGCCAGGGCCAGCTTTAGGACGTGCGAGGCCGGATTTGAAAGAGCTGCCACTGAAATGCCATCAAAGACAGTGGCAGCGATTGAGCTGCCACCGAAGATAATGGCGGCAATTCGGCGGCAGCTCAATTGGTTGCTGCTGTTTCCGGTGGCACTTTGGCGGAGGGTCCTTACTTACCTTGTGGGGCCCCTTTTCTGGACACTGTGGGGCCCTTGTAGACGTGGGTCCCAATTCACAGGAATCAGGCGAATCGGCCTAAAGCCGGCCCTGGTGCTGGCCACTTCTGAGAGTGGCTAAGGGCCCACGGGGCAATCCCACAGACCAGATCCAAAGCCCTGAGGGCCATAGTTTGCCCACATCTGTTATATAGCCTGGCCCTAACTGATATGTTGGGTCTCTTTTTCTATCCTTAATTCACAGCCCATCATTTTCTACTCTGGGTAGTGTGATAGACCCAGGCCAGTTGGGTATAGCAGAAGGCAGATATATTGGCCACTGGATTAACTGTTTTCTGTTCCCTGACTGACCAGAGCAGGGGCTGCTCCAGGCTAATGAGAACACCTGACTAGATGATCATACTGGTCCCTTCTGACCTATGAGTCTATGAGTCTATGAGACTAATTAACCTGCAAAGAGTCAGGTGAGGCCATTCAGTTAATGTGACCACCTGACTCTAAGGCCCTGCTGATACTATAAAAAGGGCTCACTCCAATCAGACAGGGAAGAGTTGGGGGTGAGGCAGTGTGACTGAAGGGCTGGTCACTGAAGACACTCTCAGGCCATTGTTAAAGGAGCCCTAAGGTAAGGGAGAAGCAGGAGAGCTGTGGGGAAGTGGCCCAGGGAGATGTAGCAACTCTGGCAGTGAAAGGTCGGCTGCCAACAACTGCTACCATTAGGGTCCCTGGTCCAGAACCTGGAGTAGAGGGTGGGTCTGGGTTCCCCCCAACCCACCACTATGGGAATGTCTCCTGGGAGGGGAAGTCAGGCCCCTATCAGGACAGGAGGCTGAACAGAGACTGTGGGAGTTCTCTCACCAATCTCCTGCAGGCCTATGATGAAGAGGGCTCAGTAGACTGTAGCCCTGGCCCTAGAGAGAGAAGGGCTATGTGGAGGGTCACAGTGAGCCACTAAGGCTAGCATAAACCACCTAGAAGTGCAGGATCCCTGGGAGCAAGGTCAGAGCTCTGCCACAGTAGAAAATGATGGCTTTGTTTGGTTGTTTAAATGAATCAGCCTGGAAAAACCCCATGGATTTAAATAGCAAGAAACAAAGGTAGAGTCTGAATTCAGACCAGTTTTGCAAGCCCACATTATAGCACATTAGGTATGAAAAACTGCCAGTTCTGTGCAGCTCAATCAAGCTGCTCTGAGTAATCAACAATCTCAGTTATAACGTTGTTAGCATAGACTTTGTGCAGGGTTTAATTTGTGCACTATACAATTTGCATCCGGTGTTGGGTGGGACCCTGTTTGCAGGCTATTGCCATGAGCCCTGCCAATGCAGCTTTACAAATTTAGGTTTGTAAAACCACAGGAGTCCCACCACTCCCCTAGCTTTGCCAATGCTCCTCACTCCTGCCCTGCAACCCCCTGCTATTCCAGCGCTGGGTAACTGCAACTCTACTAATACACCTCAGTAGCCTCTCTTACCGCACTCCCAGTGCCCCTGTAATTCCAGCCTGTTGATCGCAGTGTTGTACTGGGCCAGGGTGCATTGAGAAACAGGCTGAGCTACTAAACTCATTTAATTTCTGAGTTACACAGTACACCATGAAGGAACACAGGCCACAGAGTGCTAATTCCCCCAAGTTGTCTAATTCATTGTCCTTTATTGTTTGTTTCCCTGGGGTTTTTATTCTTGTTTTCTGTTCCTCCTTTCCACCTGCCTTTGTTGCAGCTTCTGTCCCTCCCACCTTCCTTCTCTCTGAGGACACTCTGGGGCCCTCACTCTCTTCCCAGGATAACCTGTGCTCAAGTTGTTTCCTCAGCCCTGCCTCTGCAGTGCAAAGGATGCCCTGGTGCCTCAAAAATTTCCATAGCACTGTGATCTTGGTTTTGCAACATCCCTGCTTGGGGCCTGACAGAGGAGCAGGCAATCAGGGCATGGCAACCAGGCCTAAATATTTACCATGGTAACGGATGAGGGAATAGGGCAGGCATGTTTCTACAGGTGGAGTGAAAAGCCATGTCTCTTCCCTGGCATTGATGTCATTGCCAGCTTGAAGACTCCTTTAGGTCCCCCATCTTTGTGCAAAGAGAGTGCTCCAGGGACAGGATCCAAAGCCCAGTGCAGTTGGCTGGAGTCTTGAAAACACTTTTGGCCCAGTGCATAGAGCACTGGCCCAGGATTGGGAGCTACCTACAGCTCTGCCGTGGGCCTACTGACTGAGTCCCTCTTTTCCTTCCTGTGCCACAGTTTGCTCAGCTATAAAATGGGGATAACGACCTTTGTGAAATGCTGTCAGACCTGTGGCTGAAATATGCCTTATAAGAGCTGCATTCTGTTACTGAATCAGACTCAGGATTCAGACCAGCCTTCAGGTAGCCACAGCATGCATATAAGTGTGGCCATATAGATTACTAGCAGGCCCTGTACCTCCCAGCTGTACCCCTCCCTCCCAGAAAGCAGGGCTCTTGGGATCCTCTGGCAAAGTTAGCCTTTGGAGCCCCACTGCAGCTCACGCTCATCTGCTTTACCTGTTCCTTGTCCACTGCTAGCACACTGCTGTGCCAGCATCTCCTCATGGCTCCTGAGCTGTTTAAATATCCCTTTAAATCCAATCTCATTACTTTTGGGGAGGTCTAACTCATTAGACTGGCACACATGAGGCTGGTGGCAGTTGGTTAAGGTGTGGGGAAGAGGGCTGCAGTGTAGGTGGAGTGCTAGGGGGTGCAGTGGGTAACCAGCAGCCCCCTTCCTCTGCATTGCATCACAAGATGCCCAATGGCCCTCTTTCACTTTGGGTGAAGTCCTGCCCTTCCCCCATCCTGCTCTGGGAAACTAATAACACTCTGTCCTCCATCAGTACCTTGTGTTCAAGGATGTCAAAGTTCTTTGCAAACAAGAAAGAAATAAGCCTGCCAACCCTTCCCGCTCACTGCCTAGGCTAGCTCAGGGATATTATTCCATGTTACAGAAGAAGGAAACTGAGGCACATCACTGAGGGGAGGTGACTCTTCCACAGTCCTTCAAAGCCTGGAATAGACCCAAGATCTCCTTGTGATGGTGTACCCCATAAGGCTTTATGGAATAGGCTTATGAATGTAGCTTATGAATGTATATATGATATAACTAGAATGTTTTCTGCTACATATGCTGTGTAACATATCTATGCATATGTTATGATCTACTGAATACGTTCCTCCTATTTGTATGCATGTATCAGTTTTGTACTTGAAGTTAGGAATATTGGCTGTCTACTTGCTTGATAGCCTTAATAAAGCATTTGGCCAGCAGATTGGGTACCCAATCAAGAACCACTCAACCCAACAATGAATTTGGAGATGCCAATCCACATTGGAGACTTTCCAGGAATGTGGCTTGGCTGGTAAGAAACTCAGTCATGCATGGACATGTCACTTGCCCATGTGACTCCAAAGCTCCATCTTGGAGCTGGACTTTGTGTAGGTGAGAGGAGGGAGTCTCCACCCATAAGAGAGAGTCTACTTAAACCCAGGGCCATCCTTAGGATTTATGGTGCCCTAAGCGGGATTATTAAACTGGTGCCCCTGTGCTTGTCTTGCTCTTAGCAACACAAACATAAGCTTACACTACTGGAAAACTTGCCACATGCATGTTGTTAAAACCAGTTTAACTTAATTAAGCGCACTGTAATGCTGATGGACTAGCACTAAAAAAAGTCGCTCTATAGAAAAAATTCTGATTTGACAGAATGATGCAAATAATTTTTTTAATTTGTCAACATTTTATTGGAAATTTCTATGCAGAGGTATTGAAACAAGGATTTGGTTTTAATTAAAAGTAATCTTTCTGGCTTTTTTGGCTGCAAAATCAGTAATAACGTCATCATATGACAAAGACAAAGTGATGTCTTGTTTGATTGCAAGAATCGCAAGACCAATCAAGTGTTTCTGACTCCTTATAGAGCGGAGATTGTTTTTAATGAGCTTTCGTTTTGAGAAACTCCATTTTCCTGATGCTCCTGTTACAGGAATTGTCAGTAGAATACAAGTTGCAATGTACACATTAGGATATATGTCAACAAGTTTGCTGGTATAAGTAAACTGTACAACATCGATTTTTTGCATGTGGCAACGTTGATGACAGTGTACTCAATTCTTCATACAGTTCAGTCCATTTAAATCAAAATGATCTCTGTGCTTCAGGAGGCTCTCTAGATCACGGGTCCCCAATGCAGTGCTCGTGGGTGCCAAGGCGCGTGCAGGGGCCTCTTAGTGCACCCGCGTACTGGCTGGCAGACAAGCATCTGCCAAAATGCCACCGAAATTCTGCGGTGACGCCTCTGGATGATGCCGCTTGCTGCCGATATGCAGTGTCATCCAGAGGCATCACTGCTGAAATGCTGCCTAATTTCAGCAGCATTTCAGCAGATGCTCGTCCACCATCACAGTACTTCATCTGGTGACCGCCAGGCAAAAAAGGTTGGAGACCACTGCTCTAGGCTCTTGTACTTTGTCATTAGTTGCTCTTGTTTTCCTATTTCATTGAATTTAGTCCTGCTCAGCCCGCTACCAATTGAGTGAATGGAACCCCAGGCCAACAGCGGGTTGAGTGGCTCAGCCGGGGTCTCAGCCACTGGCCTGCTCAGCCCACTGCCAGCTTGGGGTTCCTTGGGTGTCCCCAGGCCAGCAGTGGGTGCTGATTGGGGCCAGTGGCCAGGACCCTGGGTGGCAATAGGGCAGCAGCTGGAACCCCAGAGCAGTGGCAGGCTGAGCTGCTCAGCCCACCACCGCATGCCATCAAAAATCAGCTCGTGTGCCACCTTGGGCGCATGTGCTGTAGGAGGACGACACCTGCTCTATACATTAATATGCTCATCTCCTTACTACAGTTGTTGGAAGGCTCTATTTAGCAGTAACAGGGCTATAGGAAAGTCAGTCACCATTTTTTGTTTCTCTGATGAAAACTGGCCCAGTCCCTTTCCCATACCAAACTTGTGACAAATAATTGTCAACAACTTAATTTTCTGTTTTTGGTTAAGATATTGAATTCAATTTCAATTTTTTTAAAAAAATCAGGATTATGAGCAAGCATTTTTGGCAAACAAATTTTGTTAAATGACCATCTAAATGGCAACACAGTACTGCTTTCATGCTTAGCTCACCCCCCAGCCTGCTGGTCCAACAGCTGCAGTAGAGGAGGAGATAAGTGGAAAACTGCAGGACCCCAAAATCCACTTCTTGGAGTGCAGAGTGGCAGCAGCAAACCCTCAGGTCCGATCACACGCCAGTGGGGACCACTGCCAGCCCAATGGACCATGGTGAAGTTAGCACAGCATCTGATCTCAGGGACGGGTCACCCATGGAGCCACAGTAGTTCATCCTGCCCTGTGCAGCTCCCCTCGGATGAGATGTATCACTGCCAGCCCGGGGGAGAGACATGCTCCCCAGCTAGGGTGACCAGATCCAGATGTCCTGATTTTATAGGGCCAGTTCTGATATTTGGGGCTTTGTCTTATATAGGTACCAATTACCTACACCTAGGGCGACCACACTGCAAATGTGAAAAATCAGGACGGGGGTGGGGGTGAATAGGAGCCTATATAAGAAAAAGACCCAAAAATCAGGACTGGCCCTATAAAATCAGGACATCTGGTCACCCTACAAGTGAGTTACTTCCCCCACCCCTTCCCAGAGACCCCAGCAGCCAATCCCCTCCCTCAGACTGTGCTGCATTCAGCTCTCTCTAGGACCCAGCAGCCCTGCTCTTGCATGCTCCACTGCTTCCCATCTGTCCAGGCTCCCAGCAGAGCAGTGCCCCCAGACCTAGTGGTGCCCTAGGTGGCTGTCTGTCCTGTCTATGGCTAAGGACAGCCCTAATTAAACCCCTGGGAGACCCCACCATTTGGTCTTCAGCTGGCTAAAGGGATAGTCTCTCCACCCACAAGAATACCTGAAAGAGACTGGAACAAAGGACAGTAACTACAGGGATGTGAGTGATTGCCGAACCCAGACTAGAAGGAGACCAGTCTGTAAAAGGAACCTAACTGTAACTAGTGATTTCTTTATCTGTATTCAGTTGTCTTACTGTATTAGACTCAGACTTCCATATTTTTTTAATAATTCACTTTGTTCTGTCTGTTACTACTTGGAGCCACTTAAATCCTATTTTCTGTGTTTAATAAAAGCACTTTTTACTTATTAAGTAACAGAGTAGGCATTAATACTGGAGTTGGGGAGGGCAAACAGCTGTGCATCTCTCTCTATCAGTGTTATAGAGGGAGAACAATTTGAGTTTATCTGTATAAAGCTTATACAGGATAAAATGGATTTATTTAGAGTTTGGACCCCATTGGGAGATGGGCATCTGAGTGTTAAAAACAGGAACACTTCTGTAATTTGCTTTCAGTTAAGTCTGCAGCTTTAGAGCACTGAGTCTGTGTTGGAGCAGACTGGTGTGTCTGGCTTGACAAGACAGGGTGCTGGAGTCCCAGGCTGGAAGGGCAGGAAAGCAAGGGCAGAAGTAGTTTTGGCACATCAGTTGGCAGTTCCCAAGAGGGTTTTGTCCTGATTCCCAGTGCCCTTCTCTGACCACTAGACAATGCTACAACTCCCTGGAAAAGCAAGTAGGCCCAGATCCTGAAAGGTATTTAGGCACCTAATGCTCATTGGCTTAGATGGAAGTTAGGAGCCTAAATTCCTTTATGGAGCCAGGCCATGGTGTTTGCGTCCCTGACTGCACAGATCTGGCTAGTTTGTGCTGTTTTATGGTGTACAATTCAAGCCAGGAGCCGTCAGAAACACTCTAGCTCTCCCTTGCTCTCTCCTCCAGTGCAGCTCCACAATGCACCTTTTCATGGGCAGGATTAATGGATCCTTGGTATACAGGAATTTGCATATTACAGTGGAGGCACTGAATACCATAAAAGGTTTATAACAGCAGCAGAGTCAGACCCATAAAACAATGCAATTCCAGAGGCAATTAGGCTGCCATCTCAAACATCCTCTAGGATAGCAGGAGGGTATCTGGGGGTGGGGCCAAGAAATGAGCTGGGTTTTAATGTAAGCCCTCGGTCAAGAGCTGCTGCAAGGTTCTCGGGACACTAGTGATGTGAGATGTGAAGGGCCCAGCCAGCCATACGTCACTCAGTCTCCATGAATCCATGACAACTGCCAGCATGGTTTTGTGGTGACTTCAGGCTGTGGCAATACTGCCACAGGGGTTCTCAAACTATGACAGGGGTTCTCAAACTTTCTTTGCTGGGATCCTCTTTGAAAATATTTCAGACTATGATGACTCCCTTCCCCATATCATGCCATCCTCACATCTGCACTGCTGCTGTCGACGGTGCTGCCTTTAGAGCGTGGTGCCCTGCCAGCAGCCGCTGTTCTCACAACCTCCTTACAATGGTCTTTCAACCTCCCTTTTATGTCGGGACCCCCAGTTTGAGAAACACTGCTCTATAGTTCCCCTGTTTTCTGGTCATTGCCAGAAGGTGGTTGAGGCAGTGGCAAGGGAATACATGCAAGCACTGGAGCTGGGGGAGGAAACTACTACTGGAGATTAGAGAGTGCAATTAGCCACAGAATGGCAGGGGATGGGCTGAGCAGAGGCCAAGGAAATCCTTCAGGTGCCCATAGGAGTCAGGCCACCATTGCCTGAGGGCTCTCCTCTGTCATGGAGGTACCAGGCTCTCCCCTTAAATAAGGATGAGTTCTGGTAGCATAAGCCTCCTTGACCGTGCCCTAATTGGACTCCCCAGGCCTTGTTTCCCAGCCAGTGTCATGCCCTGCAGCCCAGCAGGGGCTGTGAAGCTTACAAGCAATGCAGGCCCATGTGCTGCGTATGCAAAGGTCTGGAGTTGTGTGACCTAGGGGGGTCCTTAGGCTATGGGTAGCCCGGAGAGAGACCATTGGGGAGGAGTCATGGTTCTGAATCACCAGCCTCTGAACGAGCTGAAAATCAGTGATGACGCTGACTCTGTTAAAAGAACATTGCTGTTGCCCCAGGAAAGGGAAAGGGCCCGGCTGGGATCCCACAGCCTGAGCAGCTCATTTGACATCCCCACAAGCGTTGGCGGTGCAGGCCCGTGTGTCCTGCCAAGTGGCATCAGAACTGCCTTGCTGTGTGGGTCATGGGCCCTATAACCTTTTGTCAAGCATGCACTTTTGGAGGAAGAGGACCTGTGTTTGGTCCTGGCTGTGCCTGGGACTTTCGCAGCAATGATGACAGCAGCTGTGAAATCCACAACAGTGACAGCTGTGACAATATTTGTCATATGCCCCCAGGGCCCCGAAAGGGTTTCTCCTGGCACCTGATGGCGCAAGAGGCATCTTGGAGGCACACTCAGGCAGTGGGCCGGGTGCATCTGTAGGTGGGTGATGGAGACACCTCAGAGCAGCACCAGAAGTGAAAGCCAATCCTCCTAATCATTTGTGTGGGTCACAATAGGCTTTGTGAGCTGTTCTTCACCTCGGTGTGTTAGTCACCAGTTACAACATTCCCAAGGATTAGGCTGTATTTAACTTGGCTGCATTGATTGCGTTCTATTTTTATTATTTCGGCATCATGGCTGCGCCTGTCTCAGTGTTTAAGCAGAACTGGGTGGGAAGATCTCTGCTTTGTTAGCAGATCTGATCCCCCCGAAAACCCAGCTCTCTTTGGCTCAGCCTGTTGAGGGCGATGATACCAGTGGAGCTGCCTAGGAGAACAAAGATACCAGGTTAAACACACAACGAAATGCTGTGCAGCAAATCCGTTCAACAGTGGGAGCTTGTTTTTCTTGTGTTGATTCAGGCTATTGGAAGGTGCTGGACTGACAGCCCTGGATACTGCAGACCTCTGTTTACGTGCAGAGCAGCTACAACAGAAGCTGTGGCAGAGCAACCTTCCCACACACTACCCTCAGCCAATGGGCCCTAGCTCTGACCAGGAGGAACCTCTGAAGGAAACAGATTCCTTCTGGTCCATGGTCTCTCTGTGGAGACTGCCGAGGAGCATAAACATTAGCGCTGGTTCCTGCAGTGTGGATGCCTGGCACCTCATAGCACTGCTTGGAGCAAGGGGCAGGGCCAATTCTTTCCCACAATGGATGGTAATGATTAGACCTAGAACCAAATCCTGGATTCAGACACTCGGACTTTGAGCCAATCTCTGCACACTCATTTCTGTTGAAGTCTTGGGCCCAAATCCTCACAGGTATTTAGCTCCTGACTTTTCACTTTGAACCACCTGGGCCTTGCTCACCACTGATCTGGTTGGGTTTAAACAGGTGAGATAGGGCTAGATTCTCAAAAGAACTCACCATCCAATGCACTGAACTCTTTTGGAAATCGGTGAAAAGCCTATTTTCATTCTCCAGAGCCACCTGGTGTCCCTGGAACACGGAGCTGTTGTAATGGGGTCTGAGCACAGAGCATGCAGATAAAATAAGGCTTTTGGAGCCATTTTGGAAGTGCATTTCCAGGAGTGTGAAAGGAATTGCCTGCCAGTGTCAGCTGAGCTCTGAGTGCACTGAGAATATTTTTTTTTCAGCGGAAGATTCTGAGTTGTCGAAACAAAACTGCAGAAAGGGGTTGGGTTTTTTGACAACTCCCATGATTCAAAAGTTCTTTTGGAACACTTTCCCCCCCCCCAGTTTTGAAATGATCAAAATGTCCCATTTTGAGAATATTCAAAATAGAAAATGAAACATTTCCTGAAATGCCTTTGTATTTTGAAAAGTTAGGTCATTTAGACTATGATAAAAAACGGTTGAATGGTAGAGGTGTATGGAGCCATCCCATAAGCTCTTTGGAGCAGGCACCCTCCTTTGGTTCTGTATGTGTACAGTGTCTAGCACAATGGGGCTCGGCCCAAGAAGGTGCTCCCAGGTGTTACCGTAATAATAATAATCAATTAATGCGCAGGCTCTTTTAACCTCCTCTGCAGAAGTCCATCTCTGGAGGCCAGGCTGTCTTTCATTTTTTGGCTGGTTTTGAATTTGACTTGGGCTGATTCCTGGTTCAAGTGTGACTGGCCAAGTGTCATTAGTGAGGGAAAGTAAACATGACAGGGCTAGTGTAAACACCTGCCCTCTTGAGCCTTGATCACAACCCGCAGTAGTTCCAGCAGAGCCCTGAAGGGAGACTCCTGCGTGATTGATTAGCTTGTAAAACACTAATTAAGGGGCTCAAAGTCAGTTCAAGAGATTCCACTGAAGGCTTTGCAGGTTGGGGATATTAGCAGATGCAGAAAGCAGCACAGGAAACAGTGGGATGTATACAGCAGAGAGCAACTTCCATTCTGCAGAGCCCTTCTTCCCCTTGGCAGAGCGGCAGCCATTCCTAGAGCCTGCTGTAACAGGGAGTTTAAAAGACATGTATCTATGGCTCAAAATCCGATGTCACTGCTTGCACTTTCAGTGATACATTTGGGCCCAAGCCAAAACTAGCTGAAGTCAATGGAGGAACTGAATTAAGAAAAGTCCTAATTTACTTCTCACCATTCACACTGTTTGTTTGTGGAGCATTGCTCAGTTTAGACAGGGACATAAAGCTGATCAGTTTCATGTTTGTTTCTAGCCAGCTTTGCTTTCTGGTTCTCAAACACTAACAAAGTGCTGGAGGGTTAGGGTGGTAACCAACGCTGCAGGGGACTCCAAACCAAAAACCAGTTTTGCTGGACCAAGAAGCATGTTTGTAGGTTCCACATTTCCCAACCCCTGCCATGTGGGCCTAAATTAATCAGATATTGTCCCACTCAATGGCAAACCCAGGTTATTGTTTCACAGAGCTGGGTGATCCTTTTTCAGCAAATAGTTTTTTTCCCCCCAAAATTTGTTATCTGAGTAACTAAAACTGTGCCTGAATTTGGGTCACCTTTGATGATTAGTTTCAGCTGAATAAAATGGAAAAAAACCCACCAAATGCTGAAAAAGCTGAAACATTTTGACTTGTCATTTCAAAACAATATTTTGTTTCAAAATTTATCTGGATTTTGCCATCCCTGTCTCCCTCCTCCCCACAAGTGTAAAAAACATCCAAAAATAAAACTTTTTATTTAGGATCAAATGAAATGTTTTGTTCAACCTGAATTGAAATTTTTTCGGGTTTTCGTTTTGCTTAGAAAAAAGGAATAATTTCCATTTTGGTTTGACCCAAAAGGATTTTTTTCTGGGGGCGGGGAGGGGAGATTTTTCAGTTTGGTCACTGAACTGAAAAACCAGTTACTCACCTGCTTGCACAACATGATGTCCTGATGTTCAGAAAGTGCCTGTGACTGAGGGGATAGCAGGGTTGGGGCACGGGAGGAGAACTTTTGTGTTTCAGGGGCTGATGGTGGTTGTGTCGTGGCCACTGACACCTGTGTTAGCTGGAACCACACCACGATCATATCAAAGCCCTCTCCTGGGCTGTGGTTAAGTTGGAATTGCTCCATGGCTCCCAGCTCTGTTGTTCATTTTTTCCCCACTGATGTCAGCATTCCATTGGCAAGGACAGGATTAAATAGAGGATGAGGAGGAGGTAGCCTCGTAGCAATTAAACTGGCAGTTACAAGCAACACTATGTGCCAGGAGAGCAACACGAGCAGCTTCTCCCTAGGAGAACAAACCCATTCCAGCTAGTATGTGTACCAGGGAAATTTGAGTCTTAATAGGGGAATAGGTATTGAAGTGCTGCTGGATCAACTGGCCTTCACACCACTGGACAGCAGGAGGCAATGAGGACTTGTAGCCAAATGATCATAGAGACATGGAGAAAACTTGATGTAGCCATATAGCTGATGTACTGACCCCAGAAGTCAAGAGCCCCCCGGAGAGCAGTAAAGGAGGGTGGTGGGAACTGCATTTAAAGCAAAAGAGATTATGCCTGATTCACGGCTCATACAGGGGCGAGCAGGGCAGGGCCGTCCTTAGGCATAGGCAACATAGGCAGCTGCGTAGGGCACCTGAAAATTTGGGGCACCACTGGGTCTTAGTGTCCACCCGCTTGTTTTCCTATCCCTGTTCTGACCCTTCCTGTAGGCTCCCACAGATGGCTGCTCTAGCCTGGTGAGTCTTCCTTGGGAGGGAATCTAGTAGTTAAAAGTGAAAAAACCTCCAGCCTGCCAGACCTATTAGCACAACATTGAAACTGTTAGAGAGACATTCAAGGGGTAATAAAGCCATTTAACGGGCATTTGCCAACCCCAAGGTATATACTGACAGGTTTCAGAGTGGTAGTCCTGTTAGTCTGTATCAGCAAAAACAAGGACGAGTCCTTGTGTCACCTCAAAGACTAACAAATTATTTGGGCATAAGCTTTTGTGGACTAGAACCCATTTCATCAGATGTCCACGAAAGCTTATGCCCAAATAAATTTTTATATTGCCAGTTTCTGACTTTACTGACAAAAACAGTTGTGCATTAATGTAATATTTACACAGAACATGTCAGTCTACAGGACCTTAGTTTAAATTTGCTTTAAAAACATTTCATTAGTGAGCTGGTGAAGATTATAAAATCACATTTCTAAAAAATGCTTGCATAGAGTTTTAGATGCACAATCATCTTTAGCCTTAAATGTGTGGATCTTCACACATACAGTTTTTTAAATAAATCCTTCAAAAGACCTCCCTTATCTAAAATACACATTTTAATTACTATAGTTAAAAAAAAAAAAAGTGCTTCCAAGTCTTCCTGTGTCCTTTCTGTCCATCCCTTCACCACCTCTCCCCCCACTCCCCACTGAAGAGAGCCCTTAAAGGGACAACAGTCCTTCCCTTCCAGATAGCTGGACAAAGAGTTTCCCTTTCTTTACTTCTGACTATCCGACGAACTAGTTTTAAAAGAACCCTCCAGCAAAATCAGTATCTTAGTAAGACAAAATCCTTGTTATACCTAAAATCTTTGGAAACATATTTTTTTAAAGTTGGTGAAATTTCATAACCATGTCTCTTGTTATGGAGATCACACAAAGTAAATTACTGTTCCCTTTTTCTAAAAGCAATGAACATTGTTATGAACACACTAAACCTCTCTGATTAATTTAAAAGAATGTCTTTGTTTCAGTGAGTTAAATATGTAGTAATCTGGAACGCTGGTTTAAGATTTGAGTACATTTAAAATATAAATTCAGCTTAGAAATACTGATTAAGAAAATGTAAAACAGAAAAAAGCTGCATCATATATTCCATTATATATAATGTTGTATTCAGCAGGACAGCTGACTCACCCTTACTATGAAGTTTTTGCAAATAAATCTCTGACAAACTTCAGGGCATATCAAAAAACCTGTGACTGACATTTTTCATTCCCAAATTTTAGTGCTTTTAATTAGGTACTTTCTTCATGTCCATTCTGCATGAGGGAGAGGGCATGGAAGTCTCTGCGGGGAACTGTGACTCTCCGCCACCATGAGGCAGGCCGGGCATCTCATTATCCTTTGCTGTCAAGTCCCTCCTCCCCTCCCCCACCAGGCTGTGAGCTTGGGCTGCCATCCAGCATAGGGGCACCAGTTTAATAATACTGCGTAGGGCACCATAAATCCTAAGGACGGCCCTGGAGCAGGGTCATGTGACAGTGGGGTGATAAAGAACTCTGATGACAAGCACTGCCATTTGAGGCACCGGTAAAGGAGCCTCATCGGCTGCTTCATTATTATCACAGTGTGTGAAGTCACCAATGTGCTAGTCACTGGACTGACATGCACAAAAACAAGGTCCCTGCTCCAAGGAAATCAGTGGCACTGACATACCTTGCAAGAGCGAGACTTTACACCTAAGTAGTAACAGCACTAAATGCAGAACAGGTGGGGAGATCCTGCACAGACTTGTTTTACTGAATCTGTGGAAGGGGGAGGGGATAGAGCTGGAGGGAGAGGAGGAGGAGAGGCAAGCAAAATAGGAGCTCCTTGGAGCCCCAGGCAGAGCTCAGGGCCTCACTGTGCTAGGCCCATGCTGAGCAGATGTGTAATGAAAGAGTCAGTCCCTGCAGTTTCCAATGGAATTGTCTCCCTGGAAGGTTTGCAGGTATTTCCTTGCCTTTCTCTAAGATGCCACCTCGCCAGCCTTTACTCTGCCCCTTCAGACAGGGGCTGCCCACTCTGCACCTCAGCTGTCCCTGGACAACTGCTTCCTCTACTGACTCAGCTGGAGGTGGGGGCAGAATGCAAACCTGAGGGCTGGGTATCCATCGCACCGTGCCCTCTCCCACTATATTTGACATTTGGTTTGTAACCCTTCTAGGGGAAGGTGGCAAGAGCCAAAATAAGCAGCTCTGTTGACCTCAAACTGGGCATGAGTCCGATGGTGCGATTTGGCTTGAAGCTGCTGCCAAAGACTGGCATGTAAAAATCATATGGTGCTCAGTGGATATGAAACACATCAGACACCACAAGAGATCGAAAAGCTCACGAGCCAAGCCAAAGTGATGGGGGTGGCTGGAAAATCAATCAGTTAGAAAGCAGCATGTTTCTGGCTGTGTGGTGATTTGGGGAATCAGGCTGTGGACAACTGATGAATTTCACTTGGATTTTCTCAGCTGTCCGTATGCCTAGGCCTGATGACTGTTCTTTGCTGTGCACTGCCTCATGCTCTTTGTGCTGGGGTCTACAACTGGCAGTCCTTAAGGGCTATCAGCTGGTGAATAGACCTGATAGGGCAGAAAAATGGGATGGCTGAAGGAAGCCAGTTTTCTCTAGCTTCCATGCAGGAGGCTGGGG
This sequence comes from Gopherus evgoodei, assembly GCF_007399415.2. Lineage (NCBI taxonomy): Eukaryota > Metazoa > Chordata > Testudines > Testudinidae > Gopherus > Gopherus evgoodei. Next base: position 66,930,299 of record NC_044330.1, on the reverse strand, counting down.
TTTGGAGCGGTGGAATTTCCACAGCAACAGAACAAAAGAATCAGCTGTTAGTGGTAGGGCTTATAAATTTGAGGGGCTCGTAGGACATGAGAGAGGAACAGAAAAGGCAAGCTTTTGTAGCATAGGGGACTATTCTGACCGTGGGGCCAGCCAAGGCCATAAAAGCCTGACCTGGAGGGGAGAGAGAGATTTACTCAGTGATGCGGAGAGGAAGCTGTGAGCCACAGGAGGAGGATCCTGGATGCCCTGGAGGACTTTGGCCTAAGGCCAGAGGATGCTCTGGTGTGGTGAGGAAACTGAGGCAGTGAATGGTGTAGAGGGTGTTTATGTTTAGAGCTATGTATCTAAAGTAAGAGTTAGCAAAGCCAATGCATCTGTTTGCTTCCCTTTTCGTGTCTCCCCAAAGAGTTAACTACAAACCCAGAGCACCCACAAGGGTGGGGCTCTGGGAAAGGGTGTGCTTGCACTAATGTGGAGTCTGGGGGGTGGGGATCAGCGATGGTCCTGGGGGGGCTAAGGTAGCTGGGGCATGGGGCCCATTTCCATGAAAGGGTAACAGCAGAGAGCCTGTGCCTGTGCCAGAGAGCCTCAGAGGAGAGACAGCGCTGTGCCCTACTGAGGTCAAGGGAAGCTTAAGAGCACATGGATCTTACACAGCAGCCTGGTGAGTGGCCAGCTGGAGCCAGGCTGCAATGCTGTGCCATGCAAATATACCTTCTTGGGGCTCTGATCAAAGCTCCTAAGTTAAGCAGGGAAGAGCTTGTCCGGTGCCTGTCTGGGAGGCCTGTGGGAATGTCCCAAGCTGCTGGAGGACCTGGCACTGTATCCAAGTGGCACAGGGCCACTGGGGATCATAGTGGATCACAAGCTAAATGAGAGTCAACAGTGTAACACTATTGCAAAAAAAGCAAACGTGATTCTGGGATGTATTAGCAGGAGTGTTGTAAGCAAGACACGAGGAGTAATTCCTCTGCTCTACTCCACGCTGATACAACCTCAACTGGAATATTGAGTCCAGTTCTGGGTGCCACATTTCAGGAAAGATGTGGACAAAGTGGAGAAAGTCCAGAGAAGAGCAACAAAAATGATGAAAGGCTTAGAAAACATGACTTATGCAGGAAGATTGGGAAAAAAATTGGATTTGTTTAGTCTGGAGAAGAGAAGACTGAGACGGGAGCATGATAATAGTTTTCAAGTATGTAAAAGGTTGTTAGAAGAAGGAGAGAGAAAAATTGTTGTTCTTAACCTCTGAGAATAGGACAAGAAGCAATGGGCTTAAATTGCAGCAAAGGAGGTTTAGGTTGGACATTAGGAAAAACTTCCTAACTGCTAGGGTGGTTAAGCACTGGAATAAATTGCCAAGGGAGGTTGTGGAATCTCCATCATTGGAGGTTTTTAAGAGCAGGTTACACAAACACCTATCAGGGATGGTCTAGATAATACTTAGTCCTGCCATGAGTGCAGGGGACTGCACTAGATGACCTCTTGAGGTCCCTTCCAATCCTATGATTCTCTGACTTTTTGTTCTCTGTCTGTACAGGCAGCTGCCATTTTGTTCAATGGAACAATTGTAGCATGCTGCAGACGAAGAATGTTCAATGGGAAGAGGTCCACTGAGGAACACACAGGGCCACCGGGAGGGGGGGGCAAGTGGGGCAATTTGCCCCCAGGCCCCGCAGGGGCCCCCATGAGTTTTTTTCAGGGCCCCTGGAGCGGTGTCCTTCACTCGTTCTGGGGGCCCCAGAAAACTCTCGTGGGGCCTGGGCCCCCGGAGCTTCTTCCACTCCGGGTCTTTGGTGGTGAGGGGTTCCTCTGCCCCGGGGCGGAAGGACCCCCCGCTGCCAAATTACCATCGAAGTGTGACGTGCCGCCGAAGTGCTGGGTCTTCGGCAGTAATTCGGTGGTGGGGGGCCCCTGCTGTGGGTCTTCGAGGCACTTCGGTGGCGGGTCCTGGAGTGGAAGGACGCCCCGCTTCCAAATTACCGCTGAAGCGGGGGCCCCATGCCACCGAAGACACCAGACCCCCTGAATCCTCTGGGTGGCCCTGGGATCACAGACAGGAGAGTGTGGATTATATTTATTCAGAGGTGCAGGCAGTGCACCTGGGCCCCTTCTGTTCTCTTCTTGTGGGACAGAACAGTCTCTTGCAGGCTGGATGGTTTAGTCTCAGCTGGGTTCCTGGGCTCAGTTCAAGGCAACTGGGACATGCGGGAGGTCAGCCTGGATGATCTGGGTGTCCCTTCTGCTCTTGAACTCGACGGCGTCCCCAAGCTAAGCAAAAGGGCAGCATGAGGGCAGGTGAAACATGCAGGTAAGTGTAAATGATGCACGGGGCAGAGAATATCATCAGCTACTCATCAATGGTTCCAAATGAACTGTCATCTCCCAGGGAAAGGATCTGGCCCTGGCTCAGAGCCACAAGAATAGAGCTAGCAGGCCTCAAACAAGAATGGGCCGTTGTGATGAATGAGAGCTGCAATTAAATTACACAGGATAAAATCCCTCCTGTTTTAGGACCTAACCCTGACATTAGCTGTTCGGGGGTAGGTAGGAATGGCCCCTATGGGCAGGCTAGCTCAGAATTATCCATTAAAGGGTTTTTGCACCTTGCTCAGAGCCAGGTACTGGGCTAGATGGGCCAATCATTGGTGTGCTCTGCTCTGGCTTTCCCATGAGACACACACATTTTGTTATTCTGTATTTCCCTGTTTTCCTTGCATCTCTAATAAAAACCATTTGGGCTGAAGGGACAGGGCTGCTCTATGTGCATGGAGAAATAGTGCTTGGTTCTTAGACAGTGCTAGAAAGGGGCCTGGGGATTTAGAGAGGGGCAGTATTTCCTCCAAAGCAATGATGAATATGTGCCCTAGCATGGCGCTGGGAGGCATTCTGCTGATGCAGGAGTCAGACAACTTAGACCCTGGGTAGATTGGTGTGTTCACGGTGCAATAAAAGACCCATGGCATGGCTAAAAATGGCAGGGTAGATGTTCGGGGTGGAACTGGAGCCCGGGCTCTGAAAATCCATGAGGCAGGGAGGGTCTCAGAGCCCCGGCTCCAACCTGAGCCCAAACATCTGCACTGCACTTTTATAGCCCCACAGCGCGAGTCAATTGACCTGTGCTCTGAGACTCGGCCCTGTGAGTTTTTTGTTGCAGTGTAGAAGTACCCTTAGGGACCAGATCCTCAGGCACCTACCTCCCACTGTTATCAATTGACATCCCACCATCCATATCTTTTAGGTGTCTCCGTACCAGTAACAATCTGGCTCCGAAGTGCCTATGTCACTGTGGAAATTGAAGTTAGGCTCCTAAGTTAATTGGGCACTTCTGAAAATGTTACCTCCCCCTCTCCCATCCCCTCCCACAACCTCTCATGATGGACAGAGGGACATTTTCAAAAGCACCTAATAGATTTAGGAGCTCCATGTTTAGAAGATGATGGGACTGGAGCTCCTAAATCGCCTCAGCTCTTTGGAAAATCTCTCCTTAACTCTCTTGCTGTCCTTGTCATAGTCCAGTTGGGCAGTTACATTCTACTGATCTATATCCAGTGGTCTCCACTGACTAGGGCATTCTTCATGTCCCACCCCCAGCTGTTGGCAAGTGCTCAGAGGCTACAAGAGGTGGCTATAGTTCAGTGATCCCAGAAAGTCCTTTTTGGCCCTTCAGCCTGAAGGCTCTGTGTCAGTGTGAGTTGTTTACTGCAGGCGTTGGCATACAAACATCCTAAGGCACTTTACTGCACAGGGAGAAGAAAGTGAGTAAAAGGAAAAGATTGATTTATGTAATCTACTGGAGATATTTCTAATGCACTCATCACTCTGGAATCTGAGTCCTGTCCTGCTCACAGGTCTTTGCTAGGGGAGTTTGGTTCTCCTAGGACAATCTCCATTTCCTACAGTACTGAAGTTTTCCGTGAACCAGGCCTGTTTTGTATTATCTCCCTGATGTTTAGTTTGGGGCAGGCAATGCTGGAGTGCTGCATAGCAGATGATCCTTTGAATTTTGCCAAGACAGCTCATTGATTTGAATTCTTCACCCCAGGAATCACTGATCCTCCAAGCAAGCTGGGATGGGGGCATAGAGAGGGAGGGGAAGCTAAGGACTTTTGGGTGGTGATGATGATGATGCAAGTAAGGAATTTTTGTTCTGCCGGAGTTCAAGGTCTTGCATTCTTACCCACTTTGCCAGATCATCATTAGAAAATATTACCCATTGAACTTGGGGTGGCTTTAGTCTAAGCAGGTTGAGCACATTTCTGAGCTGCAGGATTGTGTTCTAATTCAAGTTCTGCCACAGATTTGTTGGGTCACCTTGAGCAAGTTGCTTCCCCCCGTGCCTCAGTTTCCCCATTTGTAAAATGAAGGTGGTAATACTTTTCCAAGGTGCTAGAAGGCACCTTGTAAAGATTGAGCACTGCTTAAAGCAAAATTAGGAGAAGCCAAGTTTGATTTCCCTTCACGCTCAATCCAGGGGTAGTAGAGAGGGTCACTTGGGATGTGTTTGGATTGGTTAAGATTTTGTCAAAGCAAAAAATGTATTTTGCTTTACCCACTGCTATACCAAATGGGACATGCAGCATCCAATTGGACGGCTCAATACTGACTTTGCTGTTGAGGTATTACAATCCCAGCCAATCAGAAGCCTGCTGGCTTAGAAACGCAGAGCATACTCAGTGACTACACTGTAATCTGTCTGGCTGTAGCTCACAGATTGCCTCTTCTGAATTGATCTGCATGGAGCTGGCTTGATAATACCCAACACCCAGGAGTCCAGTGCTAAATTGTGACCTCAGATGACCCTAGGACTGCTGTAGATGGGAATAAGCGGCCAGCTTCTTATGTGAGCTCAGCACATGGTCTGCTGAGTGCTGTGCAAATCTGGCCCTCAGAAGGCCATTGTTAGATCACTGGGTCATCAAGGCAGGGTCTTGCAGCACCTCGCACAATCAGGATTGGGGCCTCAGTGCACTAATGTCATCGTCGGTTGTTACAGGATGAGCACCTCCATTGGCTTGACCTTCAATTCCCATCAGGAGCTGGGCATGCAAATGTGGGCAGCTGACAGTCACACCACCAGAGATACCAGCTCCCATTGCCTGGGATGGTCACCCATTCGCAGCCACACCATCCCTGCCCTCCACACACACCCGTTTGCAGCTCAGGCTGTGAGAAGCAGCTCTGTGGAGGTCAATGTAATGTGGCAGGAGTGAACCTGCACTGGGAGCCATCATTCCACTGCGTCCGCTCGCAGGTGAGTCTTGGAAGTTAGATTCACCCCCCATCTCTTCAGTCACTGCGGCACGTGTACGTCGCTGTGCCGTACCACATGGGACGGGGAGTAGGGCATCTATCCTGGCTGTTTTACTTCTGATCCAGGGCCCGCTCCTTTATAGAGGCTCCCATTGGCTTCAATGGTGATTGGATTAGGCTCTATGTACACCTGTTAGAATGGTCCTTTTTATTGTTGGTGGGCCATACTTCACTGCCTTTTCAACCAGGTCTCCTTTCCCTGTCACCACACCAGGGTCCGTCTGTGCATGGTGGCTTGCACGTTGCAGATGGGCATTGTGGCTAGTGCATCTTAGCAGGCAGCGCTCCTCCGATGCCTTTCTTGTGTCTTGCTGCTGATCTGCATGTGTTCGCAGTACTGGAAGGGGGAAGCCCAGGGCACTGCTAAGCAAGTGAGTGAGATAAGGTCCTGCTGTTTGGGAAAGGGCTTGGCCTCCTTCCCCAGCACCCACGGTTATTCTTTCTAAGATTATGATGTAAAACTATCCGTTAAGCACATCCTAGTTGGAGCGTGGCTTCAGAACTCTGGCATGTGTCACCGCTCAGTGTTATTTACCTAGCAGGGCTGGGATCCCACTGAGACAGGAAGCAATAATCAGATTAATGGCTCTGGTGCGTAAAAGGGGCCTTCCTACTGCAGTGTGCCATCAGCTGGAGGCTGACATGGTGTGATGAGATGGGAAAGGAGGCAACATAGGGATTTCCAAACTCCTGGGGTGTTGGTGCATAAAACAGTAGCTGTCCCATTCCTTGTTGTTTGATATTTACAATGGCACTTAAAGGCCACAATTGAGATTGGGGCCTGTTGTGCCAGGTGCTGTACAAACAAAGAGGTAGAGACAGGCCTTGTCCCAAGATGCCTCCAGAGCTGGGCAAAATTTTTTCAGATGCAACTTTGTTCCAATAAAAAGCAGATTCGGATCAGATGAAATGTCTTGCAAATTCATGTCAAATTCACCCAGATGTTTCTCTCCCTTCTCTCCTTCCCCCTACAAATAAAATCTGAAAAAGCCTAAACACTTTGGTTTTACACTTTCATGGATTCATAGACTTAAGATCAGAAGGGACCATTATGGTCATCTAGTCTGACCTCCTGCACAATGCAGGCCACAGAATCTCACCCACCCACTCCTGGAACAGACCCCTAACTTATGTCTGAGTTATTGAAGCCCTCATATCGTGGTTTAAAGACCTCAGGGTGCAGAGAATCCTCCAGCAAGTGACCCATGCCCCATGCTGCAGAGGAAGGCGAACCCCCCCCAGGACCTCTGCCAATCTGCCCTGAAGGAAAATTCCTTCCCCACCCCAAATATAACAATCAGCTAACCCCTGAGCATGTGGGCAAGACTCACCAGCCAGCACCCAGGAAAGAATTCTCTGTAGTAACTCAGATCCCAAGCATCCAACATCCCATCACAGACCACTGGGCATATTTACCTGCTAATAATCAAAGATGAATTAATTGCCAAAATTAGGTTATCCCATCCTACCATCCCCTCCATAAACATATCAAGCTTCAAGACTAAGCTAGATATGTCTTTTGCCCCCACTACTCTTCTTGGAAGGCTGTTCCAGAACTTCACTCCTCCAACGATAAGAAACCTTCATCTAATTTCAAGTCTAAACTTCCTAGTGTCCAGTTTATATCCACTTGTTCTTGTGTCCACACTGGTACTAAACTTAAATAATTCTTATCCCTCTGATATATTTATAAAGAGCAATCATATCTCCCCTCAGCCTTCTTTTGGTTAGGCTAAACAAGCCAAGCTCTTTCAGTTTCCTTTCATAAGACAGGTTTTCCATTACTCCCTAAATGCATGACCTTGCACTTTTCACTATTAAATTTCATCCTATTACTATTACTCCAGTTTACAAGGTCATCCAGATCTTCCTGTATGATATCCCGGTCCTTCTCTGTATTAGCAATACCTTCCAGCTTTGTGCCATCTGCAAACTTTATTAGCACATTCCTACTTTTTGTGCCAAGGTCAGTAATAAAAAGATTAAATAAGATTGGTCCCAAAACTGATCTCTGAGGAACTCCACTAGTAACCTCCTTCCAGCCTGACAGTTCACCCTTCAGTATGACCTGTTGTAGTCTCTCCTTTAACCAGTTCCTTATGCACCTTTCAGTTTCCATATTGATCCTCATCTTTTCCAATTTAACTAATAATTCCCCATGTAGAACTGTATCAAATGCCTTACTGAAATCAAGGTCAATTAGATCCACTGCATTTCCTTTGTCTAAAAAATCTGTTACCTTCTCAAATGAAATGTTTTAATCTTTCAATTTGCAAAACTTTTTGTTTTGAGTTTTACTTCAAATTTGTTTTAAAAAAATATTAAAAGTTGAAATAAAACAGAAACTGAAAGTTTCATTGAGGTTGGAACGAAAGGGAACATAAAAGAAGTTTGACTGAGTTGTTTTTTTTAAATGCTCCATTGTGAAAGGCTTTTCCAAGGGGCTTCATGGAAGCTGTGCAGCACAGAGCCCTTGAGAGAACTGGCCATAGGCAAACTGAATCCTGATTTCCTGAGACTCAGTCCAGTGCATTAACCAAACAGCTCCTCATCCTTTTAAGTCTGACTGTCCCGTGCTGTACAATGTTGCCCTCTGAGAGCCAGGTCTTTTCAGTGGTGATCAAGAGAATCCGTTATAATATATTATTCTCCTAGCATTTTCCAGCTGAGGATCTCAAAACACTTTGCTATATGATGCAGCATGGCCAGAGGGCAGTAGGAGAGTGTTAGCATCTATTGGGTGTCTGGGAAGTGGGCAGGCAAAGCCCGCCCACTGCTAAAGGATCCTCCCCCAGCCTAAGGGGAGGAACCACAGGGCCACAGAACCCACTGAGTGCGGGGGACAACTAATAAAAGAACAGGGACAGGAGTGAGGTCAAAGGGTCAGAAGGAGGGAACCTAACGGGGACACCGAGCAGAGAACCCCGGACAGCGCCCACTGCTCCTCGAAGGCGTCAAGGGAGCCAGTGGACGCCGCCCAGAGGAACTCCGCCCGGATGCGTGATCGGACCATGGAGCGGAAGCAAGCCCCACAGTCACCGGAGTCTCCGTCGGCCAACCTCCCCTCCCTGGTCGCGTGGATGGCCTTTTTCGCCAGGGCGAGGAGGTTGACCAGGAGGTCCCGGGACTTCGTGGGGCCACGGATAGGGAGTGCATACAGAAGGAGGTGAGGGGAAAAGTGTAACCAAAAACGCAAGAGGATGGCTGTGAGGAGCCGGTGTAGGGGCTGCAACCTGGCGCACTCTAAGTACACGTGCGCCAGGGTCTCCCTCACGCCGCAGAAGGGGCAGGTGTCCGGGACAGGGGTAAACCGCGCCAAGGGAGAGTGTTAGCAGGGAGCCTTATTCCCTGCAAGGGGAGGAAGGTTCGCTACAGATTAACTAGAGCACCTGAAGCCACTTAGAGCGCCAGCAGTCAGTCATGTGATAAAACCCCCTGCTTCAGTCAGACAGTGTGGGAGTTGGAGCAGGAAGGTTTGGTTGGAGCAGAGAGCAGTTTGAAGGAGTTGGAGAAGAGAACAGTTTTGAAGAGAGACAAAAGGAAAGTTTGGAGGAGTGCTGTGATGGGCTGAGAAATCCAAAAGAAATCCTAGGTAAGGGGCACCTGGCTTGTGTAGAAGGAGAGCAAGAAGCCCCTTCACAAGCTGAAGGGCGGGAGAGGGAAGTAGCCCAAGGGGAAGGAACCGCTAGTTCAAGTGGTTCACCACAAACCTCAGGGCTCCTGGGTTGGGACCTGGAGAAGAGGGCGGGCCCAGGTCCCTCCCTCTCCACTCCCCTCCTCAAGGACACTAGTGGGGTAATTAAAATACGAGTTCAGAGGCAAGCAATGGCGCCCTGAACCTTCCCCAAAGAAGAGAGAGCGTGAGACCCAGGATAACGGTACCGGCAATTTGCCACACGTGATGTCAGGGGTGGGATCTGTGCGCTGGGGACTTAGTCCAGGGTTAGGCAAAAACCCTCCCATCCTTAAGATGGAAGACGTGGTCAAGGCCCTTCTATAAGCCACCGTGGCCCAGCAGGAGGCTACCCGGGTCCAAGCAACCGCCCAACAGGAGGTGACTAGAATGCAGCAGGAGACCAATCATCTGTTGATGAGTAAGGCTGCTCAGGACCGAGCCCTGCTGAAAGACCTGGTGAACCAGATGAAGGCCCTTATGGAGCAGAATCGCAACTGTGAAGGGACGCGGACTGTATGGGCTAGCCATTCCCTACAGAAAATGACACGGGAGGATGATGTGGAGGCATACCTCCTGGCTTTTGAAAGAGCAGCCCTGCGGGAGGCCTGGCCCCGAGATCAATGGTTTGGTATCCTTGCCCCATTCCTGTGTGGGGAAGCCCAGAAAGTCTACTATGATATGGCTGCAGAGGCTGCAGCAGATTATTCCCAGCTAAAGGCAGAGATCCTGGCCAGGTTCGGAGTAATGATGGCACTGCGAGCCCAGAGGTTCCATGAGTGGCAATATACGGAGGACAAGACACCCCAATCATAATTGTTTGACCTGATCCACCTGACCCGGAAATGGCTGTGCCCTGAGGCCCTTTAGCTCTGAGAAGATGATGGAGGTACTGGTATTGAACCGGTATATGAGGGGGTTACCACCAGGTCTCAGGTCTTGGGTTGGCCAGAATGATCCCTCTACCTATGATGATTTGGTCTCCCTTGTGGAAAGACAGCTGGCAGCCCGTGAACTGTTCCAGACCCCAGGTGGGGAGACACGGCAATCCAGGAAGCCAACCCCAAACCCAAGGCCCTGGGCTGTCGAGAACTATAGAAGAACTGTAACCGGGAGGAAAGACACCGAGGAATGGCTTGAGGCCAGGAAGGGACCTGGGGGTTTGGGAAGAGAGGTGGGGAGACGACCAAATAGCCCCCAGCAGAGGGTGACAACCGGAATAAGGGGATGGTGTTATGAGTGTGGGGAATTGGGGCATATAGCAGCCCAATGCCCCAACAAGGAAGAACCTATGCAGTGTAATCTGGGGGATTACGGGGAGCAATGTGGCCTAATCAGCCTGGTAGGGGTCACAGTGACCTCACATGGATATACCAGACCAGTAAAAATGAATGGTATAAAGACCATAGCATTAATAGATTCCAGGAGTGCTGTCACGCTGGTCTCGGGGAAGTTGGTGGGAACAGACCGACTAACCCAGGCCAAAAACACAGGGGTAACGTGCGTACATGGCACCGTGAATTTTTACCCTACAATTCTGGTATGGATTGAGATCCAGGGGAATACTAGCAGGGTTTCTGCAGGGGTGGTCCCTGAGCTCCCCTACCCTGTTTTGATTGGGAGACACTTCCCCGGGTTTGAGAGCTTACTTACCCCAATAGAGCCAGGGGAGGGTAGCAACCTCCAGGCTGAGACGGAGGCAGCTACAGAGAGCCTCACCCCAATGTTTGCTGAATTTGCTCCAGAGTTATTCTCATCCCCTGGAAAACCCCGAAGGTCTAGGTGAGAACGAAGGGCGGATAAAAGGTTAGGGAGCAGGATTCTAGCAGCGAATCAAAAAACTTCCCTTATGGGTAGGCTAACCCGCTCAGGAGACCAGGAGATAATTCAGGCCCAGGAAGACTTGGAGGTGGTTCCTAGCCCAAGTGGGAGCACCTCAGGGGGAAGAGTAGAAATAGGCCCCCTAGAATTAGGTCAGTTCGGTACTGCACGTGAGACCTTTGGGCAGGACCATACCGAAGATCCATTATATGTGAACGCGAGGGAGGAGGTAGTGCAAGTAAATGGTGCGCTTGTGGAAGGAAAAACCAAAGGCCCAAGGCCATGTTATGTGCTCAAATGCGATCTTTTGTACAGGATAGAGCAAATACGAGGGGAAGAAGTAGAGCAACTCTAGTACTGCCTTTATGTGTTTCCGTGGGACTAAGAGTCAGCTCACAGTCATCTATTTGGGGGACATCTAGGGGTAGACCAGACACTGGATAGAATCCTAAGAAAGTTTTATTGGCCAGGGATACGCGCAAAAGTCCAGCGTTATTGTGCCTCCGGCCCTGAATGCCATTTGCATAGCCCCCGATCTCACTTGCGGGCCCCATTAGTACCTTTGCCTATTATTGACGTCCCTTTCGAGAGGATAGCCATGGACATAGTGGGCTCATTAGAAAAATCGGCATGGGGCCACCGAAACATACTACTCATCCTTGACTGTGCCACGCGGTATCCAGAGGCCTTTCCTTTAAGAAACCCCATATCCAAGGCAATAGCAAAAGAACTACTACCGGTTTTCGTCAGAGTGGGCATCCCTAAGGAAATCCTGACAGACCAGGGAACCCCATTTTTGTCAAAACTAATGAAAGACTTATGTGCCCTGCTCCGCATTCAGGCCATACGGACCTCAGTCTACCATCCACAAACAGATGGACTGGTCGAGCGATTTAATCGTACCTTTAAAAGTATGGTCCAGAAGGTGGTAGCACAGGATGGAAAAGACTGGGATACCCTTCTACCTTATCTAATGTTCGCTATATGGGAAGTCCCCCAGGCATCCACAGGTTTTTCTCCCTTTGAACTATTATATGGACGCCACCCACACGGGATATTAGATATCACCAAAGAAGATTGGGAGGAGCAACCCAACCCAGGAAAGAATGTCATTGAGCACGTGACACAGATGAGAGAGTGAATAACTCGAGTAACCCCTACAGTACGGGAACATTTGGAAAAAGTACAAGAGGCCCAGTGGACATATTACAACCGTTGGGCGAAAGTACGGAGATTTCTGCCGGGGGAACGGGTGATGGTGTTAGTACCGACAGCAGAAAGCAAACTTCTAGCCAGCTGGCACGGACCATGTGAGATAGTGGAAGCCATTGGGGAAGTGAACTATAAGGTTAGATAACCAGACCACTGAAAGCCAGAGCAAATCTACCACATCAACTTACTGAAGCTCTGGCACGACAGAGAGACGTGTCTGGTCATTCGAGGAGCTCTACCTCAGACAAATAACCCAAAGGGACAGGTAAAGATATCTCCTGAATTAACCCTAGAACAACGAACAGAGGTCATTGAAATGATCCACTGGAACCAGGATGTATTCTGTACATAACCGGGCCAAAGGACACTAGTCCAACATCATATTGTCACCAGCCCCGGAGTAAGGGTGATGATAAGACCATACCGAATACCAGAAGCTAAAAGGGAAGAAATTAGGATGGAAGTGAAGAAGATGCTGGAACTTGGGGTCATTGAAGAATCCCACAGCCAGTGGTCCAGTCCGATTGTCCTAGTCCCCAAGCCTGATGGCGCCCTGAAGTTTTGTAACAACTTCCGGAAATTGAATGAAGTATCTCACTTAGATGCCTACCCGATGCCACGCATTGACGAGCTAGTTGATCAGTTAGGCAAGGCCTGATATCTAACCACTCTGGATCTAACCAAAGGATATTGGCAAATTCCCCAGGCCAAGGATGCCCAGGAAAAGACTGCCTTCTCTACACCCGATGGCCTGTTTCAATACAATGTCCTCCCTTTTCGACTCCATGGGGCCCCTGCAACATTCCAAAGACTTATGCATAAGTTATTACGACCCCATGCCAAGTATGCCGCCGCCTATCTAGACGACATAGTCATACATAGCCCTGATTGGGAAACTCACCTAGAATAAGTAGAAGCAGTGCTGGACGCCCTGCGAAAGGCCGGTCTCACTGCTAACCCTCTCAAGTGCGTGATAGGACTAGCTGAGGCCAGATACCTCGGGCATGTAGTAGGGAGAGGTTTGATAAAACCCCAGTGGAACAACGTGGAGGCAATACAAGGTTGGCCTCGACCAATCCGCAAAAAGCAGGTCAGAGCATTCTTAGGGATAGTAAGATACCATCGGAGATTCATCCCTCATTTCGCCACAAGAGCAGGGCCATTGACGGATCTGATAAAAGCTCGAGGCCCAGAGATAGTAAAGTGGACTGATGTGACAGTAGAAGCATTTGCAGATTTACGGACAGCCCTATGCTGCCTTCCAGTACTCATAGCCCCAGACTTCAAGACGGAATTCATCCTACAAATGGATGCCTCAGAGGTGGGGCTCGGTGCCGTCCTTTCCCAGATGGTAGGGGAGGAGCAGCACCCTATCTTGTACCTCAGCCGGAAGCTCCTCCCCAGGGAACAAAAGTACTCTGTCGAAAAGGAATGTCTGGCGATAAAATGGGCTATGGAGACTCTCCGCTACTATCTCCTGGGGCGGTGGTTTACCCTCGTGACAGACCACACCCCGCTCCAGTGGATGCACAGGAACAAGGAGAGGAATGCCAGAGTGACGAGGTGGTTCTTCTCTCTGCAGCCTTTCCATTTTCGGGTCCAGCATAGAGCTGGAAACCAACATGGCAACGCTGATGGCTTATCGCAACGGCACTGCCTCTCATCCCAAGTAGCCCAACCCCTTGGTATTGAGCGGGGGCGGGGGAGGGGGATATGTGATACAGCATGGCCAGAGGGTAGCAGGAGTGTGCTAGCAGGGAGCCTTATTCCCTGCAAGGGGAGGAAGGTTTGCTATAGATTAACTAGAGCACCTGAAGCCACTTAGAGCACCAGCAGCCAGTCATGTGATAAAACCCCCTGCTTCAGTCACAGTGTGGGAGTTGGAGTAGGAAGGTTTGATTAGAGCAGAGAGCAGTTTGAAGGAGTTGGAGATGAGAACAGTTTTGAAGAGAGACAAAAGGAAAGTTTGGAGGAGTGCTGTGGTGGGCTGAGAAATCCAAAAGAAACCCTAGGTAAGGGGCACCTGGCTTGTGTAGAAGGAGGGCAACAAACCCCTTCACAAGCTGAAGGGCAGGAGAGGGAAGTAGCCCAAGGGGAAGGAACTGCTAGTTCAAGTGGTTCACCACAAACCTCAGGCCCCCTAGGTTGGGACCTGGAGAAGAGGGTGGGCCCAGGTCCCTCCCTCTCCACTCCCCTCCTCAAGGACACTGGTGGGGTAATTGAAAATACTGGTTCAGAGGCAAGCAATGGTGCCCTGAACCTTCCCCAAAGAAGAGAAAGCGCGAGACCCAGCTTAACAGTACCGGCAATTTGCCACAGCTAACATCTATGAGCCACATTCCCTGTGATGTAGGAAAGTGTTACTGACGGCTTATCTCTATGCTGCAGCAATGCACATCAGAAGGGTGCAAGTTGCTCTGGCATGTTGCACTCTACCTGCCCTGTGTAGACCCTGCTGACGCACTCAAAAAGGTTCCTAATATGCATTAATTAGGACTGCTTAAAATGACTACATCAATGTGCACTATCTTTTAGGGCAGGGGTCAGCAACCTCTGGCATGCAGATTGCCAGAGTAAGCACCCTGGTGGGCCTGGCCAGTTTGTTTACCTGCCGTGTCAGCAGATTCTGCCGACTGCAGCTCCCACTGGCTGCGGTTTGCCGTCCCAGGCTAATGGGGGTAGCAGGAAGCCATGGCCAGCACATCCCTTGCCCACGCCGCTTCCTGCTGCCCTCCATTGGCCCGGGACAGTGAACCGCGGCCAGTGGGAGCCGCGGTCGGCTGAATCTGGTGACTTGGCAGGTAAACAAACTGGCCCAGCCCCCCCCCGGCGAGCCACGTGCCAGAGGTTGCCGACCACTGTTTTAGAGCATGTCAGCAAGGCCTACACTGCTCAATCATAGTACAACGCTTTAGAGCGCTCTACAGTTTACGGCCCTGTGCTGGGCATGGCTGTGCCAGGCAGACAAGCCCTGGGTCAAATTTTGAAAAGTACTAAGGATCCTAAATCACTAACTGCTGTTTTTTCAAAAGTGGTTTAGGGACAGATAGTTAAAGTTATTTAGGTGTGAACTCAATGAGAGCTAGGCACCTAAATATCTTTGGGGATCTAAGTCATTTAGGCACTTTTGAACATTTGACCCTCTATCCCCACTTTACAGATGGGGAAACTGAGGCATAGGATGAGGAAATGGCTTTGTGAAGGTCCCTCAGATGCGGGTTTATCATGGTTTCAGATAACCTCCCCACACCAAGATGCCTGCAGGAGGAAGCTAAGCCCAAAGCTCAAAAAAATGCTTTCCTTTCCAGGAGATGGCATCCTCTTAAGCGGATGTTTGCTGACTCATATATATCGGCATCCGTGCTCCTTGTGCGTCACTCTGTGAACGGCCTGTTTATTTATAGTACCTTTCGTTAGTCATTCATCACTTGATATGTTCTTGAGAAAGGACTTAGCCCCTTTTACACTAATCCACAGAAGGTGGGGAAACCACAGCCTATTGTACATTCATTCCATCCCAGATCCTGGAGCTGGCTCAGTTTATCACTGCAAGGGACAGATCGGAAATGCAGAGTGAGGGACATTCTGGTTTCTCGTTCTTAGGCTTTATCTACATGGGGTTGAAGTGTGTGCATGTGAGGGGTGGGGTTGATTAGCATAAGTATTCTGCTGTAGCTCTTCTGAAATAACTCCTGCTGCATGGATACTCAGTTCTTGTATAGAAATGATTTATATAAATAGATCCAGAACAAAGTCCACTTTTATTTTAGAATAGAGTGACTGCGTAGGAAGCTATTCTGGAATAGCTAGAGTGGCATATTTAATTCTAGAATAGCTATATTGGTCAATTTCTCCTGTAGAGTCAAACCCTTAAAAGCTGAGGCTGTGCTACAATTTAAAACAAAATCCAGCAACCCCTTGTTGGGCTGTCAGCCCATCAGGTTGCTTCTGTTCACTGGGTCAGATGGGACCATCTCAAAGTGAGGATACGAAACACGTCAATCAGAATGAGTGGACCACAGAAACAAAACCATGACCCTACTCCTGAGCCTTGGGGTCCATCGAGCTCACAGATGGAAGCCAGGACTGTCATGGCTGCAGTATGGATGATATATTGTACATGCAGAATGGATGGCCCTTGCAGCTGCTAAGTTTCATGTGTCAGAGGGGTAGCCGTGTTAGTCTGGATCTGCGTCTGATGAAGCGGGTATTCACCCACGAAAGCTCATGCTCCAATACATCTGTTAGTCTACAGGGTGCCACAGGACTCTTTGTTAAGTTTCACATGTGGAGTAAGTGGCTCTCTTGGCCATGGTGTGGCTGATACAGTTCACTTGTGGAACCTGTAGCTCCTCTAACCTAAGTGGAGATGACACATTGTATGCTCTTGTGTGGCTGGGGTGCACTTTGTGCAAGTGCTTTTGATTTTCTTTTGAGATAGGCTGTCCTATGTGCAAGGGGAGGAATGCACAGCAGGAAACCTAGTCTAATCAGTAGTGAAAAGGAAGCTGTGTATTATGTACATTTGGTTGACTGCAAAAGAACACAGGGTAGGGAGTGCAAGCTGATGTTATAGGTTAACCTAGTGTTGATCTCCTGTTGCAGTCAAGAAGCTATGCAACAAGCAGGAGTGAAGAGCAGGTTTAACTTACTGGGGTTGGTGGAATGGGGTCTTTAGATACCCCAGCTCTCTCTTTGTACATGAACATCATCTACCCAGACCTCCAAGGCCTGGTCTCCCTTCCCACTCGGGCCTATCACAAAGCTAGTGTCTGTAGAGAAGGCAGGAGAGAGGCTGGGACTAGAGTGCGGTGCAATTATTCTACCAAAACTTTTTCCAGCAAAAAACACACAGATTCGACAACGCTGAGACATTTAAGGAATTTGTGGTGATTTTGCCAAATTGTTTTGGTTGGAAAAAAACTTTTAAAGAAAAACAATGGAAACATTTTGATTTTTTCAATATGAGACGACTGCGTTTTGAAATTAAATTTAATTTTATTAAAGTAAAAGAAGCTTGAGATCAAAATATTTTATTTCTAACTCTGCAATTCTCTAAAAAGTTTGAAATATTTCCTTTTTTTGTTCAACTCGAAACAAATTCCTCCCTCCCTTCCCCCCACCTGCCACTTTAGTTCGGAATTAACTTCCAGCAAACCGACAATCTGTTGTTTGCACAGTTCTAACTGGGACAGCTGCAGTGAATGGCGGTGTGGATTGGGAGTGATGGCCAGAACTGGGAATCATGCAGCATGTTGTCAGAGTTTCCAGGTGATTTGTCACTTCCAGTCACTGTGGCATGCAGCAGCAGGTCATGGTAGTCCCAATGATCTCCCAAGGGAATACCGTGATGTGGCTGCTACATCTGGCAACACTGGCCCTGAGGGCCCTTAACCTCCACCATCAGCAGCACTCAACCAGTTCAATCAGTCTCTTGAAACCCAAGCACATGAAACCTTATGCATAACATATATGATCTCCTTGGTGCTTTATTGACACGCTGTGTAAGCTTGTCTCTTTCTCTAACCGAAACTGGTCCAATAAAAGAGATTTCATCACCCGTTTGCTCTCTCTAATATCCTGGGACAAACATGGTTACACCACCACTGCAAATAACACTGTATCATGTTACACAGGCAGCTTTGCACCTTGATATAATTAGTATGAGATCTCCTTCTTAGCATAGCCTGGGCAGATTAACAGCACACAGGAAATCACTGGCCAGGGTGGAAGTCAAGCATGCTTGGCTCCTGGTCTTGTGCTCTGCTTTCCAAAGTCAGGACTAGATGCAAGGCTCATCGGTTTGATGAGGCTTTCCCTCAGCAAACTCTACCCTGCAAACACACAATAAATACACGATTTTCAATTGCCTATAAATTAATCAGAGTTTTTTATTTGTATGTTTGTATATATTTTTATGTTTATTGTATTATTTGCATGTTTCAATTCTTGGGAGCAACTCTGACTCTATACTCAGGAAGGCAACATAAGCACCTAGATTAAATAGAGAGGATAGCATCTGATTCTTCATAGCTTTCTGCTTGTAGTAGTCCATCTCTTACACCGGTATCAGTGACTGGGCAGTTCTGATTTGGCAGCACCATGAATCCCCGCTACACTGCCTCTGCACAAGTGTAAATATCTCTGCAAGGGGCAGCACAGGAACTAGAGAATCAGGCCCCCAGACTCTAGGCATGATAGATAGGGGAGGGAGTGTCAGAGAATGGGTGGATGGTGAGAGAAGGGTGTGTATGCGGATGGAGATCTAGATAGACGTCTTAACCCGGGACAGAGAAGAGAGATCAATAGAGGGGAGTGTATAGGGATGGATGGATGGATGGGTACCTTTTCTCCACCTAGTGCCTGTCTATTTAGACGTTAAGCTCTTTAGGAGCCATCTACCACTCATTGTTTGTACAGCACCTAGCACTATGGGCCTATTCTTGGTTGGACCATAGGCACTTCCACAATAAATATGATTAACAAGAATAGATGTTGCTTAAGCTACATCAGTGACTTTAGAAATCACTTAAATCTTACTAATACAGTTTTTTCTCAGTAGCACCATCCCTGTCAATGACTCTGTCACTGCTTTTATATTTACTAACTTATCTCTCCCTGAAATCTTTAGCAAGCAAGATGCCTTGAGGAAAAAAATCTGGTCGTGGAAAGCCAACAGTGTAACAAGTTGCTGCATTCCTGCTAAGTAGCCCTTGAGCCTTCTGCTGCTAGGGCCCTGACTTCAGACAGCACTTGCACGGGAGCTGACGGTCAAGTAGATTCTAGTATTAGAGTCAGTGGTGTCTAGCAGTTAGAGCATAGGCGCTGACTTCCCCTCTTTCCCCTGGGTGCTTGACCTGCCCCAGTCCCTACTCCACCCCTTCCATGAGGCCCCACCCCTGCCTTGCCCCCATTCCACCTCCTTCCCCAAAGTCCCCACCCCAACTCTTCCCCTTCACTGCTCCTATTCCAACTCCTTCCCCAAATCCTCACCCGGCCCCGCTCTTCTCTGCTTCCTCCACTGAGTGCGCCACATTCCTACTCATCACCTTCCCTCCCAGAGCATGCTAACGCTGCCAAACAGCTGTTTGGTGGTGGCCTGGCAGGGAGTGCTGGGAGGTAGGTGAAGGAGTGGGGACTTGGCATGCTCAGGGGAGGGGGAGAAGGTGGGGCAGGGGTAAGGGGAGCTTGGCTACTGGTGGATGCAGAGCACCCACTAATTTTTCCCCACGGGTTCTCCAGCCCCAGAGCACCTATGGAGTTGGCACCTATGACAGTACAGGACTGGGACACAGGATGGGGGCGTCAATTACTCAGACATCTGTTGGGAAAATAAGACAGCAGGGCACAGATTATCCGACAAGTTCTTGGAATGTATTGGAGACAATTTTTTAGTTCAGAAGATGGAGAAAGCAATTAGGGGAGAGACTGTTCTAGATTTGATTTTGACAATTAGGCAGGAACTGGCTGAGCATTTGAAAGTGGAAGGCAGCCTGGGTGAAAATGATGATGTAATGATAGAGTTCCTGATTCCAAGGAACGGTAGGAGGGAAAGCAGCAAAATAAAGACAACGGATTTCAAGATTTAGCAAACTCAAGGAGTTGGTAGGTAAGCTCCCATGGGAAGCAAGTCTAAGAAGAAAAATGGGTTGAGAGAGTTGGCAAAGAGCTTAGGAAAGATAGGAAGTATGGCAAGAAACCACCCTGGCTTAAGCAGGAGATCTTCAACAACATGAAACTCAAAGAGAGTCCTACAGAAAGTGGAAACTAGTCAAATGATGAGGGAAGAATATAAAAAACACCACAAACATGTAGGGACAGAATTAGAAAGACCAAGGCACAAAATGTGATCAAACTAGCTAGAGACATAAAGAGTGACCAGAAAACATTCTGCAACTACATTAGAAGCAAGAAGACCACCAAGGGTAGCATAGACCCATTACTCAAAAGTCATTTAGCACTTCTGCCATTTCTACATCTTCTGTCAACAGAAAACGTGGAAATGGCAGAAGTGCTAAATGATTTTTTGTTTGTTTTCACCAGAAAGGTTATTAGCAATTGGACGTCTCACTTAGTGCCCACCAGTGAAAATGAGGAAGGATTGGAGGCTAAAATAGGGAAAGAACAAGTTAAAAATCATGTAGACAAATTAGATGTCTTTAAGTCAGCAAAGCCTGATGAAATATATCCTAGATACTCAAGGGGCTGACTGAGGAGATCTGAACCATAGTGATTATCTTCAAAAGTCATGGAAGATGGGAGAGATTCCAGAGGACTGGAAAAGGGCAAATATAGTACTCATCTATAAAAAGGGGAATAAGGATAACCCATGGAATTACAGACCAGTCAGCTTAACTTCCGTATCCAGAAGTTGGAGAAAATAATCAAGCAATGAGTTTTCAAACACCTAGAAGATAATAAGGTAATAAGTAACAGCATGGATTTGTCCAGAACAAATCATGTCAAACCAACCTAATAGCCTTCTTTGACAGGGTAACAAGCCTTGTGAATAGGGGAGAAGCGGTACACATGGTATATCTCGACTTTAGGAAGGCTGTTGATACCATCTCAGATGACCTTCTCATTAACAAAGTAGGGAAATACAACCTAGATGGAGCTACTATAAGGCGGGTGAATAACTACTCTCTTGGAATGATTTTCCAACCAGTTATCAGTGATTCACAGTCAAGCTGGAAGGCCATGTTGAAAGGTGATCCTGCAGGCTTTGCTTCTGGGTCCAGTTCTGTTCTAAATAATTTCTGAAGATATTGATAATGTCATAGAGAGTACACTTATAAAGTTAGCGGATGACACCAAACTGGGAAGAGTTGCAAGTGCTTTAAAGGAGAGAATTACATTTCAAAATGATTTGAATAAATTGTCTGTTGTCCATGCCCAGCTTCTGGCAAACAGAGGCTAGGGACGCTCAGAGCAGGGGTCGCATGCCTGACCATCCTGGCTAATAGCCATTGATGGACCTATCCTCCATGAATTTATCTAGTTCTTTTTTGAACCCTGTTATAATCTTGCCTTCACAACATCTCCTGGCGACAAGTTCCACAGGTTGACTATGTGTTGTGTGAAGAAATACTTCCTTTGGTTTGTTTTAAACCTGCTGCCTATTAATTTTATTTGGTGACACCTAGTTCTTGTGTTATGTGATGGACTAAATAACATTTCCTTATTTACTTTCTCCACACCAGTCAAGATTTTATAGACCTCGATCATATCCCTTCTTAGTCGTCCATTTTGCAATTTGAAAAGTCCCAGTCTTTTTAATCTCTCTTCATATGGAAGCTGTTCTATATCTGTAATCATTTTTTGTTGTCCTCCTCTGTTCCTTTTCCAATTGTAATGTAGTTTTTTTGAGATTGGGCAATCAGATTTGCACGTAGTATTCAAGATGTAGGCATATCATGGATTTATATAGAGGCATTATGATATTTTCTGTCGTATTATCTATCCCTTTCTTAATGATTCCCTAACATTCTATTAGCTTTTTTGACTGCTGCTGCACATTGAGTGGATGTTTCCAATGACTCCACGATCTTTCTTGAGTGGTAACAGCTAATTTAGACCCCATCATTTTATATGTATTGTTGGGGTTGTGTTTTCCAATGTGCATTATTTTGCATTTATCTGAATTTCATCTGCCATTCTGTTGCTCAGTTACCCAGTTTTGTGAGATCCCTTGTAACTCTTTGCAGTTTGCTTTGGATTTAACAATCTGGAGTGGTTTTGTATCATCTGCAAATTTTGCCACCTCACTGTTTACACCTTTTACCAGGTCGTTTATGAATATGTTGAACAGTACTGGTCCCAGTACAGACCCCCGGGGGATACCACTATTTACCTCTCTCCATTCTGAAAACTGACCATTTATTCTTATCTTTTGTTTCCTATCTTTTAACCAGTTACTAATGCATGAGAGGACCTTCCCTCTTATCCTGTGACAGCTTACTTTGCTTAAGAGCCTTTGGTGAGGGAACTTGTACTTAGACTTTCAGAAAGCCTTTCACATTATATCCACTGGATTACCACTTGTCCACATGTTTGTATACCCTCTCAAAGAATTAAAATAGATTGGTGAGGCGTGATTTCTCTTTACAAACCCAACGTTGTCTCTTCCTCAACAAATTGTGTTCATCTATGTGTCTGGCAATTCTGTTCTTTACTACAGTTTCAATCAATTTTCCCAGTACTGAAGTCAGGTTTACCAGCCTGTAATTGCCAGGAATCCTGCTGGAGCCTTTTTTTTTAATTTTTTTTATTTTTTTAAATTTGGTGTTACATTAGCTATCCTCCAGTCACCTGGTACAAAAGGTGATTTAAATGATAGGTTACACACCAGAGTTAGTAGTTCTGCAATTTCATATTTGAGTTCCTTCAGAACTCTTGGATGAATCCCATCTGGTTCTGGTGACTTGTTACTGTTTAGTTTCAGTTTGTTTCAAAACTTCCTCTAATGACCACCTCAATCTGGGACAGTTCCTCAGATTTGTGATCTACAAAGAATAGCTCAGGTTTGGGAATCTCTTCACTGGAAAAAAAAAATCCCCCCAGCAGTGTCTAAGAGCCCAGGTCTGCAGATTCTGGCTTGCATGAGAGGGCTAAGGGTAGCAGTGCAGATGTTCCCATTTGGGATCTGAAACTGGGTGAGGGTGGAGGGTCTCAGAGCCCAGGCGCCAGCCTGAGCGGAAACATCTACATGGCTATTTTTAGCGCCATAGCGTGAGCCTGAGTCTGCAGACCTGGGTTCTGTGACTTGCGGCCGTGGATTGGTTGATTGCTTGTTGGTTTTTTTTGGTTTGTTTCGTACACGTACCCACAAAGGTCCCATTTTAGAAATGACTCCTTTGCAGAAGTTAGTAATGCCTATAACAAACACATACTAAAGTCCTGGGGGTCCCAGCTATGCTCTTGTGCCAGGTCTGAAGAGAAAACATAACGAAAGTGTGAAGCAGAGGAATCTGAGTCCCCTTTTAAGGCTGGGGATTTCAGTGACACTTAAGTGAATTAGCCGCCCAGACACCACTGAAATTTCAATGGGATTTAGAGGGCTAATTCTCTCGGGCCCTGTTGAGAACCCCAGCCTAAGTGCCAAATCATAGATTTTAAGGCCAGAAAAGACACTTAGACCATCTACTCTGGCCTTCTGCTTAGCACAGGTCAGAGAATTCCACCCATGCATCTCTTTCAGAAAGGCCTCCAGTCTGGATCTGAAAACTCCAAGCGATGGAGAAACCACTGCTTTCCTTGGTTGTCTGTTCCTGTCTTTGCTCTGGAGTCACTTCTGACACCCTCATAATCTGTCTATCAGTTTTTGATTGCACCTTTAAGTATCTGTTGTAATTTTTAATTCCTATAGTATGCACAAACCTTCACTACTCTTTTCTTGCCAATTCACCGGCAGCCCCCCAACGGGAGTCCGGAGGAGCGGTGTTTGCTTCCCCTTTGCCTCCAAAGCTGGCAGCTGGGGGGTGGCAAGAAGCAGTGACAACCAAGGTAAATTGTTTGAAAAGCTTGATCTCGTTTGTTTCTGATGCGAGGCACTGTACAGTGGTTTCCCACTGTCCAAATACAGCTAACACCTACAGCTTGCCAATCGGATGCTGATTCATGCAGCGTTGCCCAAGCCCCTGGCTAACTGTGCAAGCACTCAGTTCCTCCCCATCTCTAAAGGGCACAGACAAGACTGATTGTGGGTGGGGTAAAGGTGAACGGAATGCTTACAAAGGCGAGTGACTAATAACAATGGCAAAAGCCAGATGTATTTCAGACTGTTGCTCAGAAAGCTTTCCCCATGTGGTTCTGCCTGTGTATCCCAGCCCAGGCATGCAGTCTAACACCCCCTGCTGTGCCAGTCCTGGGATCCCCGCACACAGCTCTGTTCTGACTGAGTATGCCCCCGCCTACGCTAGTCCTGGATCCCATATATACCCCGACAGCCAATGCCTGTTAGGACTGACTTGCTATGCCAGTCATGGGACACCAGCCCGCCCCCGCCCCCCCGACCCCAGCTGATGTACATCAGACCTGCTGTGTTTGTGTGCTATGGGCAGAAATCCTCTAGAGGCCGTATTGAAATCAGTGGAACATAATTTACCTGCTATTTAACCAGGGTTCCAACCAAGGCCTTGTCAAACTGTTGCATCTGACGCAGTAGGTATTCACCCATGAAAGTTCATGCTCCAAAACGTCTGTTAGTCTATAAGGTGCCACAGGATTCTTTGCTGCTTGTCGAACTGTGACATTCGGGTGGAATTTTGAGAAGTTGGGGGGAGGGAGAATTTCCCAGAAATTTCTACAAAATTCCCTAATCACCCAAATTCTCTCCCCCTCCCCCGAACTACCAAGGTCTAATCTACATGGGTTATGTCATGTGCCACACACATTTTGGTGTGAGCATCCACATGGTCTAATTATATTGGTTTAAATTCGCATTTTAGGTTAGATTAAAAAAGAACTTGTCCATGTAGTCCAGGTGTTAAGGCCTAGTCTAAACATAGGCTTTGTACTGGTAGAACTATTTCAGTGAGGGGTGTGAGGGTTTTTTATTTAATAAACCTGTCTGATTATAGTGGTACAATCACGAGTGGGGAGGACAGTTATATTGGTATACTTTATAGCTTAATCTCCTTCCTTTAAGTGAGTAGCTAAAGTGCTTTTGTATAATATAACTGTATCCAGAGATGGGGATTTTACCACTCTAACTATAATGATATACTTTAAGGTGACATAACTTGTGTATAGACAAGCTGAAGCAAAAATACATAGGCAGAAGCAGAGAAAATGATGTGAAAATAGCAAGGGCGAGTGGGTGGGATGCAACAGAAAAGCAACACAAGTGAACATACAGATTACACCCAGAACAGGCAAAAAGAGAGGCAGATAGCGGGTAAGCTGGAGAAAGACCTGCAAGAAAAGAATGGAGACGGAGGAATGGAAAGGTGGGGAATGTTGGGGCACGGTGGTTTTGCTTGCCCATTAGTGGCTGGGTCCAGGTGGGTTCAGGACTGCTGTGATGAATGGGATGCCCAGCAGAATGAAATGTCATATAGATGTTTTGCAGCTTCACTGCTTTTAAAGAATTGTTTCCATGAGAAACCAGCTGGGCGGATACACCTCACGCAAGAGGCAATAGGTGAAAGAAGTAACCAGCACATTCCGATGGCATGAGACACGCTTGGAATTAACTATTCATATGCTGGGAAACCGTTATTGTGCAACACAGGGGGTTTGGAGGCTGCTGGCTCAGTCATTCTCATGCTTGGCTGCTGGTTTCTCCCCATAAATGCTTGCCTAGGCATGTCCCTGTATGTTTCCTGTAGTGCACAGACACCCAGAATACGCCTGCTGCTTTTTGCTGTCACGGACCCAGTTGTTCTTCATGAAATGTTCAAATGTTGATCCAAACTCCTCTGGCACTGACCAGAACCAGTGAGGATGTAATGTCAGAGGCTGCTGGTGGACGGACCCCATCTTAGCTGTACAAGATCATAGCTTAGAGAATAGAGCACATGCATGGGAGGCAGGACCCTGGATCTCCACTCTCAGCTGTGCTGCTGCTGACTCTCATGGGCAAATAATTTGGAAGCTCAGTCTAATGGTTAAAGCAGGGGACCAGGGATCAGGACACCTGGGTTCTGTAACCATCACCGGCTTGCTGTGAATCACCTTCCCTCTCTACACCTTTGCTTTCCCTCTCTGTACTGTACTTATCTGTCTCAGAGGGCACTGGGAAGCTGAGGCTTTTAAACCTTTGTTTTCATGGGGTTTGCGCATCCAGAGCCCTTAGACAGCTTTGAAAATTTCAGCCTTACCTGCTTAATCCTTGTTCAATGCTTTGAGATCCTGGGCTAACGTGTGCTACCAACGGTCTGGTGGATATTCAAGCCCTTCAGCAATTGCTGTGCCATCAGTTCCTTGCATCACTCGCAGCTACTTCTACATGATGGTTCCTCCTCTCTGTGACCCATGGGAGGTGCTGCTCCATGGGCTACCTTTTCCGCACTGCAGTAAGAGTTAATGTGTGTTGGGACCGTGGGTGTCTGGAACCCACTGCCATAAAATACAGGACTGTGCACCAGCACTGCCTGGTCCTTGCCAGGTTGTGCTTGTGGTATCCTGTGGCTGATGCATTGAAATCAATAAGCCTGAGGTCATGTCCTGGGCTCTTGGGAGCACGTCAAACCCAAGGGCTGACTCTTGAGAACAAGGCGCATAACTGTGCTTTATGGATCGTGGCCGCATAGCATGGGCATCTGCACAGCATGGACCGAAGTCCTGTCCCACCATCTCCTGGGATGCATTCTTTGGTTTCTTCTTTGCTTGTGCCAAGTTCTTGGTCAGCAACTTGGAGAGAAAAGGTCCTTGACACGTCTAGAGTCATACTGCTTTGGCTACACACTTGCTGTTGCCTTTGATTTTACGTTCAGTGGTTGTTAGGCTCTTAAGCACCCACATCAATTTTGAAAACGGGACTAAGGTTCTTAGGCCCAGATCCCCAAAGGTATTTAGGCACTTTTTGATTTCAGTGAGCGTTAGGTACCTAAATACCTCAGAGTATCTGGGCCTTAAGCCATTAAGGACTTTTGAAAAGTCCCAGTCGACTCTTTGGGAAACAGGAAATGTGGCATATAATAGGTTAAAACACAGTGAGCTGTGGTTTCATTCCTCTCATAAGCCCCAGGCACTCATTTTCATGGGGAGCTGAGCTCTGAGCTGTATACTTGCTAACAACTGTTATGTCTCCTGGATCCCAGCCACTAAACAGAGTCCTTGCCAATAGCTCCTGTTACAACAAAGGCTGAAAATGCTATCTATGCTAGTCAGCATGAGGTGGTGAACCCTGCTAGCTTTAACCTGCCAAGGCAGTTTGCATGGAGTTGCATGGATTGTCTCTCAGTTCATAGATTCCAAGGCCAGAAGGGGTCATTGCGATCATCTAGTCTGATCCCCTATACAACACAGGCCAGGGACCTGCCCCAAAATAATTCCCAGAGCGAATCTTTTAGACAAACAGCCAATCTAGATTTAAAAATCATCAGTGATGGAGAATCCACTAGGCCCCTCAGTGAGTTGTTCCCATGGTTAATTACTCGTACTCTTTAAAAATTGATACTGCACCATGCTACCTCCTCTTTCCAGCTCTCCACCTGTCTCCCACAGCATCAGATTCCAGATTCTTGTCCACATCTTCAGGGCCTGCTACAGCCCTGACCCTTCCTCCTCAGCCACTTTTGTGTCTTATTGTGGTGTCCCCCTGTACTCCACCAGTGATACTATTTCCAAATGTCTGTCTCCTTCCCCCAGGGATGTCTCTGTAGCTCCATCCATGCACCAGAATCTCTTTCCTGAGCTGATTCTTACAGCCACTACCCTGGCCTCCTTCAGATCATCCACTGCTGGTGTGACCCCAACAAGTAACTGACCTGCCAACAATGGCTGGGTCTAATCGCAATCAGGGAGCCCTGATTTCAGTCAACCTGTCAATTAATAAATCATTGTTTGTTTTTATCTAACAGTACTTCCGATTCAGGAGCACCCAGTCACGCACACCTCTATCCTCTGCACTCACCTGAACGTCATTTCACCATAGCCCTTTGCTTTCACTCTTACTTGCTGCCTGCAACCTGTTTCTAATTAGATTGGAAGCTTTTCAGAGCAGGGGCTGTGTCTGCTTGTGTGATTGTGCAGCACCTGGTGTAACAGCACATCTGGGTGAATGGTAATACTCACAGTATAGTGCTCATGTTGTTGTATTACTAACACGAATCCTGCTTCTGCTGCTCCTATTAATTCACTGTTACCAGAATTTCACACTAACTGCAGGCTGGCCTTTGCGGCTACAGATACTTCACTGGTGTTCAGGGACTGGAGGGTCTTCTGTTCCCTTGGGATCCAATGCTCACCCAACACACAGCTGGGTTTAGAGTTGATTTGCATCAGCTGAGGTTCTAGAACATTGAGTTTCTGCTTGTAGACTTCTGTGCTGTCTGCAGCCTGAACTGTTCCTTGGCAGGCTGCTGGCTTAGCTTCCCTTCCACTCTGACCCCTCTTGGCCCCTCAATACTACTGCTCCTTATTGCACAAGGCAGTGCAAGCGTGCAGGTTTACATCCCTCCCTGACTCTCTTTTCAAAGCGAGTTCCCGGAGTGATCGGACTGGTTTGGTGACTGTAGATGTGGTGCAGAAGGGAGCTGGGGGAAGCAGTGTCCCTTTGAAGGGATCCAGAGACGGATTTGTTAGATGCAGATTTCCCAGGGGAAAATAAACCCAAGTGGCTTTGTATTTCTGTGGCAGAGGTGGTGCAGGGGCGGGGGTCTTCTCCAGGTTGTTTTGTAAGCATTAGGAAACGCTTGCATTCTGGTGGTGATGAAATATAAGCTCTAGGGGTGAAATTCTCCCCCAGCTGAGTGCCAGCACAAGGACCCTGAATGACTTACATCTTACAGAAGCCCAAAATCAACCTCGGAAAGACCAGGGGACTAAAGTCTGTTCTTTTTTTACCCTGGTATGAATCCAGCGTCATTCATCTGAGTGCCATGGATTATGGCAACTTCACCCAACAGAAGCTGGAGTTTTGTCTGTCCGCAGATGAGGATTTAGGGGGCACGGGCCAGTTTGCAATCTGGATGTCCGCTCCTGAGCAAGGAGGCCCCAGTGTGGATGTAGAGCAAACTCCCATGTTTATGCAGAATTGTGAGACCATCATCACCAGAGATGGGCCCAAACCAGTACCTCCAGGGCACTTTGTAGACTAAAACACACACACGATATTGAGGCTGCAACCTAGCTAAGCCACTCAGGACAAAAGCAGATATCTGAGTATCTCTGGTGAGAGTCTCACCTATTCCCAGTAGCTCTGTTGTGTGCATGTGTGTTTTTTTTTTTTCCTTACCCAACACAAACACCGTGAAGAATCACAGGGCCAGGTTGGTCCCAAATAACCATGTTTACTAACTATACACAACATGCGAGGCCTGGCTGTGCACATGCTGCACCTCAGACTGGTTTGTGGTGGCTTCTAACACGCAGTACAAGATGAGCGCCACTAAAAGGCTCTCAGTTTATTTAAAGGGATACTACTCTAGTCCTGTCTGCTATTAGGAAGCTGTCACGAGAACTGGGAAAGGGGAGAAAATTGGCTCTCCACTGCCTTGCCCCTTGGGCCGTCCTTCACTCCTGAGCAGAGCATTTGTAAGACATTTCCATTCTGAGCTGGAAGCAACTGACACCCATTTTGCAATCTTCACTCCATACAGATGACTGCAAGGTGCAGGAGGAAAGAGAACAAGGCCCTTTTGGAACCTGATCAAACTCTCATTGAAGTCAATGGAAACCCTCTCAGTGACCTGGGGAGCATGTGGGAGGATGAATCTGGCCCATGGAATGCTGTGGCCTCACCTCAGAGCAGAGCACCCTGTGGTGTGTGTATTCCCCAGTATAAGATGTGTGGCCACCCGGGAGTTTTAAGGCAGGGTGGGGGACAAGCTGTCCCACACTGATCTGGGGCCCAGGATCCTCTATCTATGGAGGAATGATCACAGACACCGCTGATTTGGCTCAGCATCTGAAGGGTGTTGGACGTAGGTTAAATCCTCTCTCCTGTGTACAGAGCAAGGCAATTATCACTCGATCAACCTCTGTCTTCCGTTCCGCACTTCTGGCAGTCAGAGGTTTCAGGTTGTCCTGAGCAAGAGGTTGCATCCCTGACCATCCTGGCTAATAGCCGTTGATGGACCCATCCTCCATGAACTCATCCAGTTCTTGTTTGAACCCAGTTATACATTTGGCCTTCACAACACCCGATGGCAATGAGTCCCACAGGTTAGTCATGCATTGTCCTGCATAGCACAGGATCAAGAACTTCACCAGTAATTCCTGAATCTAGCCCAACAAATTGTGGTTGAGGATAGAACCGAGGAATCCTGACTCGCCATCCCAGCTGCTCTAATTGCTAGATTCCATAGCCAGCAATAAAACCCAGGAGTTCTGCCTCCCAGAGCTCCCCACATCAACCACTAGGCAACACTCCCCTCCTAAATGAATGTTAGAAGTGGGACTTCAGATATGGGATCTGAATTTTGGCCCATCTCTGAATATAATTCAGGATTTATGACAGCCAGTGCCCTGGTCTAAGTGCCAGGCAAATCTCCTGACCATTTAGGTGTGGAAAAGCCTCCACCATATGCACACTTAATCTGAAAATCCTCCAGCATTTCTGAGTCAGGTTTGCACTGAAGAAGGGATTTTAACAGCACTGTGCTGTGACAGATGAAGTACAGGAAGAAGATGTCCATAGTACAGTCACAAGAGACTGTTTAGTGTTTATTTTTTGTTGAGCACAGACATTGTCCTTAGTGCTGTGTGAGACACAAAGATAAAGGACTTGCAGAACAACACCTCCACGAATCTCCTTATTCTAGGCTTAAATATATCAGTGCTTCCTTAGAGGCAATATCTGCCTTTGGCTGGAAAGGTGTTGAGCAAACCAAGTGACACAGATCATTTATAGGCTCAAGGCCATTTCCTTACAAGTAGACTTGATGCAGATAAAAGCTTTGCAGATTGCTTTGTTTTTAATGCTGAAATCAAAAGATCCTCCTGCTGGGAAATCATTGCCAGAAATCAGTGTAGTCCTAGAATTTGACTGAATGATCACTGCAGGGAAATGCCTACAGGTCTTGTTGAATTCCTAGAGGGGCCCAAATGTGAATGCGGGGTGGGGGGGAGGGAAAGCAATAAAGGATTGATTTCACTGCATAGCAGAATGTCATTTAATCTCTAAAACCAAGGAATGAGACCTTCAAATCAGAACTGTGTCCTCAGCTGTTATAGTAACACTTTGTATGATTAGAAATGGAAGAAATTTTAAAACTTGAATTTGCTGTAAGCTGTTTATGTGGTTTGTTTATTTGTGTGCATTTCACTTCTCCTGGACAGGGGAAAGAGACTGATCCCTTTCTCAGACTGGGCACTTTCACTTTCTCCTCCTAGTCAGTTTCATTGTTTTACATTCTTATTAGAGCCTGTCAACTTTTTTCAAAAAGTCACATTTTGGATGAAAGCTTTTCACAAAAAGGATCAAAAATCTCTTGTGGAAAATGTTCCTTATTTTGCCACCAGCTATACTTCTTGTGCACAGTGCAGTTCTGGAGTTGTCAGACTAGGTCCATACCGAGTTTCCTAGGTGCTCTAGCAATACAAATAATAACTACTATTATTGATGATAATAATTGCAAATCCTGCTGTGGGAGGTTTGGATTAAAAATAAATGTTTTCATTGATATAAAAAAGTCCTGAAAACATTTCTAATAATAGGTTTTATGCAACTTGCTGCATTTTTAAATATTTTGATTCTGCCCAACGCTGTCTCTTTAATATTAGAACTTTGATTTATTCAACAAACTGGATTCAGAGCAGTTCTTTAAGAGCATATGAGCACATTGCTAAGTATACTGAAGTCCAAAGTCTTGCATCTGATATAAGCTATTTGTTTTACATATTTGTATGTGTTCTGCTGGCGAAAGCCTGGGGCACTAATAAAGACTGACTTATTGCTTGCATTTTTTGGAAACATTTACTATCAGTGTTTGCATTAAAGGACTGATCTTGTGAGGTGCTGAATGCTTTCAGCTCCCACGGAAGTGATTCCAGTCTGGGATCAGTCTTTCATCCATGTCAGATGCAAGGTAGCAAGGATTCTCTTCTACCTTCCCTTCCTAAGTCTGACCGCTGAAAACAGAGCTTTAGGGACTTGAGTCCCCTACTGAAATAACTTGGCCAGATCCTCTGCTGCTATCAATCAGTGTAGCTCCATTGATTTCCAATGAATGATGCTGATTTACATAGTCCAAAGCACCCTGAGTGGACTGGGGAGTCTGACCCAGGGGATACAGGTAAAGCTGCCACCAATTGTAATTGCAATGTGGAACAATATAATCACATTGTAACACTGTGCCTCTGGGTATGTTTACACTGTAATTTACATCTTGGGTAGATATACCTGGGCTAACTCTGACTGAGTTAGTGGATTAGAAATAGAAGTGTACCTACGGCTGCATGCATGGCAGGATCTAGGGTTTCAAGACGGGATTACACTTGGGGTGGTTAGTCCATCCCACCACTCACGCTGTAGGAGCTACACTGCTATTTTGAGTCCACTAGCTTCATCAGAATTAGCGCAGGTATGTCCAGGGAAATGGTCCCTCCAGCTCCAGTGTAGACAGACCCACTGTGTCATAATGTCCGACCATGGTTATTTTTCCTTCATCTGTGACTCTGGGGGACACACCTTGCAATATCTCTGGGACCTGTTACATGATGCAACGTCAGAACACAATAGTGTGATGCAAGGCCTTATAAACTTCTAGTTTCCTAGCTTGTTGGTCAGGACACAGCAGTGTGAAAATTGTGATCGTTCTCAAACATTTTGATGGCTAGGGATGACTGAACCACAAAGATTTGGGGATGCAGTTCAGAGAAACCTCCAGAAATGCTTGTGATGATACAACTTTGTGGGTCCGCAAAACTAGAAACCTTCTGAGAACAAGATTTCCTCTTTTCCTGTGGGAATTCGGCTGCCTCTTGTTTCCACATGAGCCAGAAACAGAGCACAACAGCCTTTGCCCATGGGGTAGTTTGGCCATTCCTGCTTCTGCACCTAGACACAGCAAAATAGGAAATGTTATTCAAATGAAAGACTTGGCTTATTATGGAAGTTCTAAGGATACTCAGTCATGGATCAGAGCCCCATGGACAAACACAACAAAAAGACTGCCCCAGTTAGCTTACAGTTGAGGTATAGAACAAGAGACGGGTGTTTGCAAACAGACCGATGGCAGAGCCCAAGGAAACAGTCGTGGGTGATTAGTTTCATTCTTACTCTACCGGACCTGGTTGGCTTACATCTGCAGCGGTGACTCTGTGAGTAGATCAGGGATGTTAGGAACCGAACTGGTTGAAACTGTGAATTTTCTCTATGAAAAGTTGAGGAAAAAAATGAACAGTTTTAATTTGCAAGTTTTCTTTACCCTGCTGCAGGCAACATGTTTTTTGATTTGTGAAATGAAATGTGTCGAAGCAACATAGAAAAACTCGTTTTAAATGGTTTTGTTTGGAAATGTTTCATTTTGGCTTTGGATTTTCTTTCCTCTGTCTTTCTCATTCTTTTGCTCCATTTTTTCCAGTGGAAAAGTGAGAGCTTTCCCCACACTTCTCCACTGGAAGAAGTTTAAAAGTGCAAGAAAGAGTCCCCCACCCTTACTTTCACTTTTAAAACTTTTTTCCAACTTTTTCTGGTGGGAAAAAAATGTGGGTTTTTTTTCCCACTCTTTTTAAAAAACCTTTTTCCTCTGTTTTTTTCCCAGTAGAAAAAACTAGGGAATTGATTAAAAAAAAAAAAAATCTGAAAATGGGAATTTTCCCATTATGTTAAAAAAAATCCATTTTTTTTTGTAGGCTTTCATAGAATTTAAGGCCAGAACAGTTCATCATGTTCATCTAATCTGACCTCCTGCACATTGCAGGCCACAGAACCTCACCCACGCACTCCTGTAATAGACTCCTAACCTCTGGCTGAGTTTCTAAAGTCCACAGATCTTGATTTAAAGCCTTCACATTACACAGAATCCACTTTTTAAATCTTGCTTTAATGAAAATTTTCAGTGAGAATTTTTTTGGAAAACAAAATATTTATTTTCACCCCCCCATTCCTTTTCAATGAACCCCCATTTCTTGGTGAAAAAATGTTTAGTCAAAAATTGTTGACTGCACTCTTAGTTAGTAGATTACTTTCCAAGATCTGCTATACTCTGAATCTCTCTAGGGCAGGATGGCCTGGCAGTCTAGACTCTAGAGCGTTGCTCTGCAGGAAGCCAATTGAAAGTCCCTGGGCTACGGTCTCAAGATCTCCAACCTGGTGGAGCATTCAGTGCTCAAGAAGGGAGCACCGTACATGGCTCCTCTACCTCTGGTTGCTCAAGGAGTAGCACTTATAGGCTTCAAAATGAGTCCTGTCTTGGCCAAAAGAGCAGAGCTGTGATGCTGGACCCAGCAGTGTGTATGTGAGGGGTGTCAAACCAGTGTGAGCATCCAGGCCCTGACGGGACAACAGAACATAGCTACAACTGTGTCACTTAGGGTTTGTCTATACTAGAAAGGGTTTGCTGTCCTGCTATAGCTATAATGGCAAATCCCCTGGTGGAGAAGCAGCTTATACTGGCAAAAGAGGTTTTTTTGCTGGTATAGCTTATAGCAATTCTGTGAAATAAGCCGTACCAGTAAAAAGAGGTTTTTGCTGGTATAGCTGCATGTATGCTAGGGCTTTTTGCTGGTATAAAAATGTTGTGATGAATCACAACCCTAACCAACATGATTATACTGGCAAAAGTTTCTCGCCTAGCCCTGGCCTTAGATTCTCACGCAAATCTGTCTGTAATTTTCTCCCCCTTTTCTCTCTCTCTCTCTTTCTAGGTAGACCTGCTACAGGTAACATGGCTGGTGAAAAGAGTCACAGAAAGCAGGGCTCTGTACTCATTGTATCTTGTGTTGCCTTAAAGAGATGTCAGCTGGCTTATTGGTCAGAGCAGCATTAGCTCTGGTCCTGATTGGCTCAGCCGGCCTGTCACTGAAGTTTGCCAGGTTAGTGTGCCTCCTACTTCAGGACAGGTAAGACTTTTCTTTAACAGATCAGACTTCTTAAGGCTACAGTGCACCTGGATTCCTAAGGATTAGCAACAGGCTTGCTTCCGAGTTCTTGAATCCCTTCCAGCTTTGTCCAAAACCTTTTTTTTTTTTTTCTTTTTAGTTTTTGGTTTGTAACACGCTAAGAAGGGAGGGGAAAGGGGACTGACTGCAGGAGGGATGAGCAGCAGTGGGCTGGTTCTGAGCACCCCAAATCTTGAAGAAAGTACAGTGTTTACGCAATTAAACCCAGTCACAATGTCCAGGGAGTCTGCTGAAGACACTTCGGTCTTTGAAGACATCAAACCTGCTATAAGGATCTTGGAAAACCAACATGAGTTGGCGCAGGTAAGCAAAAGCCTTAACAGTTCTCCTCACACCTCAGTATCCTTATTGATGTGGAATAATGAGGTACTGGCTGTCGATTTTCAGAGGTTGGTTTTCATTATTTGACATTTTTGTGTTTTTTTTTAAATTGGTGCTATAAATTTTCAGAAAAAAGCCAGATCAGAATACTTCCAATGAACACGGCCCTTCCCCAGAAATTGCAGCTTACAAAACAGCACAGCATGGGGAAACAAAAGGCCGGATTCTCAGCTGGTGCAAATTGGTGTAGCTCCATTGAAGTCCACAGAACTGCCCTGCAATACACCAGATGAGGATCTGGCCCATCAGAGTATAGTTATGAAAATTCCCCTTCTGTGGGTGCTAGACTGGAAAGATTTCAAAGCATGTACTTTCGACAGAAAGAATCCATCGGTCACTAGATGATAAAGGTGTGGATCTGATTTTTAAAGGGAAAATTGCAGCTGGATTTTGTTTTGTTTTGTTTGGGGGAATTTTAGAAAGTGTTTTCTGCCAGGTTTGAAACAAATGGGTTGTGAACAATCCTCTGGGACGTAGTTCCAGTCATTTGTTCCGTGATAGGAAGAAGCCAGTGTGGAAACATTTAAGTTCTATAAGAGTTTGTTGAAGTTTGATTTTCATTTCAAAGGAGCAGTAGGAGAGTCCTTTTTGTAAAACAGAGAAGATCACTAAGGAAAGGCTCCAGGAATGGATACTTTCCTGTAGTTCAGGCTCCTATTTTTCAAATCACACTAGTGGAGACAAGAATGGAATTCTCCTTGAAATTCCCCAGCGCTGCTGCTTCCCTCTGTGAACAGCAAGGCCAGAGATAAAGCAGTGGATAAGCTGCCTGGAAATCAACCTCCAGCCCCCCTCCCCAGAGTCACAAGCAAAGATCCCAGACAGAGAAGATTGCTGAAAAGCTCTGGGTGCAGCAACCCCTCTCGTTCTAATTGCGGGGCCGGTTGTGAAACATGGGCAGTGTCCTGCCGCAAGCTAGGGAACCATTTTACAACGGTCGTTGTATTGCCGCCTTGCTCTTTCAAGATGAAATTCAGGATTCCCAGCGGCCAGCAGTTCCTTCGCCTGCCTTTAAGGCAGGTTCGCATCACCCTTTCTTTCTCCCGTACAATCCCAATTGGAAATGAGCGAGAGTTTTGGAAATGCTCCTTTAAGGAGTTCTTGAAAAGAAGTGAAACCCAGGGGGCAAATCTCCCCTGGTGTAACTTCCCTGATATCAGCGGGGTTCTACCAAGGGTCAAGTTGTCTCTAAAGAATGAGTCTTCATGGGACAATGAAAGGAACTCTGGGATCTGAATGACTTTGGCTCATGGTTTTGAGGGTTGGATGGGCCACTTCTTGGAGCCGTGTCTCCTGTTAGTGATTTGCCGCCGTTCCCTAGAGCAACCTTCCTAGTTGCTCCCAGAAGTGGTGCAGAAGGCGAGGAGGTCGGTGTTGCTCTGTGGTGTCTTGCTAAGTCAGAGTGCTAAGCTGGCTAATGATTAACCCTGGGTGCGTGCCTTCCCAGCGCCATCTTGTTGCAGGCGCTGGGAACTAGAATGGATCTGTGTGCTGGGCCCTGGGAAGGGAGTGGCTGGAGGGGAGGAGGGTGATTGTGGTTCTTTTAGGACAGGGCGTCGTGCGCCATTGCCCTGGACCTGACTTTGTGTGGGTAGAGAAGGGAGAACCACCAAATAAAATAATTCTGGGTCAAATGATCCCCCAAGAAGTTCTGATCCTCACCTCCGAGTCATGCCGGAATTCTGTCTGAGGATCTGCTAGCTCAGGGCTGCTGGCATTGGAAAAGAGTATGACATGTAGTTGCTAGGAGGAGTGGACACCACTCACAGCCTCTTTGCTGTGACCTGGTGCTCTAGGAACTTTGTTTTTAAAGTCTAGTGAGAGGGACCTTTCCCTGCAGCCTTTTCTCTGGGTGGCTTTGCGTGTTCTGCTGCTGGCCCTTGCACTGTGCCAGCGATTCCTCTGCTGTCCAGGTGGGAGTGGCATGCAGCCCAACCATCGGGTCTCTACTCTGCCAACCAGCCAGCAATCCAGGCCCACCTCCCTCTGTCTTTAGAGCCCCTGGCGAGGGTGGGGCTGGGGAAGTGTGAGACAATTCACTGGGCATAGGAGGGAAGGTTGGTTGTGGAAGCTCCAGCTTTCCATACTACCACTACTGCCATCAGCAGTAGAACATGTGCCATAGCAATGGGCTAGAGGCCAGAAAGCAAAGTGTGCATCTGTGGAGTCATTCAGACCCCAGGGGGAGGGATAGTTCAGTGGTTTGAGCACTGGCCTGCTAAACCCAGGTTTCTGAGTTCAATCCTTGAGGGGGCTACTTAGGGATCTGGGGCAAAATCAGTACTTGGTCCTGCTAGTGAAGACAGGGGGCTGGACTCGATGACCTTTCAAGGTCCCTTCCAGTTCTAGGAGATGGGTATATCTCCATTATTTAAATTTAAAGCATAGCTGGGAGCAGAGAGGACAGAGGCCAGGGGTGCCAGCCATCTGGTTGATTCTTCTCCCCACTCCCCTCCAAAGATTACTGATGCAATTCCCTCAAAGGATTGGGTTAGGTAACAAATGGACTCAGCAATTCGCAAGCCAGCCTGCTGTCCCCGTCCAGCAGCAGGATCGGGGTGGGGGTCTGCTCTGTGTCCCCCTCCAGCAGTGGGACCAGAGGGGGACACAGCAAGCTGGTCTGATCTCCCATTCTGGCAATGGGATGGGTGGGGAAGCAATGTCATTCCTCATCAATAGGATAAGAGGAGATGTTGTGGGGTGGCCCTGTCTCTTTCTTTGGCCTGGGGATGCCCTGGGCAGGCATCAGGACACTGCACAAATGGGCAGGAAGATACGGTCTAGCACTGAGACAGCAGGGGAATGCCAGGCTGGGCCCGTCTCCTGCTCCAGGAGCAGAACCACAGGGAGGTGCTATCCCCATCCCTCCGCCACACTTCTGCAGCAGGCTGGGTCCCACTAGATCTTGGGCTGCCCCTGCTCTCCCAACTGCAAACAGAACCACTGGCTGCTCCAAGTGCTGAGTCAGCCCAGACTCTGTGATATTCCTCAGCAAACTTCCGGGGCGTTAATCTGAGGCAAGGGGCACCCCTGGTGGCCCCGGGACTCCCACAGACAGCCGGAGAGTACTTCAGAGCCAACGCACTGGCTGGTTGTTAGCTACAACACATGCTTTCCTCAGCCTCCTGAAGATGTGCAAACGCATACCCCTCCCCGCAACACGCATGCATGCACACACACTCCAACCCACAATGCACATGCATACACACACCTCTCCCAGATACAGAATATACATCACAGACCACACCACCCTACCCACTCCCCTTCCACACAATGCGCATGCACACGCGTGCACACACTTCTAATATGGGGAAGTCATGTTCTAGTCATTCTCCCCAGGCGGGATTGCTGTGCTGGGGAGAATGAGTGAACTGCCCTTTATATCCCCGCAGAGCTCTAGGGAAAGTTGTTTGGTTGCTTGTGGTGACTCCTGGCCCCACTGCTGTCCAATGGGAGTTTTGGCATTGACTGCAATGAGATCAGAATTTCACCCATGAAATCATAGCTTTGCACTGCTACGCACACAGCGATTTCTGCTTTTCACTTCCTTGAAGAACTTTTTTGACTTTTACAGGGACGGGCTTGGGTCATGCAGTTCAGATCCCATGGTAAATGGATCTGGTGGGGAGGTGGGTTCATGAGTCAAGGGTCCAGTTTAGGGGTACTGATTGTTAATGGGCTAAGAAGTTTGGATCTTGTTTTTGTGAGTGTTCCCTTCAGTCTGTGGAGCGGGAGTTGGTTTAGGCTTCATTCTGGGTTAGCTCCATTGCTGATCTGTACTGTTACATCTGATCCTGCATAGTACCAGACACAGCACTTTACCCAATGACTCCAGTAGCTTCCGGGGAACTAGAGACAGATGGGTGTAGTATGGGGAAGCCCCTTGGGTAAAACCTGAGGCATGTTGAGATGAAGCTGGCGAAACTGACTGGAGGCAGCACAGTCACAGTCCTGCCTCAAGTTCAGGAGAAGGAAACCCCACCCTAGGTGTAAGCTCAGGAAATCCAGGCTCAGGGATGTGCAGGCGGGGATTAGCCTTCTCCCCTCACTGCTCAGGGATGTCACCGGGGACATTGCATAAAGCAGTGCTCATTCCAAAGGGTTTCCTGAATTGAGACAAGAAAAGGCCAGGTTTGTGGGGCTCCTGGGGCAAGCTCTTGCATTCAAGAGCCGAAAAATGATGCGAAGCACAAGGTCCATCATGATTCTGGGGCAGGTTCTCATCTCAGTCAGTGTGAGGCCAGAGACCAAGACTTTACAAAATGAGGTCTTACTTTAGGCTTCTTGATCCATAGCTGAACACCCAAATTAATGCTCTGATTTTCAGTTTCACTTCTCCCACTGATGTCTTTTAGAGTTTGCTGAAACTGCGAGCTAGGGGGTGATTCCAGCTCGAGGAGACATACCTACGCCAGCTCTTATTGATCTATCATTCTAAAAATAGCAAAGTAGCTGCAGCGGTGCAAACAGCATCAGGGGCTAGCTGCCCAGAGTACAATCCTGTCCAAAAGACAAGGCACGTACTCTGGGTGGTTAACTCCTCATGCTGCTTGCCCTACCACAGCTGCACTCAATCAGAGCTGGGTATCACACCCCAGCTCCAAGTGTAGACATACTCTTGGTTTCAGGAGCTGCTCCAGATCTGCACCAGCATAAGTGCCACTTCTTCTTTTGATATGGGCTCTCTGGGGCTGATTCCTTCTGGCAAGATCTTCCAATGCAGGGCCTGGGAAGGAGGTGGGATATTGGCAGCGATTGATTTGCTGTAGTGGAGGAATTCAGGGAAACCTCTTTCCCACACACAGCATTCCCCTCTCATCTATCCGTTCCCTGGCACTAAACCTCAGTAATGTCTCAGCCAGGGAATGTATGCCCTCCTACCCTCTGTGGGCCGGAGCTTGATACCTGTATACAGAAAACCTTTTGGCACTTTCTTGAGTAAGGATGAAGCATGGGCTTCCTGTGATATTCATGGCATACAAACAAGGAAGTTCGATAAAAACAGAAGTCCCCTTGCTGGAAGATTGGAACCTAACACTGCTTTATTTCTTAGAATTCGGAATGGTAACACAATCTCCCAACTCCTACCACCCCCCAAAAAACAGCAAGAGACAAAGCAGGCTGCTCCCCTAAGGCAGAGAGGCATAACTCATCTTTCCTTGCTGTGGACTGGGTGACTTTGATCACATACTTCCTTACAGAGCTGCCTGCCCACAAGCAGGACCAAGAAAACCCCAGAGAATTTAAAGTGATCAATCCCAGTTTTAACACAACACTTCCAACACCCTACGTTTTCCAAGACTCTGGGGTTTGCATTATGGTTTGCTGACTGTAGGCCTGATCCAGTGCCTCTTGAAGTCAGTGGAAAGATGCCTGTTGACTTCAGCAGGCTATGTTACAGTGCCCTAGTTACCTCCCGTGTCCATTTTGAGGGAGTGCCCTCAGAGAGTCCACCCCCAGCCTACCCCCATCCTGGAAGTCAGAGTCAGTCAGCTTGTGAGAATGCAATTCTGCTGGGATTTGGGGTTGCAAGCCCCCAGGAGCCACATGAATGTGCATACATAGCACCTGGTTAGCCCTCTGCTTGCCCGCTCGGTGCCCAGTAGCTCGTGAGGACAGAGATGGTGCCACCCTGATGCCACAAGCCAAACCAGAGCCAGCTGGGCTAACTTCAGATTTCCCAGCCAAGAGTTCATCAGTTTCACTGAGCAGAAGACAGGCTATGGCTGTACCCCCGACCCCTGTGGCCTTTGGTTTTCATAGGCACTCGGCCATGGTCAGGGCAGGTTCCCAAGGGGCAATAGCAGCAGTTGCATCGAGCTATAAAGACCAAGCTGATCCTGGGTCTGGAAGGCATCCCAGGGGCTTTTAAGAGCCAAAAGGGGCCCTTTGCAGGAGGAGGCTCAGGTTGGCTGGAGGAGGGGAGGAATTTTCTGGGCTGGCACGTGAGTGAAGTAGCTCTGCCTGCTGTCTAGTGGTGGCAGCTCCTGACCAGCCTGTCTGTTATTCCAGGGGCTCCTGCATTGCACAATTGGGAGCCTCTTTTAAAGCCAGGCTGGCAAACACAGGCATCAGC
This sequence comes from Gopherus evgoodei, assembly GCF_007399415.2. Lineage (NCBI taxonomy): Eukaryota > Metazoa > Chordata > Testudines > Testudinidae > Gopherus > Gopherus evgoodei. The sequence continues at coordinate 66,889,089 of NC_044330.1, read as the reverse complement.
CCTTGATTAGTTTGTTCTTTGATCTCAGTCAAGTGAGGAGTTTGCTTCCCTCCCTCCCCACATTGCTGTTCATTAAGTGGTCATAACCCAAGCGTTAGGATGATTAGCCAGCTGGACTCAAGGTTACTAATCAAGGGAGCTACCAATGAACCACCAAGGCAAACAGAGCTAGCGTCTCTGGCTCGTTTTAAATTGACTCTCCTCACCCTCTCTCCTCAGCAGCATCTGGTATCAGCAGTGGCTGCGCCGTGCAGAATGGCTGCCACATCCCCTTTAACAACATCTTGTTCCTGGCAGTTTCTGTCACTGTGGGACTCTAGCCAATCAAATCTGCGTTCTGCCAGCCATCCGGGATGCTGCAGAACAGTTTGAATCTTGGACCATTTAGCCTATATTCCTGTCTTCACTTTATCGGAAACATCGGATTTCCCATGCTGGGTCAGACACCTGGGCAATCAAACCCAGTGGATACGTCTACATTGTAAAAAAAAAACCCAACCCATCTCAGCATCCAGGTTTGTAGGTGTTTCCATTCAGACCGGACTTCAGGCTCTGAGACCCATCCCCCAGGTTTCAGAGCCCAACCTCCAGCCCAAATGGGAACATCTGCACTGCGAATGTAGATCCGGGCTCTGACTCACTGCCATGGATTTTTATACCTAATGTCTCTTCCCCAGTTATCCAGAGGTATGTGAGAAGCAGAAAGGGTGAAGCAAGAGATAGGGCAGCACGCTAGCATATAGAAGCTGGGGGTTCAGTTCTAGTGTGACTTCAGCTCCATGGGCTTCAGTTTCCCCATCTATAAAACAGGGATGGATCATGCTTCCCTTCATCAAAAGGATGTTTTGAAGATAAAATCCATTAATGTGTGTTAGTTGCTCAGACACTATCGCCTTATGAGGGCCAGAGCAGTACCTAGATCTACAAATTCCTAGTTAACCATGTGATACTGAGTATGTGGAGAGAAGGGCCATGGGCATGAATTCTCAGCCTATTGATAAAATCCTCCAGCCTCAGTATCAGGCTCTGGGATCTCGCAGGACAGGATGTCCCATGAGGCAGCCATCTGTGTGGAGAAACACTTCTGTCTATTAGCTCTCAATGAGGAAGAGAGAGAGTTCAAAGTTGTCTCATGGGTGGTAGCTGAATAAATGGAAGTTTGGGAGATCCTTGCTTCAGGCGAAGGGGGTTTTCAGAGCTTCTTGATGGGAGTTTATTAAAAAGGTTACTCCCAGTGAATGAGTCACCAGGGCATTAATAGACCAAGACGATAGCTAACATGGAATCTCAGAGCATGCAAAGCTAGTCTTTCCCCATGGAAAGTTTTACCCTTGAAAAACAGCTTTTGGATCAATATGGAAGTTGTCACAAAAGACGTTGGGGGATCCATCTACATTTTCTGATTTTTTAAAGTTCAAACAAAAAAAGTAATTTTGATTTGATTTGAATTGAACCAAAACATTTTTGATGTTCTTATTTTATTCCCCTCATTTGCCTTTTTCCAGTTAAACAAAAAATGGGGGGAGAAAAGGGAGACGGTGGTCAAAATTTAAATGAGAAAAACAGATTGTTTTCATTTCAGCTAGAATCAGATGGAATCAAAGGGGAACTCTGTTTGAAATCAAACTTTCATTTTGATGAAAAATCAAAAAAGTCACTAGAAAATTTCAAACAATGAAAATCGTTTCTTTTGTTTGAATGTTTTTGAGGGGAAGAAATGCCATTTTCTGACCAGTTCAAGTTGTCAGCAAGGTGGCAACAAGTGATGGGCCCTGCCCAAAGCATCGGATCTGAGCTCCTGTGAACTTGGCTTAGGGTCCAGATCCCCATTCAGAACTCACGGCTTGAGCCCATCTCTAGTGACAGCCCTCATCTGTACTCAGTGCAACAGAGCACGTGAGGAAGAAGAGTCGGGGAGCCCCTCTCCTATCCCCAGGCAGCAACACAACTGGCTTGTGAACTAGTGGAGAAGAGCCAGTTCTTCTGCAACCCCAAGCATGGTCTGCGGACAATGGAGCGTAGCCACACCCAACCCCACCAGCTGTGGTGTGCAGTCTATGCCAGTGGGGGGAAGAAAGGCTCTCAGCCATGCTCTTCCCTCACCCACCAGCCATCCCTGCGCTGGCAGAATAGCTGCATTTATCTCACTTGATCAATTCCTTAGCACTGCAGGGGTCTTGAGCACTGGGGCACCTCGGTCCCTCCTTTTCTCTGCCTGTGACCCGAAATAATTGAGTCTCCTGGAAGCTGTGATGCTTTGGTCTAATTCTGGCTGTTGGACTTGATATGCTTGGGTGGTGTTAATGGCCTCTGATATACAAGTCAGACTGGAGACTCTGAAGGTCCCCTCTGACCTTAAAATCCACTGCCTTTTCCCGGCAGCTGGCACCCACAATATCTGGGCCTTTGTAATTAACAGCAAGTACTCCTCATTCCAAGTGCCCTGAGAATCCACACGTAGACAGATCAGGTCACTCCCGTAACAATCTGCTTTGGTTGGCCCTGCTCTTTCCTTTCCTCCTTGCTTCCTCCTTACATCATAAATGACCTGCTAATGCAGATCAGATGCTTGGTGGACAATTCAGGAGACCTCTGTTTACAACTCAGGGCTGGCAGAACATGACAAGCTCCCCGCTCCACTACTCAGTGCCTCACCGCTGCCATCTCTATGTGCGTCTACACTGCAGTGTAAGTCCAGGGTTAGTAGAACTCAGGTAGCAGATGCTGGGTTTGTTATCCTGGGGCTTAAGTGTCTACACTCATTTGTAACCACAGATTAGGAATGGTTGAATCCTGGGTCTCAACCTGGGGTTCCAGTGTCTACATTGCATCATGTGGGCCTGAGTCCATCCACCCATATCTCAGACTTCTTAGCGCCCTCCCAAAATGTGGCTGCTTTAGCCCTTTGGTCATGATGCAATATGCGAAAATTTGATTGTGTAGAGGACAAGGAAAGTCAGCCCACGGGATTGTGGGATACTTTTGGCAGGCTCCCAGCACATGAGTCCAATGGGGCTGCGTCTACACTGCAAAGTGATAGGGCTTGAACTCTGGGTCCTGGCATGTCTCAGGCTCAGATCCTCCACCCCCATGAAGTCGTGGGTTAGCACAATTTGCATGTAGATGGAAGTAGAATTAGGCTTGAGCCTGAGTTCGAATTCTGGGCTTACACTGTAGTGCAGACATACCTTAAGAGTGAGAAGGGGAAGTTAGTCTCCACGGGCTTTTCAGCCCTTGGTCTCCCTGCTGAGAATGCAAGATGGATGGTGGTTTTGGTGATGTGGCTAGAGACCAAGTAACCAGAAATCAGCCTGAGACACAGTCATGTAGGTCTTTGACACACCTCCGACGATATCTGCTGGTGACCTTCACCAGCCTGAGCTGGGTTTGAACTAGTGGTAGGTAAGAAGCTCCATATCTCTTTGCCAGTCCCCTAAGACATCCAGCCCGCTTCCTCTTCCTTTGTCCTCACTGCATGTTGGGCCTGATCCTGCTCCTTGTCAGAAGTTTTGCCATTGCCTTGCACGGGAGCAGGGTGGGGCCCTCTGATTGCACAAGGAGCCCCCCTTTTGATTTCCTTGTGGCCTGATGTAATTTCTTGCTCCTGCCCAGATCCTGCAGTGAAATCAGCTGTGTCTGAGCCCGTGCCAAGAGGAATGAGATCATGTGAAAAGAGCTCAGGTTTCCACACTCAGGCAAAGCTTCCAGGAGGAAGTGAACATGTAGCCATGGGAGGTGAGGATGGAGTTTAATGCCTTCCATTCTGAATAGGAGATGGGTCCTGTGCCTCTTCCTTCTCTGCCCTGAAGGCTCTGATCACCTGGATGAGGTTCTAGGGGACACCAGTGAGGGCACCAAGGGCTTAATGACCCTGGGTTAAAATAGAGTGGTTCAGATTGTACAAGCTAGTGGCAATTACCAGTGGATTATAGGAACGATCGAGGGAATTCAATGGCTTGTGCTGGCCACCCAGCTAAAGAGCCAGATTCCACACGATATAAGTCCAGGGTCACTCCTCTGACAACAGTGTCAGAGTAACTAGTGTCACTCTGAATTTACATCTGTGTAAGTGATGGCAAAGGCTCAATGTCTACATAGCAGCTGCGAGGCGTAAATTCCAGCTCAGGTAGATGGGTATGCACTAGCTCTGTTTGAGCAAGTGCCTGTGTATAGCAGTGTGGCAGTATGTACTTGGGAGGGAGAGGGGGTTGGACAGGATTGTAGCTGGTGCCACTACGCGCACACTGCTACTTGTAGGCAGTAGCTTGAGCAGAGCTAGTGCGTGAACATCTACCCACACTGGAATTTACCTCTCAGCTGCTGTGTAGATGTACCCTATGAGACACCCGCCTGTCTTATTAACCTCTTCCCTGCTGTTAGCACATGCTGTGGCATGCCTGCTGTCAGAGACTCCAATAGCATCTGTGCCCATTTATCGCATGCTGGGAGCTTTGGGCTGCATTGGCAGAGTGACGTCCATGGGTGTGTGGTACCTGGTGCGCTGATCGTGATTGAACGGGGCAGTAGGAGACCAGAGGTTGGGTTTGATGATCTCCCTCGGTAATCATTTCTCCAGAGCTAGAAATACATGCAGTGAAGTGTACAGCACCAAACAACAGCAGTGGGGTAACAGCAGGCCCCTGATGTGTGTGGGTGTGGTTGGGTGCTTCACCTTGGCTGGCTGTGGTATGGAGGGACCATTCTCACTCTCAAGGGGGAGTCAGCACCTCTGTTTGCTCTGCAGTCATGCATGGATGGTCTTGAGCAGCTCTCAGGGCGCCTGAGCTGACCCCTGTTGAAGTCAATGCAAAGGGCCCCTTGCCCCGTGTGAGGGAAGTACACTGCGACTTGGGTCATGGAATTCAAAGGGGAATAAAGGAGAAGGCCCCCAGTGCTCTGAGATATCTCCTTGTGACACCGTGGGAAGTAGGGCTGAGCAAGTGATGGATTTTTTGGTTTAGGGGCTGAAATGAAAAGAAACACTTGGAAATCTGTTTCAATTGGAAGAAAAAAAATCTTTTTTTTTCTGTCAAATTGAAAAAAATTCATTTTGCGTCGAGCAAAATGCTTCAAGTAGCCCAAGAGAAAATTTCTTTGAGTTTTCTGCTTTGTTTTGGACGTTGTGTGCCCTTTAAAACTAGCCAAGTTTAAAATCAAAACAGCATTCTGAATTGAAAAGTCAATGCAAAATGCTTTAACTCTTCTGCGATTTTTTTCCCTCCCCTAACCAAAACTATTTGTTGAATTTCACCTGAAGTCAGCAAATAGTTTTGGACCCCAGAAAATGCATTTTTTGGCTTAACCCCCCCCAATTTGTTGAAAAAAAAATGCATCCAGCTCTAGTGGGAAGCTTGCTCCTGGGTCCTGTCTATCTGCTGCTCCAAGCTCCCTCAGTGTGACCCCTACCACTGCAGTGCTTGGAGCTCCCTTTAGCCCCACCTCTGCTGATCTGAGCTCCCCTTTCCTGATCCATCCTGAGTCTCACTTGCTTCCCCCGCTGCTCGGAGCGCAGCCTTTCCACTCCACCGGGAGGCCTGGGGTTGTGAAATGTGGGACAGAAGGGAGCAGACGTGGTAGCAGGAAGGAGTTCAAGGAAATGAAATGGTGCTGGAACAAGATGTTCTCAGGTTGTTTCCTGGCTGGTGGACTGAGCCATTACTGGCACTCCAGATCAAGGCACCTGATAACGGGCTTTCCCAGGACCTTTTCACAAAAGCCGTGTGCAAGGTGTCGCTGATCAGCCGATGACTTCAGCGCGCAGGGAGCTGGCTAGTCCTTCACCACTGTAAATAATGAGGCAAGTATGGTCTTAACCACTTAATCCTGTCCCAGCTTTCACTAATCATTTTGTAGGCTTATCCCCCTGGTTTCTACATTCACTGCTGGCTTTTCATGGGGTTTGACAGCTCCAACCACCTCTGCTCTTAGGGGCTGGTTCACAGGACTGTATTTTAGTAGGGAATAGATTGCAAGTTTTCTGGGGTAAGGACCAATTTCTTTTGTCCGCTGTTTGTACAGCACCCACCACAGATGGGTCCCATCGGTGCTGGGGTAGTACAAAAATAATCCTCATAAGTGAATGCATGTTATACAGACCATTGTGCCGCCACACACTGTGCAGGGCAGTAGGATGAGGCTGTGGATGAAATTAATTAATGGGACAGCTCCACTTTCAAGGTTCTGTCTGGCTTGAAGGGCAGTTAAAGAGTCACCGGTTTAGTTCAGAGATCTTGATGCCTCAGCGTTGCATCAATTTGTGGTACCACTGCATTGCTACATCATGACATAATGTGGCCATTTGCTGAGGCAATGGAAAATTAGATTTATGCTCATTAGCTAGAGAAACTCGTGATTCATAATGATTTGTAAGGGCCAAATGCTGCCTTTAGTTACACCTAAGTACTCCACTAGTACTGGGTGGGTAGCTTAGCCCCAGTGCTCCCACTGGAATCACAGATTTCCACCTGTGTAAACAGGAGCAGAATTTGGCCAGTGGGAGTCATTTCCACAGGATTGATGTCTCGGTCATTTATTTGTAAATGCCATTTAATCTGCTAATATACTTGGCACTATTGATCGAAATGTGTGTGACTCTGCATGTGCTCACTGGCTGAGAAAGCAGGGATATAGGTCGTACTAGGCCTGACTGTGCTGTAGAAACATGCATATGTCTGAGCTCGGCATGTGCATGCCGTTACAATGATATGCCACAGATGAGTAAATTTCATATGTCGTGTGATGCTGGCAGCCCTTGTAAACTGTTGCGCTTGCCATATATGCTGGAGCAGATCCTGACTCTGCAGAGATGGAAGCAAAGACCTGGGAAGGGATGGGAGAACCAGGCTTCCTGTTATCTGCCAACACAAATTGAGATTTGCTTTTTATTTTGCTGTACTGGGGAAATATTTATGGGCCTTATTTTCCTCTCATGCTGGTGTAGATCAGGAGCAAAGGAGAAAATGTTTTCCCCATCCTGCAAATGTTTTCAAGATTTTGGAAACATTTCCCATGGAAGGAGAGGTCAAAAGTTTGAAAGTTTTAATGAACTGAAAAACCTTAGAAAAAATTGGTTCAGGTCAATTGAAGTGTTTCATTCTGATCATTTCAAAAAGTTTCATTTTGCTTCCAACCATTTAACTTTTTTTGGTACTGCTCTTAGCTAAAATTTGAAAGTGAAGTTGTTTTGAACTGGGAAAGTGAAATGATTTTTTAAGAAAATGGCAAAACAACAAATTTTGATGACTTTGAAACTTTTCAAGTGGAAATGTTAGTCAGAGCTGACCCTTTCCTGCAAAATGGTTCAGTTTCCACAAACTGGAATGTTGTTGTTTTTTTTTAACAAAAAACTTTTGTCGGAAATTCCCAACCAGCTGTAATCAGGTGTAAATCCTGTGAAAGGGATGGATTTAAAAAAAAGGGGAATCAGGCCCTTGAGTTCAGATCTGAACTAGCCCTTACAGGAAGGAGGAGGGGGGCGTGATTTCCATGGGGAAAGAATCGTGCTTCTGTTCATTCAGCACAATGAATGTAGTTTATTCATATTCAAATATCACCAAGCCAAACTGTGGACCACAAGCCATATACACTTGTCCAATTGGTATACGGCAAACCTGGCTCTCCTTCTGTAGGCATGGACAGCCCCTTGCGCAGAGGGGCTGGTGCAGGTCTGCTGGGTCCAACCTCAAGGGCTCTCAGTACCATAGGAAAAGCATGGAGAGCCTGAGAAGTTCCTGAAAGCTCCAGCATCCGCTTCATAAGAAAAGCTGTGAATTCCTGCTCTGTCCTAGCATTCCCCTTGCAACAGTGTTTCATAAGGAAACCATTGCCTTAGCCTGCAGGCTGGCTACAGCACTGCAGGAGCATGTAACAGGAGGATGAACTAGGCTGCATTAAGGCTATTACCGTACTTCACTACAGGCCTGAATCTAACGCTCACTGAAGTCCGCAGGAGCCTTTCTGTTGATTTCAGTGGACTTCGGATCAAGCTGTAGCTGGGGGTTGATGGGAGAAAGCAGAAGAAGGCTTGAGATGTGGCAGTTTAAAATTCCCTCTCCCCTCCCCTTCCATCGCCCCAGGAACATTCCCTTTCTGGCCCCTTTCAGGCCACCTTTCCAATGCAAATACTAGTCAGCAGCTATGGAATTTTGTTCGTACTCCCAGTTTGCAAAGTGGGAGCTGGCAGAGGCTGTTGGGCCACTAATCATGCCTGAAAAAGGCAACCAGGCTCATGGGGTGGAGGAGACAAGGGCCATAGGAGCTCAGGAACCTGGAGGAGCTAGAGGACGGGGAAAGTTGAGACAGAAAACGCAGTGCAGTAGATATGGTGACAGCTGTCGATAAGGGGCCGGGGCAGAGTCTAGTCGCAGTTATACCAGGGAATGTGTGAATCCAGAGAAGTTACTTCATATTTGGCCTGAGATCAGAATCTGACCTCCCAGTGAGCATCCCCCACTTACTGTTTATATTAGATTCATCTTTCCACCAGGAACTACTTTTCTGAATGGAAGGATATGCTACATGGCTTCCAAACTGGTGTTAAAATAAATACGTTTCTAATGAGGCAGCCTTACTGGAGCAGAGGCAGTGTAGTCTAGTGGGCAGGCCACTGGCTGGGATGTCAGGAGACATTCTGGGGTTCTGTTCTGGGCTGTTCTCTTGGGCAAGTTTCTGTATGTTTTGGTTCTCTGCCCAGCCTTGCTCTGTCTGTTTAGACTAAGCTTTTGGGGGCAGGAGCTATCTGTCATGGTGTGTACGTACAGCCCCTAGCGTGACGGGGCCCTGGTCTTGGTGGGGGCTGAAAAATAACTAATAACAGAAGCGTGGTAAACTCCAGCTGGCTGCAGTGCTTTAACGGTCCCTATCACAGGTGGTTGAAGGCAGCGAAGGCTTTGATCCCATGCAGCTCAGTGCATCTACCAATGCTCTGCTAATTTGCACTCTGCCAGGGCTTGGGGCAGAGAAAATGCCAGTTGACTTGGGGAGGCTGGGGATCAGGCCCATAGTGATCTATATTAGCTAAGATTACAAGAGGCTGAACTTACATTGGAAACGATTCCTTTGGAAAGTCTGAGCGGCGATTTCCTGCTTCCCAAACGCAGGCCTCCAAGGTTAACGCCATTGTTCCTTTTGAGGGGCTTCGCCTGGGGAGCGATGAATTCTGAGAAGGCTTCACTGCCTGTCTGCTAACTCCCTCAGCTATCTATTCTGCTTGAGAAGTGTTGTTTGTTAGCTCTGGAGGACCAGCCAGAAGCATTCGCAGTCGTGCTGTGTGTGTCAGGGAGAGACATCTTCCGCAGAGATGGGAGAAGATACTGTAGATAAGGGCAATAACAGATTCGGAGCAGGGTTGCTGCTAAGAAATGGCCAAAGTAGCCAGCCCTGGAGTTGTCCAAGAATCATAAAGGTGGAGAAAAAAGGTTGCTTAATAAAGCCTGCATTAAAAGATTGCTCTAGTTCCAGCAGGAGTTAATTCATGAGAGCCACAGGACCTGTGCTTCACAAGATGTCAGAGTAGATAGTCACAGAAGTCCCTTTTGGCCTAGATTGAATAATGTTGGACAGGTACGGAGTCCTCTTCAACTTGGGGATAGCAGAGTCTGCAGTTGTGCTAATGTCTGATAGGAGGTGCCCCTCAGTCTGGTTACTTATCTGGAATACTTCATAAAGAAGACTAGGTTGTTTTCCATAGATACAGACTCCATCAGCGGCAACAGCCCAGGTTCAGGTTTGCACGCACGAGTTTTCTACCATCGCCAACTACATCAGGGGAGCTAATGCCTTTGCAGATGCTCCATACACTTTGTTGCAGGACATAAATGTGTGGGGTTTACCCTGAAACTTTGACTCAGATCTTCAAAGGTATTTAGGCTCCTAACTCCCAAACCTGGAACAAACCTTTATAAGGTGCCCATCCTAGGGTTTACAACCATGTTAGCTACCTCCAGTTACGTGGCAATCCGTTAACTCAAGGTAGAAAGCTGTATTGTGGTAATAACCCCAGGGGCCTTATGTAGACTAGGGAACAATGTGATTTTTTTATATCGAGTTAGCAACCCTGAAGTAGGTAACCCCACTGGAATCCCCAGTTAGCACATAGTGTAGACACAGTTTAGCACCTGTAAAGTTGTGCTAGCTGGCTGGGATTGAAACTAAGTGGAGGCTATAGTGGAGAGACGCTGATTTATGCCAGCTGAGAATCTGACCCATTAACGTCAATGGAACTGTAGCCAATTTACACTAGCTGGGGATCTGGGCACATTGATAGCCCTGGAGCTATGATGATATACACTGGCTGAGTATTTGGCCCTCTGTTGGGTATTTGGAGTTGCTTGAAAGGAAAAATCTCAGACTTCTCTCCTGCTAGGCTGGACTGCCTGTGCTGTCGCTAATTCTTATGCTCAGAGAGTTCTAGAACAAATGAGGCAACAAACAGAAACTGACTTCAGTTGAGGTCAATATCAAGACTGAACGATCAGAGATGCAAATATTTGTACAGGTCAATATTTAACTAAAGGGACAATAAATGCTGATACTGAACCAAATCTGTATATAAATACATTCTATTTATAACACACATTTTTAAAGGGATGCTGCCAAGAACTTGTCATGGCTTCTGATTGATGTCTTTCCTTCCTATTGTTGGTAATTCCTTTTTAGGAGCTTGGAAACTGTGTTCCCAGCAGGTGTGTGAGTGAGGGGAAAGCGGTTGTACTGTAACAGATCCATGCCTGCAGACAACAGACTTGGGTCCACATCCACAAAGGTGTTTAGAAGTTAGCTCCTAACTTCTGCTGATTTCCGTGGACATTAGGAGCTTACATACCTTTGTGGAGCTGGACTTGGGTTGCTGTCACACACACACTTGAAGAGGTGGGATTAGAACCCTCGTCCTTCAGCTTCCAAACAACACGTCTCTCTTATTGAAACTAAAGAAGAGCTGCTTTTGCTTGCACCAGTCCTGAATCTTGTATGTGACCTAGCCACTAGAGGGAAGCCTCACTCAGACACACGGAGGTCCAGAACGTGTATCGCTTTAGCACCTGTGTAACTTTATTCACATCAGTTGTCTCATTGGATTCTGTGGGTCTACTCGGGTGAGTAAAGCTACACTCATGGTTAAGGGCCTTGTCTGCTGTTTCCCTTTCCCCTGCCCTTTGTCTTCCTTATCTGTTGAGACTGAAAGCTCTTTGAGGCATGATTTGTGTTTGTTCAGTGATTAGCATAATAGGGGCCTCTTGTCCCTCAGCTCCTAGGCACTACTGCAATAAACCATCATCATCATAAAGGGCCTGAATGAAAGACTGTTGATGACTTCCCATTCATTTCATCAGGCTCTGGTATCATGGCTAGCACCCGACGGCAAATATGTTGGGTTGGAGTGATCAAAAACCTGGAGGAATACTGAATGGCTCTTTCCCCCTACTACCAATGTAATAATCCCTTCCTGTTTTTAGCAGACATTTCAGCACCCAGGAAAGACGGAGGGAATCAAACACCTGATGATTGTTAGTTAATGACTTTAGCTTACACGGCACCTAATCATCAAGCCAGCAACTGCAGCACAGTGTGATCACTGCCTGCTGTTGCTGTTGAAACGGCAGGGGGAGCACAAGCCATTGGTTTGTGTGTATCCCCAGATTAGTCAGTTTTTAAAACACAAGAATTCATGATGAAAGGATGCTTAAAATTTTCATGTCTAAAAGGGACTAAATTGGACTGACTGGATGGTCCTGGAGAAAGGACATGATCTTGGTTTTATAGAACATTCTACCTCTAGGGCACTGGTTTGAATCCAGACTGAGACAGCAGCATCAAATTGTTCCTGTTTGGTGGCCAGCATGAATTGAATTGGTGGATGTCAGCCCAGGTCATAGTGGACAGCCATCCTGGTCACTGCTTCTCTTTTTGGCTGTCTATTTGGAGACGCTAAGGATCACGTGGCGCGTAAGTCATCCACGTGACTCGAAAATGACATTTTAATTTTTGAGAAAATTTTCAAAAGAAACGAAATGGTATGATATGGTTTTGTACAAAACTTTTCAGGGATTTTTTTGATGATAAAATTGGAAATGAAAATTTTATTTTTCTTAAGTATTTTTCCTTTCCCCATTTTTTGGGACGGGGTGGGGCGGGGCACACTACGATCTGGTGGCCAAAGCCCAATAAGTTTGGGTTCTGCTCCTGCCTCTACAACTGACCTGCTATCTAGTCTGGGGCAAGTCTATTCACCTCTCTGAGCCTCAGTTTCCTCTGGAAAAATGGATCTGATACTTACTCACTGGGAGTTGAGAGGATGAATTCATTTGGTCTATAAAAAGCTTGGGGATTCCCTGATAGAAAATACTAAAGGATTTCTCAGTATAATCATTTCTAGAGTGTGTCTCCCTGCAGTATCTAGACACCCCAAGTATTGTTACTGCCCATAACACCATCTCAAGCTAAGCACTTGGCAGTGAGCCAGGGAAAGGGTTAAATCCTTTTTCTCTTTGTGGCAGGCCGAGAGGAAATGATTGACATTAAAGCAGCAGGTCATTGACTTTTCATGTAATTGAGGAGAACCTAATGGGTGACTAGGTTAGCACATCACTGAGTCCTCACCTGCACTTTCCTCAGTCAGCCCAGGGACAAACATAGCAATCATGTATGCAAATAGCTAGAGCTGGTCCAAAAATTGTTTTCCATCCCACAAAAATATTCCAAATGTTAAATTTTTTTCATCCCAATTTGGGAAAGTCTAAAATTATGATTTTTTTTTTTTTTGCAAAACAAAATTCTGAAAAAAAAATCCATTTGGGGGTCAATGAAAACATTTAGTTTTGATTTTGACCCTTACTTCATTATATTTTATTGTTTAAAATAAACAACGCCATTTCCAAATGAAAACCCAGAAACTTTTTGCTCTGGAAATATCGAAAGGGGAAGTTCCAACACTTTAAAAAAGGCTTTTTCCTATTTTTATTTTTCAAAATGCAGCTTCATCACAATCTGAGGATGTGAAATATTTTGGTGTAGTAGAAACAGCATGTTCCAGGGAAAAGTGGGCCTGATGCATATTTTCCAACCCACGCTAGTAACAGCCTCTCTAGTGGGGAGTGAAGTTGTTTGAAGTTGTGAAGTTGTTTGAAGACCTGCGTTGTGAGCCAGCTGCTCCTGTGCTTGCATTCTTCTCCAGGTGCACTGCAGGTTGCAGGCATGTTGTGGGAGCGGCAGCAGAGCACTGCGTACTCACCTGCCTGGGAAGGCTTGGGTAATGCCCACTTCTCTGTGATTCCTGGCATGCGTAAGGAGAGAACCCTTCTAGGAGCATTCTGCTTTCAAGTGGCTTTTGTCACACCCCTTCCTCATCTTGCCATGTCTGTGGGTATGTCCACATGTGAGCTGGAGGTGTAATTGCCACTGTGGGTGGACGTATGCTCACTAGCGTCGGTTGAGCTAGCATGCTAAAACTGTTTGGGCAGCGGGATGGTCTAGGCTAGATTCCCGGTCCATGCCTAGGGTCTCAGACGGGATAATGCTCGGGGTGGCTAGCTCATCCCTCCTCCCATGCCACCATGGCAACACTGCTCTTTTTAGCACGCTAGCTCAGTCACAGCTAGCGCACTTACATCTACCCAAGTTGGAAGCGATCACCTCGTCTCCAATGTAGATGTACCCACAAAGCCGGGCTCACGCTAGTGTGCTAAAAAGAGCAGTGTGCATGTTGCAGTACCGGTGCAAACTCTGGGTAGCCCCTGATTTCAACTACAACATCCACACAGCTATTTTTAATGTGCTAGCACGAGTCTGTCTGTCTGGGCTGGGAGACTGGCTCCCCCCCCCTGCAGTATGGGCGTACCCTAGAGAACAATAACAGTTAAGTCACAGGCCGAAAGATCCCATTCCTTACAGTGTGCTGCTGTGACCAGGACTCTAATCTCACCATTCCAGTGTCATGGAAACAGAGAGCCTAATTCAGCTCTCGCTTATTCCACTGGGCTCAGTTACTCTAGAATTGCAGCAAACGGGGCTTAGAGATTTTACTGGGGGAGAGAAGATTCCTGAAATATATAGTGCATTTTGGGAGTGGGAGGGGTTCTTGTTGGAAAGAAAGAAAGAATCATAGGGTGAGAAAAAAGATGCCTCCTTCGCATGGGTCTAGCCCAGAAGAGGCAACATGTTCTCCAAAGGAGGGGATAGAGGACGTCAACTGGTTGACTTCAGATCCAGCATCGCAGCAAGGAATTGTTTCCAGAAGGTCTCAAAATCCAGTCTGGAACTTCTGCCTCCTTATTGCAAGAGGAGTGGGAGTGAGAGGGTTCTTTGTCCTTGCACTACCGACCCCCGCCCTGCCTCTCTTACCAGTACAGACCCGGTTATCTCGCACTTTCAGGTTTGTGGGAATTTGTTGCCTGTGGATGTGCAGAACTGAAGCGTGACAGTGTTTATGCAACTTTTTGAGCCTCAGTATCCTGGCCTGGCTGATGGAATGGGTTGGGGGTGTGTGTGCATTAGCTCAAAGATTTTCCAATTCTGGCCAGAAAACATTCAAGGCAAAACATCATCAGTAGTCCCTGAGCCCTTGATCCTACGAGGGGCTGAGATCAGGACCACTGACGGATTGGGCCCAACGACACTGGCATGTGCTGTGCTTCTAATTCCCAAGCAATGGAGCACCAAGCATAAGGAAATTAATGGAAGAGGTTTTCAAACGACTCCATTGTGCTGTTCTGATAGATAGGTCATAGGGTGATGGGTTCGGATGGACAGTTACACCAGGAAAGGCTCATGCTGCATCTTTCCTTTGTCTTTAATGGAAACCATTATCCATGTCACTCACTGACCCAGCAGAAGGAGACAATTTCATGTTTGCCTTCCAATCCCTTGGCTGAATAGCTCAGGAAGAGGAAGCAGAAACCAAATCATGGCGCGCATTGATCATGGGATTTCTGCTGGATGCATGTGGTGGGATTTGTGTTGCATGCCTGTGATGGTTGGTGATGCATGCCTGTGACGGATGTGCGATGTACACTCATTCTGGGATTTGTGTTGCATGTATGTCATGAGATTTGCTTTTTCATTTTCGCAATGGGGATGTTTTGTGCTTTTAGGCTATTTGACACCCTTACCTGCTGTGTTTGTCACTTAACGAGGTCAGTCAATATACCTGCTTCCTCTGACCTATAGCTCCCTCCAGCTAATGCTAATTAGTCTGAGGAGTCACGGGAATCTATCAGAGGGCACTTCTTCCTCTGTAGGGCTGATTCGTTTGGAAGCCCAGGCATAGGCGCCGACTCCGTGAGTGCTCTGGGGCCTGGAGCACCCACGGGGAAAAATTAGTGGGTGCTCTGCACCCACCGGCAGCCAAGCTCCGCTCCCCACCCCCCCTTACCTCCACCTCCGCCTCCTTCCCTAAGAGCACAGGGTCCCTGCTTCTCCACCTACCTCCCAGCGCTTGCCACCGCAAAACAGCTGTTTCTCGGTGTAATAAGCTCTGGGAAGGAGGGGAGAGGAGCGGGAATGCTCAGGGGAGGAGGCGGGGCCGGGGCGGGGATTTGGAGAGGGGTTGGAATAGGGGCAGAGAGGGGGCGGAGTTGGGGTGGGGACTTTAGGGCAAGGGTGGGACGGGCGGGGCAGAGGGGGTTGAGCACCCACCGGCTCCAGCAGAAGTCGGTGCCTATGTGCCCAGGGATGTGTTTGTATCTTAGGGCCTTACATTGGTGGCACAGTTCTGAGGTAGCTGCATCTCTGATTCCCTCCAGGAGGACCCCCCAATTAGGTCATAGGCCTCCAGCTGTCACCGTGCTTGGAGCAGAGTCACACAACTCTCTACCTCTGGATTTCGGGTGCGGTTCCTCCTGAAATTCACTGTGGGTCTGATATTAGTCCTGTTGTCTCAGGGGCAGTGACAAAGTTAACCAGTGACCAGTCAGCGTGCATAAAGCAAAGTACTGTTTATTCAGAACAAAAGCATTCCAGGGAAAACCTATCATAAAAACAACAAACAGCTTCGATGCAGGCTGAGCTTACCGGGGGGCACTCATCTTCCCCCTGGAGACCCTTGCAAATTTCAAAGTACTTCAAGCCTCCTCACAGGGTCTGGTTACAAGCAGGTTGGATGCCTGGCTGCTGTCCCTTTCCATTACTGCTTTGGTGGAGCTATGGCAATTCTGCACATTATGGACTGGAAGTAAGACTTTTAACTGCACTTGCCTACCACCCTGCCAGCCCTGGACTTGGTCGACCATTCTGGCTAAGCCATGCTTTGCTTTGTCCAGAGTGCTAACAAAGGCTTGAATTTGCTGCATTCATCTGTTCAGATTCCCTCCTCGAAAGGGCAGGCCTGGCTAATATAGCTGAGGGCTTGAAGGACTCCTGTCTTGATAGGCAGCATTGCCTAGTGGGGCTGACAGCTGGAGAGCACGAGTCTCTGACCTAACACTTATTTGCTAGGTGGCCATGGGCAAGTCACTTGTCTCTTGTTTGCTCCCATCTCACAGACTACCTGACCTCACAAGGGTTATGAGGATTGGGGAATGGCTTCTATGAGCGTCACACCACTATTCTTGTCTTTGCTTCGTCCCCACAAGTATTGTTCCTTTCATAACCTCTGTGTTCTCAGCCTGTTTATTCCCAGATAGAAAGTGATCTGTTTCTGTCTGGGAAGCCAGGGGTCACCAAGCTCCACAGGCTTTGGCATGGCAGCTTTCCCACTGACCTGAAGAATGTCCTCCCCGGGCAGCAGACCCACCCAGCAACCCCACAAAATCCCTCTTTGCCCCTCAGGGAGGATTAGGCCTCTTAAGAGAAGTGAGAGCCCAGGCCTGCTGAGGACGCCAAGAAACAGCACCCAACACATCCGACTGGTTGGTTTATCCCCCAGACGTGCATTGTCCACAAGAAAAGCGCCGAAGCTGGCAGATTGGAACAAAGCAGCATAATTCCATACCCTGCCCCCACTAGGGTCACCAGACAGCAAGTGTGAAAAATTTGGATGGGGGTGGGAGGTAATAGGCACCTGTAGAAGAAGCAGCCCCAAATATCGGGACTGTCCCTATTAAATAGGGACATCTGGTCACCCTACCCCCACTCTCCAAACCTAAAGATAATGGGTTCCCCACATTCTATAAGGAAGAAATGGGATTTATTGCTGGGCTTAGAAATGCAGGGCATTGATGCCCTCATATCATAGGGCAGGGCGAACAGCAATAGTAACCACTTACATAATGCAGCGGAGTCATGTGGCACCTTATGGACTAACAGATGTATTCACCCACAAAAGCTCATGCTCCAAACATCTGTTAGTCTGTAAGGTGCCACAGGACTCTTTGTTGCTTTTTACAGATCCAGACTAACACTGCTACATCTCTGATGCTTGATACTTACATAATGATTTTTCAAACATCAGCTTATACTCATAACCCTCACCTGCCCAGAAGGGAGGTAACTATTATCACCCCCATTTGACACGTAGAGAAGCTGAGACAGGAGGGATGCTGAGTGACTCGTCCACAGGCTCAGCCATAAAAGCTGATGGCTTAAAGGAGCTGGTGTTCCATTCTGAGCCCAGGATCTTTCTGGTGTTAGCTCTGGGCTTTGAATGTATCTTCCTGGCTCGCAGTTCTGTGCTTAGAGCACCAGGCCACCGCTCTGAACACAGAGTACTAACTTATTCCTCAAAACTCTAGGGCAGGGGCTCTCAACCTGGGGGTCATAATCACTGCATTCCCAGTGTTACTAAATGGGGAGAGGGGTCCCAGTTATATCCTGGCTGCACAGGCAGGGGATTTGAGAGTGCTGGTATGGAAAAAGAGGTTGTGGTATGGGAAAGGACCATTGGGAATTTCTGACTACGGTCTAAAACTGTGAAACCTCCCCCATCACTTGATTGTTTTATTTTTAATTTTTCTCTGGATCCTGCACAAGGTAAATGTGTTCCTTAGGTAATTTTGCCACAGGAATAAATGTAGGGACATTTGTGATATGGTCACAAGGTAGAATTTTGTTACAGAATTTCCCCCACACAAATTCACAATTTCTTGCAAACAAACCCACCCTTTTCTAGAACAATTTCCATTTTGTGTGTGTGCATATTTGCAAAGATTTGCAGCCTTGCCAGAAGCATTAGGGAAAACAAATGTAAATTGATTCCAAATGCATTCAAACAGTTTGCAGTTTGGAGTGGAGTTTCAAAGCAACAGGCATTAAAAAATAGACCATGCAAATTACAAAGGAGGCTTTTTTCCCTAATTAAACTAGTCTTGGGGTCAGTTGGGTTCAAGACCCCCATCCTCTGGGAGATGAAGGCAGAAGCTGGGAGTCTTGGCTGCTGGTGGGAATGGACTGGAGGGAACCTGCTGACAGCAGCTGGGACCAGATGGCGCCACAGGCAGCAGCCAGTGGGGTTATTAAGCAGGGGCAGCAGCTCTCTAGCTCACTGTCTCTCGTGTGTGTGTTTGGGGCTTCTGATTGGCCTGTGGTACCAACGACATTGGGAGAGGGCTGCTGAGGCACAGCCAGGCATGGAGGGACGGTCCCCGGTGCACATGCAAAATGGCAGCCAGCATTAAGGAAGCCCCAGCCCGTTCCCTGCACCCAGCTAGCAAAGCACACAGAGCTCTGCAGGGCCCTAGTGCAGAGTGTTTTTTCTCCAACAGCCAGGCCCCTGGCACATCCGAGTCATTCATACCCTGAGCTTCCATCGCTGCTCAACAGGGCCACTAGGTTTGGTACAGTGTGATAAGTGGCCCCCGTCTGGGGGTAAAGTTCCATAGGATGCTGAGTCTTGTGTTTACTATGAACTACATCATGACTGCCCAGTAACGGGCTGTGTTTATTCCACAGCTTACTCCATTGAGGATGGAGCAGCGAATGCAGCTTACTATGGAGGTGAAGGTTTTTATTATTCTATACATGCATATTTCTGCCCCTCATAAAGCTAACTCGGGGTACTGGGTGCCTTCGGGAAATGCAGATGGTTTCTCCTTAGCAGATCCATCCCTGGGGTTCACTAAGAACCAAATTAAGGGCGAAGAGACTGTAACTAGAGCATGCTGAATTCTCCACTCCCTGTCACTCTCTCCACCACACTTGATGCAGTACTCGCTGTAGATGAGTTGTACTGCTGATTGGAAGGGGAGTCGCGTGGTGAGAGCCCTGGTTTGGGACTTAGGAGATCTAGTTCAGTTCCTGGCTCTACCATGCTCCCCGTGTAACCACAGGCAAGTCCCTGAATCTCTTGCACCTCTATGCTCCAGCTGTCAAATGGGTCCACCTACTTCCTTCTCCCTCCCTCCGTATTGTCTGTTAGGAGTTCTCAGGACAAATGTTTTGGTGGCCTCAACGTGCAGCCACCCTCTCTTGCTGATGGCTACGCTCAAACTTTTCCCAAATATACTTAATTAGCTGTAGGAAAACCAAATAAATAGGCACATACACACGTCCAAATCACTGTAATTTACTTATTGCTAGCTAGCCAGTCTGTTGTGAAAAGTGGTCTCCAGAGAGGGGCAGGACCCAACCCCTGCTGGCGGCCCCAGCAACCAACACCAGGGCAGTGTATCCAGGAGCACCGGGGAAGGGCTGCTACTTTGCCCCCTTCGTCCCCAATCACAGCCCAGGAAGCTCTAGCTACAAGAAAGGCCCCTGGTGGCTGCATGCGGCCATGGTGGCTGCCTTTGAGACGCACTGGGGGCGGGAACTGTCTCTTATGATGTTCTTGTAAAGTGCCTGGCACAACGCAAGCCTAGTCGTACAACAGTAAAAACACTCTTCCCTGGGAGCCAGGATAAAGGCAGTGTCCAAGTATGACGTTGGGGGCACTTTGATACCAGGAGGATTGCCTTTCAGATGACACACAAAGGGTGTCCTGGCAACTACTCCAGTTTCCACTGCACTTTACAGGAGCAGCAGCTAGCCCCGGGATTCTGCCCATATCTGGGCTCAGGTCATCTCCTTCTGCTGGCCTATAAATGGTGCTCCAGCTGAGCCTGGGTACAGTATTCTTCTCTTCCTGTCCCACACAATGGACTTGTGGCACGCAGCTAATCAGCTGCCACATCCCATCCCTGAGCTGTCTGCATTTTAGTAGTGGGAGAGGTAGATTCAGTTGGCTGCGTCTTCTTTGGGGGTGGATGGTGCAATATGGTGTTGTTTATTATTATTGGTGGTTTGGTGAAAGTTGCAGAGGCGAGGTGGGGGTTAGGGAATCCCTGTTTGAGAATGCACAGGATTAAATAGAGCAGCATGGAATTCATGCACAAAGATGCAGTGTCGCAGATCCTCAAAGCTATATAGGTGCCCAAGTCCCATTGATTTAAGTGTGTTAGGTGCCTAAATACATTGGAGGATCTAGGCATCCTTATGGAAACCTCTTAGAAAAACTTCTTTCCTGTAAAGTGAAGGCAAGACATCAAAATACCAGAGATAAGGGAAACTTTGAAGTAAAATATGTCTGACACCCACACTTCCCTCCTCCATCTCCCCGGCGAGTGGGTCATTTCATTGCTCAGGTATGTGTGGCATTCAGAGGTGGAGGGAGAGCCCCTGGTACTGCCTAGCAGTGATCTGATTCCTGACTCTAAAAATAACAGGCTGGAGTGGCACATAGTGCAGAGAAAACCAGGTGAGAGCAGGCGGCGCTCCAAGGGCTCTGTGCAATCTTCACCCAGGGATGAGTCCAAATAGGAATCACGAATACAAATACTGTGGAAATTGGTGTTCAGATCCAAACTGCAGCGCGGGCATGTCTTTAGAATGAGCCCAGCCCGATACCTGAGTGCGAACACCTCTGAAACATCAGAACAGTTCAGTGTTTGATCTGATTCTAGATTTGCACTTTATGGCTCTGGTCCATATTGTCTGTCACTGTAACACAGGGTTGTCCCAGATCAAAGGAGAGTGTTTGAGCCCATAGCACCTAGGGGAATAGGTCAGGCATTTAACATGAGCTGAACTTGTTGGGGGGCAACAAACTATCCCTCACCCCCTTGTTTGATAATGTCCCCTCTAATGACAGATGAGAGCTTTCCAGCACAACTGGCTTGATAGGGATGATATGCTGATAACACCAGACAGGTGGGTAGAACACTTCTTGCTAGTCTAGGGGCAGCCAATGGCAGCCTAAGGTCCCAGTGCAGCTTGTACAGTTCTGCGACAGCAGCCTGTTGGAGATTTCAGGTCCCTGCCCAACTGCTCTGATTAAGATGGAACATTGCACGTTGGGACATGTAGTGTCAGGGAGCTGCCTCCATTTTAAAGAGCAGGGCGGCTGCAATACTTGCTCCATTAAATACAAATTAGGCATGGTTCTAGCGTCCTGGCTCATTGCCAGTATGGCTCTCAGCTGGGCAAAGTCTGGGAATCTTTTGAAGGAGATATAGGCATATCTTTTGCCATATAATGTGTCGGGTGAATAAAACACTTTGGGCCAAATTAGTGTCAGGTTGCACTAGGGGAAACTTTGCTGTTTATTGCTGCAAGGCCTCCTGGCAGAATGCACAGTGGGTGGTGATGAGATGAGCATGGTTTCTTGCAGTATTCAGTAGGCTCTGCAAGCCCGTATCTGCAGGGCCCAGGGAAACCGGACTGTTTTGCTGGCTCTATTACATATGAGTATATGAGGTCTATGTAATGAGAATGAGACATGGGTAACCACATAATTAAAGGCTGCAGCTCCATTAAGGAGTATTAGTGGTAGTATCGTTAACCACAAAGAGCAGAGCTTGAGTCGTCAGATGCTAGGGGTTGAATTTCCTAGTACGCTGCTGCCCTTGGACTGTCGAATCAATGGGAACATGTCCAGAAGATGCTCTGTCAGATAGGAATCATGAAGGAATCTGGAGTTTGGTGATATTTGTAAACATACATAGAAAATCATAGGACTAAAACTCTGCTCTGTTATATTACAGATGTGAAAGTTTCATGGGGAGAGAGAAAATAGACCAGTTTCTCTTTTGTTCTGGGCAGTTTCAGATCTAGGATCCCATGTGCTAGTATGAGGCCGATGTGTTCCCAGGGCTGTGGGCGACAGTTAAAACCCAACCGTATCCTCTTATTTTCAAAGCATTATGAAGGAACAATGAACCAATTGAGTTCTCATTAGGTTTTCTAAGTTTAAAGAAGAGTTGGGCCCAAACCTCAAAGTTCAGATCCAGATCCTAACTCCCCCAAGGTTTGAGGGCACTTGGATCTGGTGCTCAGACTTGGGCTCATCAGCTCTAGTTTTCAGTTCTCCCTCTCTTATTATTTATGTAGAAAAATCTAAATCCTGGCCCTTTTCTGACTGCATCCATGTGTCCGCTCCCTAACTACTTATGCACAGCTCATCACTCTATATCCAAGCACCTAACAGCCATTTTATCCTCACAACAGCTAGGGCAGGATTATGCCCATTTCACAGCACAGGGAATGGAGGCACAGACTTGAGTACGTGCTTTGCCTAAGGTCACACAGGGTGTCAGTGACTGAGCTGCGCTCCTGTATCTCAGTCCATTATCCTTTCCTGCCTTTTAGCCATCCACCTATCTTAAATGTTTGTAGCACACCCATCACCATAGCATCTGAACACTGTACTCAAGAACTCTTTCTTTTGTTCTCCCCATAGGCACGTTCTGAAATGGACAAGTACCTCGCCAGTCAGCTGATGCCAGTTCCAATGGTGCCAGACAAGAAGTACCGAAGAGAGAGCGCCTCTGTGGTAGATGAGTTCTTCTCGACAGAGAAGCCCTCCTCCACGCCATACAGCGTGAACATCAATGTGATACTGCCTGACACCACACACCTGCGAACCGGGCTCTACCGGCCTGCCAAACCCCTCACCCCATTCCCACAGATCAAAACAGAGCCTGGCACCAGCTTCACCCAGCCCTGCTCATCCACGGCAGGCTCGACGCAGACGCTGCCGGATTTCACCAGTGTCTTCAGCATGCCACAGTCAGTGGCGGTGAACAATATCTTCATCAAGCAGGAGATGCCCTCAGAGATCCCTTTGTCTGGCAGCCCGCAGCAGGCCCAGCTTTACCAGATGCCCATTGGAAATGGTGATGCTGATGTCGCCACAATGGTGTCCTCTACTGGCAGCACCACAGCCATCAACACCATCAGCGGCGTCACCATGTCCACCGGCAGTGCCATGCTCCCCAGACCCATCCAGCCTGGCGGACAAGTGAAGCACTTCCAAAATGTCTCCCAAGGTCAGGGGAACTTCAACATCACGGGGCATTTCTACCCTGTCCCAGGACTGAACCTGCCCCCTTCACCTCCAAACTCACAGCCTGGCAGCCCTGAGAATCAACCTGAGCTCATCAACACCATCTCGCCCCCACCCTCCTATGAAGCCACATTTGGACTGAAGCTGGTACAGTCGTCCCAGATCCCCACACTCCCAAATGGTCTTGGGACCCTCTCCCAAGGGCACATTATCATGCCAACCCCCAAATACAACAGACGCAACAACCCAGAGCTGGAGAAAAGGAGGATCCATCACTGTGATTACCCAGGTATAGCCATGGCTGCTGTGTTGGTTTGGTGTCGTAGAGCTGGGCATAGATCTAGCCTGTCTGAAATTTGCCATGCATTTGTCCAAAATGTCCCCTCCTCTCAAAGTTGTTCTATGTAGCTGATTGACACCCTCCACCTCAGAGGTGGATGCATTGTAGTGGTGGGCTATGCAGCGATATCTGTGTGCATACTCTATGGAAGGCGCACTGTATTATCTATGAGAGGCATACATGGCTAATACTATATTGGCTCCAGCTCACATGACATACAGCTCATCTCTGCAATGGCCATCAAAGAAGCAGTTTCAGATTTTGGAACCAAAATTCTCCTTTTGATGCAGCTGGCTATTAAGCCTGCATATGAGCTGCTATTTCCCATGTAGTAGACTGTATGTTGAAGAAGAGGGGACATGATAAAATATAAAGAATAACGGATTCTCCAGAGGAGGTAGATCAAGCCCTGCTATTTACCCTTTGTCTTAATAAATGTGTTTGTAAATTGGAGAAGGTTCAGAGAAGAGTTACGAGACGAATTAAAGGATTAGACAAGATGCCTTTTCAGGATAGACTCAAGGAGCTCTATCTATTTAGCTTAACCAAGAGAAGGTTAAGGGGTGACTTGATTACAGTCTGTAAGTATCTGTTGGGAAACAAATATTTAATAATGGGCTCTTCAATCCAGCAGAGAAAGGTCTAGCCAGACAAATTCAGACTGGAAATAAATTGTAAAATTTTAATAGAGTAATTAACCAGTGAAACAACTCATCATTGAAACATTCTCACTACTGCCAATTTTTAAATCAGGATTGGATCTTTTTTTAAAAGATCTGCTCTAGGAATTGTTTTGGGAAAGTTCTCTGGCCTGTGTTATACAGACGGTCAGACTACATGATCACAATTGTCCCTTCTGTCCTTGGAATCTATGAATAATCCAAGAACATGGGAGCATTCAAGAAAACTGGCAGGCAAAGCATTGAAAACTGATAGAAGGAAATACTTGTATTAACACAACACACAAATAGCTTGTGGAACTCATTGCCACAAGATATCACTCAGGCCAAGATGTCAGCAAGGTTCATAAAGGAATATCCAGAGTTACAATAGTTGTGGTTCAGAAACAACCAAGAGTTTATGAGTGGCCTTGTTTAGGACACTCCAAAGTTAGGGGATGTTCCGATCCAAGGTTTTGGTTTAGCTCATCATCAAGGGGCCATTAGTAAAATTCAGTTATAATTCCAGTTTCCCTCAGAGTTTGTGTGTTTCGATCTGGTGCTATCTCTATCTGATAGAGACCAAAGAAGACCTGGTTTGAACCTCAGCTGCAAAGGTGCCTCATGTAAACGTCACTACAAGTTCCAGCTATGAGGTGGGGGACTCCACTAGTTAGCTGCATTTCCTTGTGGCATCTGAGTACCAGGCTGGTAGATGCCACACAGCAATCTCTCAGTCACCTTGGTTTATGTATAGCAAACTTCAAACAGAGAAGAATCAATCTGATCTTGATAAAACAGATTCCTGGCAGAGGAAAAAACAGCCCTTACATTTCAGGGAAGCTGAGGTCTGAACTCTAGAGAAAGCATAAAAGAGTTGTGAGCTGGGAAAGCTAGTGAGGTGCAAAACTCAAAGAATTTGGAGTATGGCTTCAGTTCCAATGAGCATCAAACGTCTGGATGAATCTGATGTTTAGCTGAACTATCTGAATGTTGTGAATAGAGCTGACTGGAAAGCAGAATTTCCATCCCATAGGGGATTCTGACATTTCAACATTTGTTTTTCTTCTGATTTGAAAAAGTTGAATTTCAAAATTTTTCATGGAATCGAAATTCCAAAAAGTTTTTGATACAGAAACATCAGTATATTTTGTTTCAATTATGTTGAAATAAGGTAAAGACATTTTGTTTTGATAATGTCAAAACACTATAATATATTAATTATACAATACATAAATAATTTTAGTATTGCATTATAATCGTATACTATAAAAATTGAAATGAAACGAAATAAAACAATAAATCAAAATTAAACTTTTTTTATGTCATCGAAGGGAAATATTTAGCAAGTATATAAAAGAAACGAGAGTCGAAATGATAAATTTTGGCACTTTTCCTCAAAAATATCATTGAAATTGACACATTTATCCGAAATGTGTTGATTTAGATGAACCTGCATTTTCTGACTGAAAACTGTTCCTTTGAAAATTTTTCAATCTGCTCTGCTCTTGAATATTGAAAACTGGGCCAGCGCTTCACAAAATTGCCAGTGCTTTGTACTTTCTCATATATCATCAGCTTCTGCTGGAGCTGGAAATACCACAAAAAAGAACCTTTCTTGCAGTATTTTGGCAGTGTTTCTAGAATCCAGAAAGTCAGAGGCAACGCAAAACTGTCAAATAATAATGTAGAAGTTAACATTTTTATGTTACCTATGTACAAGGTTCAGATTGAGCTTGGGATGACATCTTGGGTCTGATAGATTTGTTCTTATTCAAACTGATTCTTCCATCCCCAGTTAAGACATATAAGTGTGAGGATTGATCGTACTAAGGAATATCACATGGGGGTCCTGTTAGAAAGTTTGGATGCTCCTTTGCATGCCTGATTTGCCATTGTTGTGCGCTCCTCGCTGCAAAAAGCTCTCAACTTGTGTGTGAAAGAAACTTGTCCTCCCCTACTGACATATGCAGTCTTCATTCTGAACAAGTGTCCTTGTTTAGCTGCTATAGAAACAAGCCTTACACGGGTACTAATTTGCAAACTATTACCCACAGTTCTTTTCAATCCTCTTTCCTTCTGGCAACTCAGATTTGCTGCAGCTCACCATAACCTTGGTGCATGTATTTTAAATCTGTATTAGAATGAAACATTTTTCACCCTAAGGGGTTTCTGTTTTGTCTTTACAGGTTGCACAAAAGTTTACACCAAGAGTTCCCACCTGAAAGCACATCAGAGAACTCACACAGGTAAGTGTACACCTGAGTCTGGCATAATACTTAGACTCTCTCTAGCCACAGTATTTCTATACTATACCCATCATTGGGGTGGTAGCTGTTGATTTCAATGGTATTACCCCAAGTGCAATCTGATCGCTAACACAGTGAATACAGTTAGATAAACAGATTTAGCGGTGTTTGTGCAGGAACCAATCAGAGAGCTCTTGCTGTGTTTGGGAGAACAAGACATACCAGTGCAACAGAAAATCGGTAGCTGTACATTACAGTGCATGCTTGCCTATCCATGTGTGTGAGATGCCCATTAACTATTGCATGGGATCTAACTATGGGCTTGTCTACAATGTGTGACCTCCAAGGGTCTGATTTCTAAAGCACACTAACGTGTTGCACAATAATTGGTCTGTGTAGACGCTGCTGGTGTGCACTAAAAGTTCCCTAATGTTTCAAATAGCACTACTTTAAAGCACACTAGGGGGATTTTAGTGCACACCAGCAGGACTAATTAATGTGTGACACATTAGTGTGCTTTAGAAATCGCACCTGCACATTACCCCACTGTGTAGACATGCCCTGAGTTACCTTTAGATACCTCCTGCACCCAGCTGGGGTATTGGTTCAATACAGACTTGAGGAGGAGTCGCATTGCTTAGCCAATGGGATTGCAGCTTGAAGTGATTTGGCTGCATATACACAGTGTGTGAGAAGAAAACAGAAGGGGAAGGGTCATCCTCTTTGTGAATTGTTTCCCTTTTGAGCCAAGGGAGAGCCCCAGGATTGGATACCCTAGCCCCTGAACAATTAATTAAAACAAAACATATCCAACAGTGCCCCAGCGTTCCCTGCATAAACCAGCCCCATGGCCCCTCTCAGTGCAGGCAGGCAGAGGGCTCCTCTGAGGACAGCCTGAGCCCTTATCAAATCCTTGGCCAGTCCCAGAACCAGAGTTCCCCTCATAAATCTCTTTTATAGAAGTGTTGATCTTTACTGGGTGCAATTAAGCTGTCCCTGGGGTCACTTTTCTTTTTTTATGAGCAACGAACAAATCACAAAGCAAGTCCCAAACCTGGGAATCATTTCTCCCACCTGGCTCCGCTCCTATTTCATCTTATCAGGCCCTGAACGAGGCATGAGGTGCAGGGTTTTCTCAGCCCTGTGCCGTAGAGACGCATGCCATAGAATACCTCAGGAGGAGATGGGAGGAAAGAAGGCCAAGGGCTGTGTCCAAGCTACCATGGGCAGACAGTAGTAAGGAAGGGCACTGAGTTCCCAGGAAAGGAGCTTCAGGATGAGGTGATGGTAACAACCATCCCCCACTTACAAATAAAGAGCTGTTCTCCTGACCCCAACCCGGGCCCTGCCCCTAGCCCTCTGCATGAGAGATGGGTAGCCCTCAAAAGTTGCCTGAGCCATTGTGCAGTGACCCGATGAGACAAACCCCAGCCTCTCTGTGGAGCCATTTTATTGGCCCTGCTGGGGTCTGAGTTTGACGTGATACCACTTCCTTCCACCGCTTGCCTCAAGATGCCCTCTTCATGGGGCAGAGGGACAAAAGAAGATGTGCCTTGAACTGGTAGAAGTATTGGTGGAAGTGGCTAGAGGGAAATCCAGAATGATAGAGGGGAAGCCATTGATGAGTCAACTATATTGGGAGGTTATGTAGCAGGCAAGTGTTCCCCAGGCACAAGCTCAAACCGCCATATTCAGCCTAATGAGTAACCAGAAATCTAGAGTGGATAGGCCAGAGTATTAATCCGCATGGTACCATAGCATCCCACAAGTCACTCATTCATTTGAATGGTTAATAAAGCCATTTGGGATAACCCACCCAATTGGATCTAGCCTGGGAAATCTGTCAGGCCCAATCACAAACACCTTCCACTGTGGTTTGCCCGTTGCTATGGTCTAGGCCATATCAATCTCCAGGGGACACCATTCATTGCCCTGGCGCCATTGTGCGATTAAATATAAAACCCACTGGCCATTCACCCACCTCCTGGGGATCGGAATGCCAATTGGGCTCATTGTTCCAGCCTGTCCTGCCGTGCTGTCCTGGGGGAAGGAGCCAGCTTGCGGGACAATGGAAAGCATTTTGTTTCTATCCTGGAGATCAACCTGTTATTGTTTGAAAGTAAAAGGCCTTGGTGGGGCTGACCCAGCCAGATGACCTGCCTGGGACAATGGCTGAGTCTGAGCGGGGCAAACCTCGCCTTTGTCTTTCAGCTTAGAAAACTAATAAAGATGCTCACAAACCCATGTGATCCTGAAAGTGCCATAAAATTTCCCAAGTGCTGCTTGTAAATCGAGCTTAAATTCTTATTGAGCTGAGCCATAAACATATTTCTCACACCTGGCAGAAAGCTAAGGTGCTTTGCATTTCTTCACGTACTGTTTGCTGCTGGGTTCCCCCCTCATTCTGTGTGTGCATGCGTGCAAGGGAATGTTTATGTAGGGGCATGCAAATCTACACATATGCTTGTATGCAGAAGATTTTGTGCATGAAAACAGACATGTTTATAAGTAAATATGTGTCGTAGGTGCCCAGAGATGCATGTCTCTGTGTTAGCATGCATCATATGATAACTTGGTGTGTGTGTGTGAGAGCTCTTGTCTGTGTGCATGCACAGATATGTGTATACTCAAATATGCATGCCTGTGTCTGTGGGCACATATGATGTGCACTTGTCCTGGGGCATGCACATGTATGTTGCCTGTGTACGTGCACTTGAGCTGTTGTTAAGTTCTCCATAATTGGCCAATGAAATGGTAAATATTTGAGGTCGGGAAAGTCAGCACATTCCATGAACTCTGCCTGCTTGCTCAGGCTGTTAAAGAATGAGGACTAATATTTGAGGGGACCACACCCTGCCAAAGCGTGGGCTGCGACACTCAGTCCAGAGTTCAGCTCAGCCTCCCGGACTGCAGCTGCTGCAGGGTGTGACCAGTCTGTCCAGATTTGGAGAAGAGCCGGGCGAGGCTTTTCCACACAAGCTCCTGGCTGACTGAGACACTTCCCCATTTGATCTGCAGGATAAACAGGGAGGTGGGGACACTGAGGCACAAAAACACACTGAAAAGGTCCTGCAGGAGCTCTTCTGCACATCAAAATGTCACAATGTGAAGGGCCAATATAGAGCTGGTTGGAGTGTGAGGTGGGGGCAGAGTTCTAGGGAAAATTTAGCTGAAAAACAAAAATCTTTAGAATCTTCCATGGAAAATTTTGATGTTTCATCAAAACTCAAAGCAAAAATGCCTAGGGACTTTGTACAAAGCACTGCAGCCTGACCTGACTGAGCCTGATTCAGCTGCCATAGGGATACCCTCATCTCGGAGGAGAAGCTCGTGGTAGGGAGAGTGACCGTTCAGGTACAGCTGAGCAAGAAGGGTTAGGGATCACCCAGTGAGTGACTGCACATGTCATAGGAGAACATGCTTACATACCACAATGATTAGCCAGCTAGATATGTCCAGGGATTGATGATTGGACAGAAGGGTGCATATGGGGATGGATGGATGGATAGAAGGATGTGTGTTTGGGAGGCAGGATGGATAGATAGAGGAGTGCGTAGGGGGATGGATAGCAAGATGGGTATGTGTTGGGATGGGTGGATGGTGGATAGATAGAAGGATATGTGTTTGAGAGGAGGGATGGATGGATGCATAGACACAGGAGGAGGGATGGATAGATACAGGAGTATGTGTAGGAATTGGTGGATGGTGAATAGAGAATGGGGTATGTGTGTGAGGGAAGGGATGGATGTATAGAAGGGAGGGGATGGATGGATGGATAGAAGGATATGTGTTTTGGGAGAGGGTTGGTTGGATAGATAGAGGAATGTGTATGGAGATGGATAGCTAGAATGGTATGTGTAGGTATGGGTGGATGGTGGATAGATGGAAGAATATGTGCTTGGGAGGAGGAATGGATGGATCGATAGCTGGAGGAGTATGTGTAGGCATGGGTGGATGGTGGATAGAAAGAGAGTGGGGTATGTGTGTGAGGGAAGGGATGGATGGATAGCTAGAAGGGAAGGGAGGGAGGGATAGAGGGATGGATAGCTAGAAAGGAGGGATGGATGGATAGCTAGGAGTGAAGGAATGGATGGATAGCTAGAAGGGAAGGGAGGGATGGGTGGATAGCTAGAAGGGAAGGGAAGGATGGATGGACAGCTAGAAGGGAAGGGATGGATGGATGGATAGCTAGACGGGAAGGGAAGGGAGGGATGGATGGATGGATAGCTAGAAGGGATGGGATGGATGGATGGACAGCTAGACAAGAAGGGATGGATGGATGGATAGCTAGAAGGGAAGGGAAGGGATGGATGGATGGACAGCTAGAAGGGATGGATGGATAGCTAGAAGGGAAGGGATGGGATGGATGGATGGACAGCTAGACAAGAAAGGATGGGATGGATGGATAGCTAGAAGGGAAGGGATGGATGGATGGATAGCTAGAAGGGAAGGGAGGGATGGATGGATGGACAGCTGGAAGGGAAGGGATGGATGGATAGAAGGGAAGGGATGGATGGATGAACAGCTAGACAAGAAGGGATGGATGGGTAGCTAGACGGGAAGGGAAGGGATGGATGGATGGATAGCTAGAAGGGAAGGGAGGGATGGATGGATGGACAGCTACAAGGGAAGGGATGGATGGATGGACAGCTGGAAAGGATGCATGGAAGGGAAGGGATGGATGGATGAACAGCGGGAAGGGATGGATGGATGGACAGCTAGAAGGGAAGGGATGGATGGATGGACAGCTAGAAGGGAAGGGATGGGATGGATGGATGGACAGCTAAACAAGAAGGGATGGATGGATGGATAGCTAGAAGGGAAGGGAAGGGATGGATGGATGGATGGACAGCTAGAAGGGAAGGGATGGAGACTGACAGATGGATACCTCGATAGGTAAGTGTTGGACACTGGTGTGCTACTGTGGTGCACACTGTAACCTCTGGCCTGTTGCCCCCTGCAGGAGAGAAGCCATACAAATGCACCTGGGAAGGCTGCGACTGGCGCTTTGCCCGCTCCGACGAGCTTACCCGGCACTACCGCAAGCACACAGGCGCCAAGCCCTTCAAGTGCCTAGCCTGTGGGCGCTGCTTCTCCCGCTCTGACCACCTGGCTCTGCACATGAAGAGACACCAGAACTAGTGGCAGAGCTCCTGCCTCGCCCTTGCCTCCCTTCCAGGAGCAGCTGGGACGCCTTCTTAGACGGATGACTCTTCTTGTACATAGGAACAAAACCATGCTGTGATCAAATGGCAATGTGTGAGCTCTGTGCACGCTTCCTCCTGTCACCAAGGTACTCTTAGTTAAAGGATGATTAAAACTATATCTGTATCCTGGCCAGGATCCCACTTCCTGACCAGGAGATGTTCCTTGGACTCCAGGACTCTCCCTTCCAGTGAATTTTCTATTTATTTTTCACTATGAAGCAATTTTCCTTTTTGTTTCAAACTCTTTGGAGCCTTCCCTTCCCTTTTGGGATCTGCCTCTGGTTGGGAATGAGCAGAAATATGTTGGGCGGATGCGCCACTGGGCTAGCCAGCTGTTGGGAGGGCTTTATCAAGTTCTTTGTGGAGCCTTCTTGGACTGAGCTATTCCATAACCAAGTTGCCACCAGCAGTGTAGCACACAGGACATCCAGGCCATGCAAGAATAGCAGTGAGTGTTCATGGATTGTTTGGAAAGTCGGGTCTTCAGTCTTCACCCTTGTGGTTGCAAGAAACAAGGGCAGGAAAACCTATCCCCAAGAAGTGCTGCCACAGCTGGGACAGATCCAAAGCAGACAACAAAGCTGTTGTTCATGCTCCACTGAGACCAGCTGATATTTCCTGCAAGAGAGGTCGCTTTGGTTGTGAATTCCTAGATTTCTTTGCCAGACATGTCCAACACTTGGCCCTTAGCATTTCTGCTTGGAGGATGGTTTTAGCTTTTGCTCTCTCTGTTGTGAGAACCAGGCTGGCTTTCAGGGGCAGGAAGTGGCCAGTCCCACAAAGAAAAAAAAAAAGAAGACACACTGGTTTCCCAGAATGCATCGTGCCTTTGATTTCCAAGGATACATTGAGTGGGGCCCCCCTCAGGCCTCAAACACAAGAGACTGGTCGTTACAAACCACTTTTTCCTGTTGTCATTTTTGCATTTTACTACGTTCAGAAAAGCAGCTTTGAAAATGAACTTGTGCAAACTGTGATCATGTTACCTACCTCACAGGTTCATGGCCCCACGCTCTGCAAGGAACCTTCACTTGTCTTCCTCAGAATGCCTCGATGTGCAGTGTACAGGGGAGACCCCTGGAGCACATGAAAAGTTAAACATGGGCAGAGTAAGAATAGGCTATGCCCACTGAAACTGCAGCAATGTAGTAGATAAGAAACAAATCAGGACATGTAATCAGCCTAGCATGTTCAACAGTACTTTGATTTTTCCTGGCGAACAAATGTAAATAATGTACAGACAGTGATGTGTGATAGAAAATCAACCAATAAGCAAAATCACATGGGCTGTGGAGATTCTGGAAACTTTATCCCACCTGCAGCCTACAAGTCAAATGCGGCCCATCATTGCCCTGAAGGAAGCCAATCAAACTTCTGGTGAACATAGCCAGTCCTGTATATCTGTCCAAGAAGATACAAGGGAGGGCAGATGTCAGGGCTTGTGCATGCTCGTTAGTTACTCAGTTAGGTTTACACATGCATTACTGTAGATGTGCCCCTGGGATTCCTGGCAAGTTGCCCACAAAGTCTCAATGTTTCATCTGTCCCTGATTCAGCGCTTTCTAAGCAGCTTATCTCTCCAGTCCAGGGGGCACATGTTAGGCCACGTCAATTACCCAACTGCAGTGATTCATTAGGATTAAACTTCAGTGACCTCCAGATGTTCAGGTGGAGCTGGGAGCGGAGAAGTCTCTGCAGAGCTTGGCCCTGGGTCTGTAAAAAGGGACATGGCTCATGTCTTGGCTTGTTGAGCTGCATTCCCTGGGCTTACCAGCTCTGACTTGATTCTGCTCTTCAGACTTGCCAGCTCACCTGAGTTCCTTGCCAAATGGTCGGGGAAGCTCTGATGGCTGTGTCCTCCAGCATGCTCCCTGCCTGCCTGCCCCGCCTTTGCTGTTTTGACCCTGACAAATGGCAGATGCCCAGTCAGGGCCTCCAAAGCAAGGCTTGAAAAGCAGTCAGAGAGGATAGTCATAACTGGAGCCAAAATAAACGAGGAAGTGAGCTGAGGGTGCAAGTCTGAATTGCACCCACCCCTTTCTAGGGTATTTTGGAGGCGCCTCAATGCACCGCCGTCAGGGGCTGCATTTCTTTAATAAAAGGCCCTTGTTATAATACAAGGATCCCTGGGGAATTGGTATGTGCCATATGTTGTTGTAAAGGATGCATTATTTTATCATGTACTTTGTCAAATAGGTGTGTATGTGCACATATGTGTGTGTGCGTGTGTGAATATGTAGGGTGTGTGTGCATGTGCAGGGGTGTGTGTGTATGTGTTTAGGGCAGCATCTGCTTCATTGTCACAGATTCTGGTGTGCACAGGAACATGGCAATGAGGTGGTGGTCCTAATTCTCCAGTGCTCAGTTTATAGGGTGGAGTTGGTGGCCTCTGATATACAAGAGATCAGATCAGAAATCCTAGATCATCTAGTCTTCAACTCTGATGCTACGGTTCTCTGTGTACATGGCTTTTTCCCTTTTAGTTCATGACTTGCCTTAAATAAAGCTTCATAGTAAGCATTTAATCCTGAGCTCTGACCAATGCTATACCAGCAAACACCATGTTACATCAGAGCACGGCCAATCCCAGGCATGCCTTTTTCTGGGCTCGGTGTGCCATGAATCCATCAGTGAGATGCCTCTCACTGAATCTGTACTCCACCAGTTGTGCCAGCATGCATCCATTTGTAGAGAGAGGTTCTCTGTGTGGATCCTACTGTATGACTGCAGGGTGGGAAAGTTCTCTGTGCACTAAGAAAGGTCTTGCTGTTGAGAATGTTCAGGCCTTCTGTACTGCATGCATGCACGCACACACAGAGTCTCTGTCATTTGGGATTATCTAAACTGGAAGGCATTTCATTGTAAGACAACAACACGTTTAACCAGTCACATCTCCTGGCTGCTGGAAGTTAGGGCTGGGTGGATGGATTGCGTGGGAAGCCAAACTAGCCATGTTGGAGCCTGTCGAGCCCAACCCAGTGTTGGCTTGTGTTCAGCTGACATAGCATTGCGATATATTGCACATGCAAGGCCTTTCCTACCATCCCTTTGCTCACACACACACAGATCCCAAATACCCACAACACAGGATCCTAATGATTAGCAGCCTGGTTATAACAGTTCCATAGAATAGGCAGCTGGAGAATGCAACATTAGCTAATCAGAATCATGACTCTCAAGGTTGGGGTACATGTTGACCACATTCTACTGTCTAGCTCTGTGGGCAACCCTCTTGGACACATTGAGAAGAGCCACATTCTGCTTGTGGATTTGAGGGAGTACAGAGCCCACAGTGTGAAAGGCTGGTGGGAGATCCTCTCATAAAGTATCACATCAGCCGCACTATAACAGCACAACGAGGGAGTAATAAGTCTTTACCTGCAAAGGGCTTTGTTGTAGCAGCCTTAAGACTGGATTTTGCATGGCATCCTGTGTGCTTTTGTTTTTTGCTTTTAAATGCTAAATTTCAACAGAATCAAAGGAAAATTTCCCTGCAAAAGAGATGAAAGGCAAATTCCCCCTCTTCCTCCCTGTTAAATCTCTCACACCCACGCAGTGTCA
The DNA here is from genome assembly GCF_007399415.2 of Gopherus evgoodei. Classification (NCBI taxonomy): domain Eukaryota; kingdom Metazoa; phylum Chordata; order Testudines; family Testudinidae; genus Gopherus; species Gopherus evgoodei. The sequence continues at coordinate 66,853,888 of NC_044330.1, read as the reverse complement.
TGCCGACAGTGGAGGACTAATGGGCATTACCTATTCACTGGACTGGGTTAAAACTGGTCATTCGATTTGTTTGGTGGAAAATGTCATTGTTTTCAAAATTTCCTGTTGGGCCTTTTGGGGGCAAAAAGGTTTTTGTTTTTGAAAACGGTTTTCGGTAAAATGGTTAGTTTAAAACAAAAATTTTAAAATTAGTTTTTTGAAAATCAAATTGTTCCCTCAGAACTGAACCAAACCTCATTGTTTTTTAAACTGAATGTTTTTGATTGGAAACTGAACTAGTTTACTGAAAAATATCTGGATTTTATTATTATTTTTATTTTTGGGAAAGAAAATAGAAAATATCTATTATTTTAAAAATGTTGGTCGAAGAGCCATTTTTTCATCAAAATAATGCTCTGCTCTTCAGCTTTACCTGATCCCCAAGAGAGACATGCTGGGTCTTTGGATGGGGCTTGATAGCGTTTGAGGAATCTGCATACTCCAGAGTGGTTTTTGGATAGTGCCTCCTTGCTAGGTGGAGCATTATTATAGAAGGTCTTTGGCTGTCACAGCCAGCTGGCATGTCTATTATTATTCTCAAAAGAAACATCATAAGCCCAGATCAACATATGGTCATTTCATGGGGCACTGAGAAGAGTGGACCATCAGAAATTTTGGGAAGAGCACTGGGGGCTATTTGTATATTCTAAACACCTCGGGACACAGGATCCACTAGCTGGATTTCCTGAACTTCCTTCAGAACAAAATGTTGGGGCCTAAATGTCCTCTTTTCATTGTCGTTTGTGCTTCTGAGCATGTAACACAGCAGAGGGATTTCTGTAAATAGTAGGGAATGCTGTACAGATTTTTGTATGTGGATTTGAAGCAATTGTTTACTGTATAATATGAACACACACCAAATTGGGATCTGGAAAACTGTGGTGGAAGGTTTATTTTCTGGATACGTTTTTGTTTGTTACTTTTAAAAAAATATTAATTCATCTGCTATTTCGTAATAAAATTATCCTGCAGGGAGGGATGTTCATTTTTCTATCCCCGCGCCAAACACCATCCCCGCACCCAGCTCCTGCTTCTTGCTACCTGCCTTAAATAGCGTAACCAAGTTGCTAACACGTCTTACTGTGGACAGATTCCTGAGATCAAGAGACAGCAGTTTTAAAACTTGTAGTAACTTCATTGCGCTCTGCAAGTGGTTGAGGGTGGGCTGTTCCACTCAAGTTGGTGAAAAATAGCAGAGAGGAGGCGCTGTTTCCTCATGCCACTGAGCTATCTAATTCTGCCTGTAGCTGATGCTTTAGAGGAAAGTGGAACTGCCTTCCTCCTCAAATGCACGCAACTGACTGTGCAACACTGTGTAGGGAAAAGCAAGGGAGAGAATTCCTCCCAGCCCTTCACAGGTGACCAGCCAGCCTGAAGCATGATACTTGATCACCCTTATCCTACATTGTGTAGCTACGAGTGGTGTTAGGTTTTGTTAGAACGTGCAGCATGGAAAGGCAGCTAAAGGGTTAATGAGCATTTTACTCTCCCCCTAGACTTGGGCCCCCTCATGCCCTGAAATGAGCATATACTTGGTGAGGTTAACGGTCCCTCATGGAGCCATCTGAAAGACCTGCCGCCCTGCCCAAACAAAGCATGTTTGCTAACATTGACCTTGAAGGCATACACCTCTCCTGGCTCCTAGAATCCCACAGGTGACTTTGGAGGAGCAGTCTCCCAAGCGGCTCTTTTTATTGGGGGATTCTGAGGGGGAGGAGGGCGGAGGGAATAAAACCCCTCCCTTGAGCAAAAAAAAAAGAAAAAAGAGAGCTCAAGGGTGAGTTGATTGGTGTATGATGTAATGGGTGTCCTGGATGTTAAACTCAATGTGTGCATTATTATTATTATTATTATATATATATATATATATATATATATATATTTTTTTTTTACAAAAAGGAATGAAATAAACAGATCTTTATAAACCATGCCCCCATGAGTGTCGCCTTCCTTCTCCTGCTGGCTCTTTGGGATTGCTTTGTCCAGTAGGAATATGGCATCCCTCACTGTGCCTCTCCTAGTCAATTTTCCAAATGCATGGTGCACTACGCCTCAGGGTGCTGGGTAAATGCCCAGATAACAGACATGCTCGGGCTGTCGGTGCTGCTTGCACAACAGAGACATTGGGTATGTCTGTACTGAAAGCACAGGGTTCTGGGTGGGTTTGTCTGGCCATGCTGAAGTGGCTTCAGTGCTCTGGCCCCCGAGTTACCTAGCTAAAAGCTTGCTTGGGTATGTCTACTCAAATGGTAATTGCACCCGCTGATGGCATGATAGACGTACCCATGGGCTCAGGCATGTTTTTCATGTTGTTTTTTCATTTCTGAACAAGCATAGGGGGTATCTCCCACTCAATGGTCCTGCCATTTCTCTACTGCCTTTAAAGGACAGAGAAAGTGCTGCATTAAGAGCACCAGCAGAGAGGAAGGATGGACTTAAGGTTAAGGTCCTAGACTGGGACTCAAGAGACCTATTGCATCTGACAAAGTGGGTATTCACCCATGAAAGCTCATGCTCCAAAACGTCTGTTAGTCTAAAAGGTGCCACAGGATTCTTTGCTGCTTTTAAGAGACCTATTATAGCCCTATCTCTGCTGTAGATGTCCAGCGTGACCTTGGGCAAGACATTTAAAGCTGTGAGGGCTCACATCCAAAAATAGAGGCCCTCTGAAATAATGTTTTTGAAAATTGTAGCTTTAATTGCCTCAGTTTCGCCATCTGTAAAATGGGGATAATTACACAGCACCCTCTCACAGTGCATTAGGAGGCAAAATCTATTAATGTTTGTGACATGCTCGGTTACAACAGAGATGGGGCCATAGAGAGGACTTTAACATGCCAGACGCTCACTGTCTCCTTAATGAGTCAAACCCCAGCTCGCTCTGTATCTCTGACTGCCTATGGGAGGAGAGCTGCTATCTATGCACAGACATCTACCTAGGAGCCATCCCTGCTGAGGGGACTGCTCAGTCAGGTACCAATACTCTGAGTCTGTGCAACTGGGGGCAGGAGAACACTAAATGACAGGGCTTGTGTCCCACCCTAGGATATTGGCCGCTGGGTTAAATACATCAAGGTATCAGCCAGCAAAGCTGATTTTTATCAGGAGTTGTATTGTAATGTTTCTCAGAAGAACAAAGGTCACGTCTCCCTCCTCCCCAGCTGGTGACTGTGTTTGACTTCAGTGAGAGGCCAGTGTGGAGAATAAATCCCAATGCGCAGACTCCTGGATCGTTCTTGTGGCTCTGTCACTGATTCTCTGGGATACAGTACTGAGATCCCAATGTGAAAGGCCTCACTGACAGATCGACAGATGAGATGAATGATCTGATAGTAAACGGCTTTTATTATTCATTCCCCTTTACTTTTTTGTTTTCCCAGTGATGTTATGAACAATACTGGGTGAATCTTTCATGAAGCCCAAAACCATGAGGCACTTGTCAACTTTGAAAATGGATAGAAATCTGGCTGTGTTTAATACAAATCTTCCACTGACACTCAATGGAAATCTTGCCTTGTCTCTGCTGGGTTTCTCTTGGGTCTGATGATAAAGTTGGTGACAGATGGTAGGGCTTCAAAGTCAGACAAATCCTGAGGAGCTCTTGAAAACCTTGCCGATGCTCCCTCCAATGAACCAAAATGATTTGCTTTGTGTTTTCCTTTTGCCAGAACAGATACAAAAGAATCTAAACTTAAAGCAAAACTTAAATCTACTGCTATTGCCTTCAGAGAAGCTACACTGATTTACTCTCTGCATTAGAGTTTGGCAAGAAATGGTTTTCCCATCACAAGAATTTTCAGGAGTTTTTTTCTTGTCCCAAATTGGCATGTCAAAATCTCAAAAATTTTCATGAACCAAAAATACCAAAAATTTTTGGATCAGCTTGACCAAAACATTTCCTTTTGAGAATTTTGAAATTTTTTAAACTCACTCTTTTTCTTTACATTTGTTTACATTAATTTAAATTTCAAAATGAAAAGTCGTTTTGAACCAAAAAGTTAAATGTTTTCATTTTGAAACGATTTTGAAACTTTTGAAAGAAAATCCTGTAATTAGGAAATTTGTCAAAAACCAGCCTATTCTACTAAATTTCAGTTTTGACAAATCAGCATTCTCCTACTAAAAAAATGTTTAGCTGAAAAAAAACCTCCCCAGCTCCACTTGGTCTTGGCGAAGACTCTAGTCACTAAAGCAGTTCAGAAAATAGAATTTCTATGCACCAGGAAATGCTGAGATTTCAACATTTATTTTTGTCTAAAAGATGGGCCAAAAAAGTTGAATTATCCACCATTTTCAAGGAATTAAAAATTCTATTTGGAAATGTCAAAATGAAAAATGTGACCATTTTTGATCAAAGCCAAAGGTTTGGTTTAAAGATGCCAACATTTTTTTATATTTTTCACACTGTGAAATGGCCGACTATTGATTCAAAATGAAATGTTTTGTTTTGAATTTGCCTGGCAAAAGATCAGAAAACAATGTCAAACTCATCATTTTCCTACAAAAGATTTAGATGTTTGACCAAACAAACCAAAACACTATTGCACTGGGAAAATTTTTTGGTCAAAAATTTTCAACTTCTCTAGTATTTATGCTGTTTTAGAAGGAAACCTTTCTAAGAGGCTGCAACAAGTAGCTTTAGAATCTTCGCTTGTGGTTTTTATAATCTTGTTTATAGTCTTTCCTTCTCTTTCTGCTGCCATTTCCAGGTTGAATAGTGACTTGCAGAGTGACTCAAGGAGAGAGAGCTGCAAGAAAGAGTAAGGGAGTCTCTTTCAGTCCAAGGCAGGCAGGGGAACTAAGCAAGTCACTCATACTCAGTTGCCTGGAATCAGAAAGGGCCAGATCCTCAAAGTTATTTAGGTTCCTAACTTCCCTTGAACTTAATAGGAGTTAGGTGTCTAAATACCTTAAGGAGATGAGCCAAAAATCCTCTTATTGTGTCCTGACCCCTGCCTGTGGGAGCTTCTCAGAGTGAATGAAACTCATGATTTAGGTTCTGCTCTATTATGTTGTCCTCACTATGGTCATATGAATGGTGGGGAATTGAGATGCTACATTTAGGAGATGGTGCAAGATCCTTAGTCTCTTCTTTTGAAAATCGCCTGTGGCTCTAGGCAGATGAATACGAAATAGACTCACTCAAGATAGCAGTGGAGAGACTACATCCTACTTTTTATTTAACAGAGAATGTGTTATGGCTCTGACTTATATGGTGCTTAGATCACTTGGTGATGGCTGCTTAGATACATAGACAGAGATAGATGCAATATGTAGTATGAACTGGGATAATTGGCTAAGACATGACAAGCTGGCAGTAAGAGATTATGCAATGGTGCAACATTTGGCCAGACAGCTTACAAAGAAGCTGGCTTGAAGGACAGGAGAAGGAGCATTCTGTTCAAATCAGGAGCTCCACTCCTGGTAGGTTTCAAGGCTGCTTCTCAGAATCTGAGTACTCCTGGTGGGTGAAAGGAAGCACTGGAGCTCCCATACCAGCAGCTCTGTTTGTGCTCAATCGGCTGCATTGCGGCAGCAGAGATATAGCCTCTCGTTTTGCTGGTATGGGAGGACTGGAGCTGTTTAGCAGAGTGTATAGAAAGAAACACAGCAGTTCCCTCCACAGGCAAGCTCCCTTCATGGGAATCTGTGCTCTTGTGTTATCGCTGTCTGAATCTGAGTAATCAATAACTTCCATGATCAAAGTTCTTCTCTTCCTGACCCCGTCTCTTATCTATAATGATGTTTCCTAGCCTATTTTTCCTAAGTGCTCTGAAGTTCCCAAAGTAACAGCCAAGTCAGTACCAGAGTGCAGCTGGAGGCCATCCGCTGAACTAAGGTTTGTCCGCAGTGGCCTTTGATTGCATGGACTGACTGCGGCTGGGGCAGAGCTCTCAGCTGAGCACTGGGTCATGCTGAGGTTTTGAACTGCTAACCCCTGCGATTCTGCAGGAAACCTGAAAAACAAGAAGCAAGCAAAGGTGGGAAACAGTGTCTCTCTGTGCTCAGGGTAGGTGTTTCCGCAGGAAAGGCCAACAGATGGGGCAGGTTGGCATACCCTTCACCACTGGGGACTGGGGAATGAACTGATAACACTGAGTCTGGTGGTCTCATTTATAGAATTCCTGAAACCACCCACAGGATGCAGAGTTGACAAATTCTGCTCAGGAGAAACCAGGACTGGAGCAGTTGGGGGTGGGGGGTAATGCTGAATTGAATTGCAATAGCAGAGCTGTCAGTGGGCAGTAGCATAGCAAGAGGTGCTACTGCTCAGTTTAACTGATTTTTTTTTTTTTGACGTGGTCTCCAGTCTCCTTCTCTACGGGCATTTACAGAGACGAGTTATGACATGATCTCCCAATACTGCTGGTATGAACTGAGCATGTCTCATATTCATACATGCCTGATCCACACAGCAAGAGGCAATCACATGCCCATACACCCGAGCACTATATCAAACCTCTGTTTTGGGCTGATGGTTACTGCTTATCAACTACTCTGCTGGCTTTATGCTGGCTATAGACCCCCACTATTCCTGACAAGCTCGCAAGGGCCAGTGAATAACTGGAAGATCTGAAGTGACCCAAAGAACCTCTAGAGAGTGAAATAGATCACATATGAAATTGACTCACTCCTTCTCTAAAGAGCCTCCTGGAAAACCTGAAAATGCATTCACATCGGAGACAAGCATGTTTTGTATGCCTCTGGCTCTTGATTGGTTTGCTAGGGACTTGGAATAGGTCCATCTTGCAATGGATGGAAAGGATCCAAACTGCCTCAGAGTATTGGTGCCTGCATTTGGATTGGGTGTCCAATTGCTGAGCTGGGGCCTGCTCCTGCTCCTATTGGGCCAGATTGGGATACCCTGATGCAAGTTGAGAACTACTTCCCTCTTCCAGTACTCCCATTCATGTTGGTCTGTGTACGCAAGGGGTAATGGGAGTGGAATGATCAGAACCACTCCCATTGAAATCAACAGCAAAACTCCTGTTGACTTTGATGGATGAGGAGGAAGATCGATTTTCAAAAGTACCCAGCAGTTCCTATTGAGAACAATGGAGAATTTCGCCCTCTGGCCCTGCCACCTCCTATTGAAACCAATGGGAGCTGCTGAATGCCTTGGACTTTAGAAAATCTAGCCACTAGTGACCAGCTGCAAAGCTAAGAACTGCAGCTGATTTTCGCCAGAGTTCAGGAGTGTTTACACCTGAGGATTCTAGGGTTTGAACCAAAATTCAAAGGAAAAGTCAGTCACAACTGCCCAATTTTGCCTAGTTTGAGATCAAAGAAATGTGAAACTGCCATTTCCACGAGGTTCATGACACCAAACTATAATACGTTTGCTGTACACTCGACTTGAAACTCATTCCCCGGGTGTGCTTGACAGGCCCATGAACCTTAATGACCTCCTTCAACACACCTGGGTTAAGGTTCAAATTTGTTTGAGAGCCAGCAGCAAGTGGCTTTGGGGTATTGTAAAGGAAACTAGCTATATCTATCTGCGCATGTCTACAGCAGTGCTCACTGGGATAAGCTGTATGAGCACGTACGAAGTAAAGGGTACTAGTTAATAGGGGTCAAGATTTCAAAATAGCTCAGTACCCAACTTGCACTCAATTGGTTGAACTCTTCCAAAAGTCTAGCCACTGGTTTTGGTGCTGAGCTGCCAGTTTAGAACAGGTTGGGAATTTTTTGACATTTTTTTCACTGGAAAATATGGATGTGTCAAAACCAAAATGGTGCTTGGGAATGGGTCGGTTTTTGACAAAGGTTTGACTCGAAAAAATGGTTAGAAGAAAATTTTCAAACATTCTGCACTCTCATCTTCCCAATAAAAAACTCCAGTTTGCCGCTTTGAAATGACTTTGTGCTTTGAAAATTAAGCTAATTACAACCAAAAAAGGTTAACCCCACCCAATGGTCGAAATCTAAATGAAACATTTTGATTGACCTGAATTAAATTTTTTTTCCAGATTTTCAGTTTGCTACAATTTTTCACTTTGGGATTTGAGATGGGAAGTTTGTTCAGTATGGTAAATGTTTTCACAGGACGAGAAAACCATTTCCCACCCAGCCCTGCTGCCACTGTTGCAACAGATTCTGCTGAGTGCTGAGCTCTTTTGAAAGTCTGTCCCTAAGAGTTTTGGATTGCTGTCAGCTCCTGGAGCGCCCAGGGAAACCTCGGGTCAAATCAAAGGAGGCCGTTTACAGCACCAAAAAAATTACCAGCCTTCGCTGGGCATTTTTGCCAGTGTCCCCACTCTCGGGAGAGATGCCTTTCCTCCAGGGTCATATCTCAGGAGGGATAGGAATGAGAGCTCCCTTTTTGGAGCACATGTGAATTTTCTTCTGATATGATGCTTACATCAACGGCAGCTGCTGCTCTGTCTTGGTGACAGGATCCTCGCTATAAGTTTCCCCTTTGTCCAGCACTGTAGAGGAAGGGTTTTGTTTGTTTGTTTTCACATTCTCAGGATTTTTATTTCATGAACAAAGGAAAATATCAGGTTCTTTCTTTTGGACGGGGGAGAAAGGGGAGGATCAAAAAAAGGCAGCTGCGGTAACAGAATGTTGGCAAAGCTCCAGATGTCAGAGCCCAAGAAGATCGTGATCTCAGGGCAGAACACAATCTGACCTGTTCCTGGGCATGGGGTAGCTTTACAAATGAAATGGTTTGACTTGTGGGGAGAGGGAACATGGAAATATGGGTGGGTGGGGGAGGGATGGTGAAGACAGACACAGGAGGAGGTGGATCTGGTTTCTGAGAGAAACCAAGGAGCAGACAAAAGGCCTCAGGCTTCCTCTATGCTACCAAACTAACTAGGCTGAAGTAAGTCACCTTGTGTCAACCTATTTGCACGTCTATGTTCAAATTTATCTCCTGTGCAGCCTGCTCACCTGACCAAATGGCATTGAGCCACATTCCCTGCATTGCAAGTGTAGACGTTGTGAGCTGTGTGGCCGTCACAGTCCTCCAGCAGCTGTCCCACAATGCCCCACTGTGACTGCGCTGGTCATAGTCATGCACTCCATTGCCCAGGGGTCACAGTGCCTGGAAGCCTCCCCCACACAGGCGTAGGTTGACTGGTCTATTTGGGGAGGGAGGTGGCGCACATACGTGCATGCTGAAGCCGGTTCCCATGACCCACTGAGTCTCTCCCCACCTGGAGTGGTTGCTAGGCTGCCAGTGCTGGGGGATGGGCCATCTTAATGGAGAACCCCAGCTGCTGCTGAGGGGTAGTGCATGCTGGGCTTCTCCCTACCATTCCCCTATCCCCTTCTCTTTCCCACCCCCTCCCTGGCCTCACCCCATCCCCTTCCCCACTGCTCCATCCTCTCCCCTTTCTTCTCCCCACCCCATCTTCTTTCCTCTCCACCCTGCCCCATCCCCCTATCCCCTTCTCATCCCCCTGCCCGATCCCATCTCCCTTCCTTCCCCACTGCCTCTTCCCTCTGCCCCACAGCCCCACCCCACCCCCTTCCCCTGCCCCACTGCAGGTACTCACCATTGTACAGAAAACAGGATGGTGGCCATGCAGGGCACCCAGTGCACAGAGAAGGGGACGATGACTAGAACTAGTTCACAGGAGGCAGCATCCAGCTGTAGAGGCAGTAAGCACCTTGCCGGAGAAGCAACTCCATGCCACCCCTTCTGCTCCCCCTGGTTTGCTGGGAGAGGGGTCAAGCAAGTCGGAGACTGGCTGGGGGGAGGTGCAGCGTGGGAATGAGAGTCCTCTTTCCCATTCCCAGCAGACCGAGCAGAGAAAGCCCCAGATAGCTTGGCATTCACAGAAATCGGGGGAAGTAGCACTTGAACCCGTGTGTACCCTCCCCCCACCCCCAGCCTGACCTCTTTTTTGGCTGAGGTAATACATCCTGTCCCCCCAAACTATGCCCATACTCTCCCACCCCTTAAAAAAAAACCCAGGTATTTTTGTAATTTTTTTTTCCTAATTGCCCAGCTTGGTGAGCACACTTACCAGCTCTCCCTTGTTGTGTGAAACAGCCCACACCGGCTCCACACACTAAATGTGCTCCAGCCGGCCATACGGACCTGTGCTGCACCACACTTCACTTTGACACAAGCACTTTTGTGGTCTGTGCCATAAATCCATTTCTCTCTTCAGCCTGGAGAAGGAGATAGGGCCACTTCCCCCTGCCTCAGTGTGGAAACACCTGAGGCCTCAATACCAACAGCAAATGTGAGCCCATGTGCCCCAGCATAGGAAGGTGACTGCAGGCAGAACTGGAGTCGCTAGGGAGGCACTGAAAATGGCAGCTGTGATGGTCACATGCACTGGAAGGGCCTGGGCTGAGCTTGCCACAGACACTATGCATCCAATGCACTGAAATGCTGTGGGATGTGGGTGTCTACGACTCCTTTGACAATTCCAGCCCTGGAGTAGCAGCACTAACAAAAGAAAAATTTGGCTTTACCATGGAGAACGGCATTGGGTGGCTATCGCTGGGGCCTGGTGACCTCTTTTTAGCCACACAGCAGGCACAACACGGGCAGTGGTGATGCCAGCTTTTGCCGCAATGCTACACCAGTGGCCTTGTTCTCCATGCCTTCCCCTCCTCCGCACCATAGGGTGACAGGACTACTCACTAGAACTGGGGTGAAAAAAGTTTCAGGTTGAAGCAAAAATGAAAATTTCTTCAAATGGCAAAAAAATAAAAAAGGGGACACACACACAAAATGTTTCACTTTGATAAAACTGAAATGTTTCATGTCAATTTCAACCATTTGTTAATAGTTTTGATTTTTTAAATACAATTAATGAACAGTTTGAATGAAAAGTTTCAAAGTGAAAAATTGAAATATGTCACTTTTTTGAGGGTTCTCCCTCCCCCCGCCCCCGACCAAATCTGTTCGGCAAAAATCAAAACCACGTTTGTGTGAGGTTTTGGTGTCACAGACTCGGCATTGGCTTTTTTTTGCTGAAAAAGTATTTTGTGCACTGAAGTTTGCTCAGTTCTACTCCTAAGTGGTTAGGTCCCCTATGAAAATGGTCCTTAGCCAGCTGAGTCACATAGGCCCTGCAACACTCAGCAGAGCAACCCCTAAATACCTTCAAAAGCTGGGCCTAAAACAGCAAAGTAAACAATAGGGTGAGCAGCTTTCCCCTCCCCCTCCCCACTCCTCCTTTAGAACCTTCATCCAAGGATTCTCCCTGGATGTCCGTTTGCAGTTTTCCTAGGTCACTCCTGCAACAGAGATGAAGTGGGAGGTCCCTAGATTCCTGCCTGCTCTGGCCCTGGCAAAACAGAGAAACAGTTCCCAAGCCCTCCTGCACAGGGATGTGTGCATGCATGCGCTCTCTACTGCTATACGTGCGGTACCTGTTCTGTGGCTAAACAGAGATTTCAGTCTCCTGGGCAGGGCCGGCCTTAGGATTTATGGTGCCCTAGGCGAGATTATTAAACTGGTGCCCCTGTGCCTGATCTGCTCTTAGCAACAAAAACATAAGCTTACAGTATTGGAAAACTTGCCACATTCACGTTATTAAAACCAGTTTAACTTAATTAAGTACACTGTAATGCTGATGGACTAGCACTAAAGAAGCAGCACCATAGAAAAAATTCTGATATGACAGAATGATGCAAATAATATATATTTTTTAATTTATCAAAATTTTATTGGAAATTTATATGAAGAGGTATTGAAACAAAGATTTGTTTTTAATTAAAAGCAATCTTTCTGGCTTTTTTGGCTGCAAAATCAGTAATAATGTCATCGTATGACAAAGACAAAGTCGTGTCTTGTTCGATTCCAAGAATAGCAAGACCAGTTAAATGTTCCTGACTCGGAGAGCGGAGATAGTTTTTAATGAGCTTTAGTTTTGAGAAACTCCGTTCTCCTGATGCTACTGTTACAGGAATTGTCAGTAGAATACGAGTGGCAATGTACACATTAGGCTATATGTCAACAAGTTTGCGGGTAGAAATAAACTGTACAATGTCCATCACCGATTTTGCATGTGGCAACATTGATGACAGTGTACTCAATTCTTCGTACAGTTCAAGTCCATTTAAATCAAAACTATCACTGTGCTTCAAGAGGCTCTCTAGGTTCTTGCACTTTGTCATTAGTTGCTCTTGTTTTCCTATTTCGTTGAATTTAGTTATGTCATACAAAAATCCAAACTGTTCATAGTGTACTTGCAAGGTATTAAACCTTTCATCAACAGCAGATACTGCTTTATCCATCACAACATTAAAAAATTCAACCTCAAATTTCTTTTCTGGATCGTCTATGGGCATGATCTGCTGTACAGATTCTTCACAAAGAAGTGCCCCTGGCCTTTTTAACTCATATTAACTATGTATTTACTTTATGAAAGTTGGAGAAAACATTGTGAAAATGTAAAACATTGGCTGCCCAACTTCTGTGCTGGCAAAAGTTATACTGACTCACGGGGAAAAAAAAAAAGCAGGAGAATCTTAGTACAACATATGGTCACTCTATACCAGGGGTCGGTAACCTTTCAGAAGTGGTGTGCCAAGTTCACTGTAATTTAAGGTTTCTCATGCCAGTAATACATTTTAATGTTTGTAGAAGGTTTCTCTCTATGTCTATATTATATAAATAAACTATTGTTATTATCTGAGGTCTTGGCCACCAGTCCTGCTCAGGCCACTGCCAGCTGAGTAAATGAAACCCCAAACCGGCAGTGGGCTGGTGGCCGGAACCCTAGACAAGGATAGCCAGGCCCTGCTCAGCCCGCTGCTGGTCTGGGGTTCTGACCACCAACTCCTGCCAGCCAGGATCCCGGCCGCCAACCCCCCCTCAGCCCGCTACCAGCCTGGGATTCTGCTCACCCAGGCTGGCAGGAGGCAGAGTGGGGCTGGCGGCTGAGCTCTTGACTGGCAAGGGGCTGGCAGCCGGAACCCCGGAGTAGCAGTAGGCTGAGTGCTGCTGGCACCCCAGACTGGCAGCAGACTGAGCCACTCAACCCCCCACTGGCCCTGCTCAGCCCGCCACCAGCCCACTCAGCCCGCTGCCGACTTAGTGAATGGAACCCCAGGCTGACAGCAGGTTGAGTGGTTCAGCTGGCCTGCTCAGCCCACTGCCAGCCTGGGGTTCCTAGGGGGTCCCCAGGCCAGCAGCAGGTGCTGAGTGGGGCCGATGGCTGGTATCCCAGCTGGCAATAGGGCAGCAGCTGGAACCCCAGAGCAGTGATGGGCTGAGCCGCTCAGCCTGCTGCTGCATACCATCAAAAATCAGCTCACCTGCCACCTTTGACACGTGTGCCGTAGGTTGCCCACCCCTGCTTTATACACTAGTAAGGAGATGAGCATATTACAGTTGTTGGAGGACTCTTATCAGGAGTAACAGGCTATAGGAAAGTCAGTCAACATTTTTTGTTTCTCTGATGAAAACTGGCCCACTCCCTGCCTCAAACCAAACCTGTCACTAATAATTGTCAACAACTTAATTTTCTGTTTTTGGCTAAGATATTGATTTAAAAAAAATATTGAAATTGGATTCAGGATTGTTAGCAAGAATTTTTGGCAAACAAAGTTGTTAAATGACAATCTAAATGGCAACACAGTACTGCTTTCATGGTTGGCTCACCCCCTAGCCTACTGGTCCAACAGCTGCAGTAGAGGAGGAGATAGGTGGAAAACTGCAGGACCCCAAAATCCACCTCTTGGGGTGCAGAGTGGCAACAGCAGCAGCAAACCCTCAGGTCCAATCACACGCCAATGGGCACCACCACTAGCCTTACAGACCATGGTGAAGTTAGCACAGCATCTGATCTCAGGGACAGGGCACCCATGGAGCCACAGCAGCTCATCCTGCCCTGTGCAGTTCCCCCCAGATGAGATGGATCGCTGGCAGCTGCCAGCCGGGGGGAGAGGCGCTCCCCAACTAGGGTGGCCAGATCCAGATGTCCTGATTTTATAGGGCCAGTCCCGATATTTGGGGCTTTGTCTTATATAGGCACCAATTACCTCCACCTAGAATGACCAGACAGAAAGTGTGAAAAATCAGGACAGGGATTGGGGAGGGGGGTAAAAGGAGCCTATATAAGAAAAAGACCCCAAAATTGGGACTGTCCCTATAAAATAGGGATATCTGATCACTGTACCCCAATCCCCTATCCTGATTTTTCACACATCTGGCTAACCCCAGCCAAGCCCTGTGTGACATTCCAATCCTGGCTGCCTGCCGAGGAAGTGAGTTACTTTCACTTTCATTCCTCAGCAGGCAGCCAGCCAGCCCTCCCCCCACCTATCCCCCAGCACCTCACCTAACCCAGCCCTGATGGAGGGGAGGGAGGAGAGAGAGAGGGGTGCTCCTGGGGAGGAGGGAGAAAGGAGGGGGTGCTCCATGGGGCGGGGGGGAGAAGAATGGATGTTATGGGGGACAAGAAAGGATACTGGTTCCAGAGCCACAGAGCCTGCCTCACCTCACCTCAGCCGGGAGGGGGAGGGGAAGAGTCACACTCACAGGTGAGCTCCTTCCCCAACCCCTAACCCCTCCCCTTCCCAGATACCCCAGCAGCCAATCCCATTCCTCAGACTGTGCTGCATTTGGCTCTCTCTAGGACCCAGCAGCCCTGCTTCTACACTGTCTGGGCTGCCTGCAGAGTGGTGCCCCCAGGCAGAGTGAGGCCCTACGTGGCTGCCTATTCTGCCTATGCCTAAGGACGGCCCTGCTCCTGGGCTAGTCTCTTTATAACAGCTGGAGATGGGCCTGAAGCAAACACTCAGATCAAACAGCCCCCAGCTCTGTGACACTCACACATGGTGGCTTAGCTCTGTCTCCTCTACAAAACCATCTGTAGACCTACTGCTGGCTCTACAGATCCATGATTCAGCCATGTGCTGGGCCACCAGGTCACACGCAAGGCACTGAAAGCACGGGAAGGGCAAACTGGCAGCTAAACTGCTAGGCAAGATCCTGCAGGCGCGAGCAGTGGCAGCCTGAGGAAGCAGAGCCCAGGCTGTTTGTTTAGCCTACATGGCACACAAAGCAACGGCTGGCGGCTACGAGTGCCGTGCTGTCAGCATTACATGTCTGCATCGTGCGGCATCTGTGCCAGACACCATGCAACAGGTTTAGTAGCATGTGTATTGAATGCTATAGTTATAGGAGCTAGTGCCAGCATATACTGACAGCTCCAGCACTGTTCCCCTGGCTACAGCTCTGTGCCTCAGTTGAGTGTAGTCACCCTTTATGGCCAATCATCCCGTGTGTGGGGTAGGGGTAACAACAGATTCTCTTCCTTAGCCAGCAGCAGACTAAGGGCTTGGGCCTTCTCCAAGCAAGGTCAGTGGGCATTTTAGTCCTGACTTCAGACTGAGTATAGACCTGAGCCCAGTGCCTGTACTGTAAAGGGTGCTAGAACACAGCCATCCCAGCATGCTTTGCACTGGTGGGATGTCATATGCTCCAGCACCGTGCTCAGCCTTTGATACCCCAAATCCCTCTCTGCCCCCAGCTGCAAGCAATCTGGCTAGCCGTAGAGATGAGCAGGCCAGGGAAGCTGGAAAGCAGGGGGCCAGAGGTTGGGAGGAGATATGCTGTCTGATGGGGCAAGTTGAGGGATTAGAAGATGAGGCACATCACAGCTCTGAATCTGTCCAATGACATTTGTGTTGCTCTGGTGCCTGCAGCCACAATGCCAGCATGGGAAGAGTCTGGACATTCTAGGAGCAGTCCTCCAGGGCCTGAAGTGGAAGTTTTTCCTGTGGCACAGGGCTGTCAACTTTCTAATTGCAGAAACCTGAACACCCTTGCCCCCCACCCACTTCCCTGAGTCTCTGTTCCCCCACTAGCCCCTCTTCCCTTAGTCACTCATTTTCACCAGGCTAGGGCAGGGCATTGGGGTGAGGGCTCCAGGCTGGGAATCATAGAATATCAGGGTTAGAAGGGACCTTTTAGGTAATCTAGTCCAACCTCCTGCTCGAAGAAGGACCAAATAGATTTTTGCCCCAGATCCTCAAGAATTGAACTCACAACCCTGGGATTAGCAGGTTAATGCTCAAACCACTGAGCTATCCCTTCTCCCCTCCAGAAAGTAGTTTTTCACTCTAGATAGGACTTGAACTCACAATCTCTGACTTCAAAAGCCATTGCCTTATCCATGAGGCCACTGGGGCTGAGCTGTTTGATGTGCAGGAGGGGGCTCAGAGCTGGGGCAGAGGGATAGGGTGTGGGGTGCAGGCTCTAGGAGGCTGTTCGGAGTGCGAGAGGGGGTTCCGAGCTGGGGCAGGGGGTTGGGGTGCAGGAGAGGGTTGGTTTGCTCTGGTTGGTACGGTTCATGGGGGCTCCAGGAGGCACTGACTTCAGGCGGCCCCAGCATTTTCCAGGGATGGAGGAAGACCGTGCGGCTCTTGGGAAGTGGTAGCATGTTCGGCTCCTAGGTGGAGTGGGGGCCACGAGCGCTGGGTCCACAACTCCCATTGGCCGTGGCCATGGTGTTCTTGGCCAATGGGAGATGTGGAGCCGGCTCTTGGAGAGGCACCTACAGGCAGAAGCAGCTTGCGGAGCCACCCTGGCTGCTCCTTCACCTCAGTGCAGGACATGATACCTGATGGAGCTGACAAGGTCTCTTTTTGACCAGGCATTCCAGTTGAAAACAAGATGCCTGGCAATCCTAATGTGGTGGTGCAAACAAGGGCAAACTCACTCCACCCAGCCCAAGAAGCTGTTAGACTGAGCATGGAACAGCCTGCTGAGTGGCTTAAAATAGCTTCTCTTGGAGCAGTGCTAAGGCACTCCAAGCTGCAGCCACCTTCCAGGTGTGTCTGCCTGGTCAGCCTGGGAGGCGACTGGCAATATGTCTACATCTAAAATTTTGCAGCGCTGGTAGTTACAGCTGTATTAGTACAGCTGTATAGGGCCAGCGCTGCAGAGTGGCCACACTTACAGCAACCAGCGCTGCAAGTGGTGTTAGATGTGGCCACACTGCAGCGCTGTTGGGCGGCTTCAAGGGGGGGTTCGGGGAACGGGAGAGCAAACCGGGAAAGGAGACCCGCTTCGCCGCGGTTTGCTCTCGCGTTCCCCGAACCCCTCTGCAAACCGCAGGGAAGGAGACCAGCTTGCTCGGGGTTCGGGGAACGAGAGAGCAAACCGGGAAAGGAGACCCGCTTCGCCGTGGTTTGCTCTCGCGTTCCCGAACCCCCTGCAAACCGCAGGGAAGGAGACCTGCTTGCTCGGGGAACGGGAGAGCAAACCGCGGCGAAGCTGGTCTCCTTTCCCGGTTTGCTCTCGCGTTCCCGGAGCCACCCAGCAAACCGCAGGGAAGGAGACCTGCTTGCTCGGGGTTCCGGGAACGAGAGAGCAAACCGGGAAAGGAGACCAGCTTCGCTGCGGTTTGCTCTCGCGTTCCCGAACCCCCTGCAAACCGCAGGGAAGGAGACCTGCTTGCTCGGGGTTCCGGGAACGAGAGAGCAAACCGGGAAAGGAGACCCGCTTCGCCGCGGTTTGCTCTCGCGTTCCCGAACCCCCTGCAAACCGCAGGGAAGGAGACCTGCTTGCTCGGGGAACGGGAGAGCAAACCGCGGCGAAGCTGGTCTCCTTTCCCGGTTTGCTCTCGCGTTCCCGGAGCCACCCAGCAAACCGCAGGGAAGGAGACCTGCTTGCTCGTGGCTCCGGGAACTAGAGAGCAAACCGGGAAAGGAGACCCGCTTCGCCGCGGTTTGCTCTCGCGTTCCCGGAGCCACCCAGCAAACCGCAGGGAAGGAGACCTGCTTGCTCGGGGAACGGGAGAGCAAACCGCGGCGAAGCTGCTCTCCTTTCCCGGTTTGCTCTCGCGTTCCCGAACCCCCCTGCAAACCGCAGGGAAGGAGACCTGCTTGCTCGGGGTTCCGGGAACGCGAGAGCAAGCTGGGGAAGGAGACCAGCTTGATTACCAGAGGCTTCCTCCTTCCACGGAGGTCAAGAAAAGCGCTGGTAAGTGTTTACATTGGATTACCAGCGCTGGATCACCAGCGCTGGATCCTCTACACCCGAGACAAAACGGGAGTACGGCCAGCGCTGCAAACAGGGAGTTGCAGCGCTGGTGATGCCCTGCAGATGTGTACACCTTCAAAGTTGCAGCGCTGTAACTCCCTCACCAGCGCTGCAACTTTCTGATGTAGACAAGCCCTGAGTTCCTACTGAACTCAGAAACCACATGCATTATTTCAGTGGGTGCATGGTTGGGTGGAGGGAGCTGAGGAGGGGAAGAGATCTGCACCTCCTCTCCGCACACACACACACACACACACACATGTGCTGCTGAGTTCCAGAAGTTCCAGGGCTTGAAGCTGGCTTAGTATCCAGCAGTCCCATGCCATCCTAGTTCCACATGGCCCTTCTGGGATGTGCTCAGCTGATCCGCTTGGCTCTTGGGTCACATGGACAAACCTGTGGAGTGCTGGAAATTCCCTGGAAGCCCAACTGGGAGCTGTTCTCTCAGTGCAGGGAGTTGGCTGCTGCTCTGTCTTCCGTGAGCAACAGCCGTGTGAGTGTGCTGCACATGCAGCAACATTTCATATGTGGCTCTCTGCAGCCGCCAGTCCCAGCAGGCTGCAGTTCCAAGAGGGTAGCCTTGGTGCCTTTGAACAACAGACATAAAAGCAAGGGAAGTTACTCCATCCAACAGGGCTGGGGTGGGGGGTAGAATAAATAAATAAGCTGCCCTTAGGAGTGGCTAAATGAGGAGTTTCCTGTGCACCTCAATCTCTTGCTCTGTGGGAGCACTTTGCTTTTAACAGGAGCACAGAAACAGGATTCAAACTCAGGACTCGCCATGGGTGATTTTCAGTCACTCCCAACATTTGGTTCTATTTGGAAAATAAAAATATCTGAGCATTGTCATCCACAGGTCTCAAAGCGTCTTACAGTGGTGGGTAAGGAGCATCCCCATTGTACAGGTGCAGAAGTGGAGGTGCAGAGAAGAGAATTAGCGCTAAGTCACGCAAGTCACAAGGGACCAGAACCCAGAGCTCTTAAATCTGAGCCCAGTATTCTAGCCATTGGCTGACTCTGCCTCAAATCTGAGCCTCTTTGTTTCGAAAGCTGGGCCAAAAACAATCTCATGAGCACAAACTCTCTTGTGAGCGCTCTGGCTCATCAGTGAAAATATCAGTCCTAGGTGTCGTGTGTGTCTTGCTCCTGGTCTCAGCTGGGATCAGGTGGAGGAGAGGTGGGTATATGAAATAAACAATGGAGCTGGGCTGGGCTCCAAACTCTGTGAGCTACAGAAGAGTTGGGATGTGGAGCTAGAGCCAGCATTTGTGGCTGGGTCCGATTTCTAAGAAATACTAGGAGAAAAATCAGGCTTGGTTTAAATATGAGACAAAGGCTCAGGTTGACACATGGGCCTTGTCTGTGGAACTGAGTCTTAGTGGAGCTGCACCAGTCCAACCCCCCAGTGTAGACAGGAAAACCCACTATCAACCCAACTTGCCCCAGTTTCTAACCCTCCTCTGGTGCCAATAGCAGCTGTGGTTTCCCCTATTTCCATGAAGGGGTTTGCTCTGGGCCAGGGCCCAGCCTACTGGGGTCTGAAATCCTCAATAGAAACAAAGCCTTATTCTGTTTACATGGATTAAGTCATTGCCACCAAGTTCCCCAGCTCTGGTTCCTCTCTGCTATGGGAGGGAGCACTGATAGCAGAGCCAGCGGAGAGCGGTGTCCTAGTGAACCAGA
The DNA here is from genome assembly GCF_007399415.2 of Gopherus evgoodei. Taxonomy (NCBI): domain Eukaryota; kingdom Metazoa; phylum Chordata; order Testudines; family Testudinidae; genus Gopherus; species Gopherus evgoodei. The sequence continues at coordinate 66,834,198 of NC_044330.1, read as the reverse complement.
GGGTAGGAACCCAAATGCAAACAGCATTGTGATGGCAAGTTCATCACTGGCCACTGGCCTTTCTGGGACAGCCGTGGGCTATTTCCTCCAGCGATGGCCCACTCCCGCCCCTAGGTTCAGAATGACTTTCACCACCTGCTGCAAAGCCACAGCCTGAGCTGCACTGCCCGCTTGGCCTTGTTTGTGTTTTGGCGATGAAGCAACGCTTGCTGTAGACCCCCTAGTTCGATACTATTAACTGATCCGGGCAGTTATGGGGCTGTTAAAGCTGGAGGAATGCCAGGGCCTCCAACGCTCAAGGACAGGGAGGCAGGGCTTGGAGAAGGAATAAAAAGCAAAGCAAATACCAGGGGGCCAACAGAACCTAATTTTTAGGTGTATACTAGGCCATACTTCCAAAGTGAAGTAAGCTAAACTGAATTGGAGCCACTTTAATTCTGACTAACAGCATCCACACAGGGATTTAATGCAGTTTAACTAATCCACTTCAAATTCACATTTGTAGTTAATCTGGATTAATGTTCCTGGATGTCCCTGTGTAGCCAAGCTACACATGTCAAACATCATCACACTATCATGCTACAGGCTGGGTGCACCCAGAGTCATGGCTCTAACATCTTAGCTTCCTGCACAGGGCAATGGCTGGCAGAACACAGAATGTAGTAGAAGGCAGCAAGAGGTTTCAGATGCAGCTGTGCTCTGAACTTTGCCCACTGTTTAACAGCCCTTTTACATGCCAGGGCTACGGATGTCTGCCAGTTAGCAATGCCAGCTGAATCATTGCCTTTTAGGCCAATTTCATTTTCAAACTGAATTGACAAAAAAATCTCTCCTCAAGGTTGCTCTGTTTGATGTTTTCATGGCCCAGGCTGTAAAGTTATCCATTGACTTGGGAAAACACAATTAACTGCGCTGTGAAGAGAGAGAGAAGCTCAAAGGGTTATTCGCTGTGAAGAGAGAGAAAAGCTCAAAGGAACTCAGTGGGGATCATTGAGGGCCATCAGCCGGTGGCTACTGGTGCTCTGGCTACACCTCTATCTGGGTCCCCATCAGGTTATAGCCCAGAAACTCATGGCTGAGTGGTTATTCTCAACTTGGAATTAACACTGAAAGCTCTTCCAGGCAAGGACAGGTTCTACAGCTGAGTGTGTAAAGTGTCTAGACCACTGGGGTCCCAGATGGGACCTGGGCTATTTGAATATAATAGACTGAGATGCCAGTCACTGTTGCTGCAGTACCAAATGGCCAGGAATTGCAGCGGGAAGCCAGTGCCAGCCTAATAAACCAGGAGTTGTAACATGCATGTAAGACTCCTCCACCAAATCTCCTAACACAAGATTGCAACATATTCTGCATTCCCAGCCTCAATGAGGATGTACATTGAGGGTTGCCGAATGACACACACATTTCCTTTAGGGTGAGACAGGCCCAAAGCAAAGGCCTGGCTCAGAACCCCTTTACCTTTGCGGGGTAGGGGATTGAAGGGGAAATCCCAGTGTTGTGACTCAGGCCCATTTTATTCTATCAGCAGGAGACCCAGTTCAGCCACTGCTGGGGAGAGGTGACAGAGAGACACAAATGATTACATTGGGGTTCTGGGCTGTGACTAGGCCCAGCGGTAAGGTCCCCAGCAGCAGAGTCATTGCACAGAAACTAGAGTTTTAGCCCATTTAACTGGGCCTTTATCTGTCTTTTCAGATGGTTATAAATCCCTAAAGCCTCCCAGGTGGCGTGGTACCATGCAGCCGACACAGGGCTGGGCAATTAAAGTTAACTATTACACAGAGTGACTTTTTATTTGGGGCAATAAAGACCCCAGGAAAGTGAGGGAGAGGAGGACGGCTCGTTTATTTCAAGATCCCAACAGCCGTGCAGCACAGAACAAGCTCAGCAGCCAGCGCCTAAGTGGTGCTTAAACAAGATTAATGTTTAAGTAATAGACAGTAAACAGTGTATTGCCTCTTTGGCTGAGTGCCCACCTGGGCCTCCCTACAAAGGAAGGGGGGGAGAGGAAGTGCCGGGACCTAACTGAGTCTGGACAACACAACAGCCGGATTACAAAGAGCCACAGTGGCCAGAATTCATGGGGCAGTCCCAATTTGCTTTATCTATCTGAGTGACTGGTAGAGCTCTCATGATCATAGGCTCAGAGCACCTTGCCCACTGCTGTACTTATTCTCACAATCGTGCTGTACTAGTAGCCCTATTTTACAGATGAAGAAACTGAGGACTAGAGACATTAAGCTCTTCAAAGGTATTTAGGCACCTAATGGCCACTGAAATTTATGAGTTAGGTGCCTAAATACATTTGACAATCTGAGCCTAGGAGACCTGCCTAAGGCCAAACCAGGAGGGTGCAGTAGAGTGGAGACCTGAACCCAGGTCGTCGCATGCTAGAGCTAGTTCCCTAACCATTGAACCATCCTACCTCTCCTTTATTACAAGGGCCATGGCTGGCTATCTGAGCACTCTTGCTGTCGGGGCGTGACTACAGCTCATGTAGACAGACCTGAGCTAGTTTTAATGCGGTGGGAGAGGAGAACCAGGCACTCAGTGACAGAAGCCAAGGGAGACCAGAATGGCCAGTAGGAGGGAGCGATTGCAAGGCTGTGGAGGATGGAGTGCGAAGGAGGCGGCTGGGAAAAGGCCCTGCTAATTGCTGGCTAATGACTGATATTGTTTTCATTACTAACGTCTTGCTGCAATAAATGATCAAATATAATGGAGATTATGGTGTCATTTATGGTTCCAGACGCTGTTTGGCTTTGGTCACATACCATTTCCAGTTACTCTGCATCTGGCCAAAGGCTTAATTAGCCATAGTAGGCCCTGTTCGAGTTGTGGATACACCAATGTAGATTCAGGGCAGGTCTATACTACTGCTTAAATCTATCTAATTTACGTCATGCAGGGCAGTGAAAAAGACGCCCCTCCACCCGAGTGATGCAAGTTACAGAGACCTAAGCATCGTCTGCACCAGCGCTCTGTTGGTGGGACACGCTCTCCCGCCGATACAGTGTATGCCTCTCACAGAGGAGGAGTAATCATGCTGACAGGAAAGCGCATTGGCATATAGCATCTTCACCAGCCGATGTAGCATGTCTAGCATAGACCTGCCCTCACAGGTAAATTTGGAGTAAGTGAAAGTAAAATTTGGACCTTTGTATCTGGAGATGGGAAAAGGTCTGTTAGGTGCTTTTACCACCCCCTTATTTGGCATGCCCTGTGTTAGAGCTTCATGCTTCCTTTAGTATTGGCATGGATGTCACCATGTGCTGGGAATTCCTTTCGCCCTAGGTTTTTCTCTGCCACCCATCACCTTAGTAATGCACATTAACAGATTTACGCTCACAGCCCCCCAGGAAGTAAAGAATAGCAGTATCCCCAACAGGGAGTTGAGGCACAAAGGCCGAGGTTTACAAAAGTGACCAGTGATTGTGAGTGCCCAACCTGAAGTGCCTGAAGAGGCCCTGATTTCAGAGGGCAGGTGTTCAGTGCGTACTGAAAGCCAGGACAGTGGAAGGTGTATTGGGATGGACACCCAGAAGCTAAGGGGCACCCAAAATCACTAGTCAATTTGGAAAATCTTAACTACACAGCTTGTGATTTGTCCAAGATCACATAGGACTTGGGAACTGAGCTGAGATCTCCTGAGTTCCAGTCCAGTGCACTAACAATCCCATCCTACAGGAGTTAGCATTAGGTTCCTAATTTCCCTATACACCCTCCCTCCTCCTCTTTTGTCTTTCACCACAATCCTTCTTCTGCCCCTTTCCCATGCTCTGGATCAGTAATGTGTGTGTGTGTGTGTATGTGTGTGTGTGTGTGTGTGTGTGTGCGTGTGTGTGTGTGTGTATACAGGGCACAGGGAGATGGTCACCTTTACCCCTTATGGCCCTTCCCTTCTAACCCCCAGCTGAAGTCCTTGGGTTAGCCCAATGTTATCTTCAGGAGCGAATTCCCCTCTTGTTGGTCCAACAGAATCTGGGTCGGTTCTAGGGTACCATTACTGGGGGCACGTGGCTATTTTGGAGTCCCAGGATGTTGCTATTTTAAAAATGAACATGAAAGTGTGGTGGTGTCAGTTACACAAATGATGCACCAGACAGAGCTGCAAATAACAAAGCATCTCATTGTCACTTCCACTGCTTAGCACTGGCTAATTTATATATGTTTTGGCTTTTCTGACAATAGTTTGGAGCCCTTTGAAGGTCATGGGGGGAGGGGAGGGGATGGATGTCCCCTTCACCCCCGCCCCCGTAGTGCCGGGTGTGAACTGAATTGGACAGCGATGGCAGCTGCTGTGTGCTGACTGGATTATTCATTCTCATGTTCAGTTCAATTTTAAACACCTCCATTGTTTTAACTGAAGCTGTTCCCCAATTCCCAGGACTGCCCCAGACCTGGCCACAGAAATTAGGCTGAGCTGGCTGCAGAGAACTCTGGGACTTGCCCTCAGGCACAGAGTAAGGCAAAGATGGCTCACTGTGAACTCCATGGGGCACAGCTGGAAGAACTGGGATGAGATGAAGACAAAGACTATGAGGAAACATTTCCCAATGGTAGGCTGCATTAGCTGCTAGGACCCCCTTCCCAGGGGAGATGGTGGAAGCCCCGTAGAATCATAGAATAGAATAATAGAATATCAGGATTGGAAGGGACCTCAGGAGGTCATCTAGTCCAACCCCCTACTCAAAGCAGGACCAATTCCCAACTAAATCATCCCAGCCAGGGCTTTGTCAAGCCTGACCTTAAAAACCTCTAAGGAAGGAGATTACACCATCTCCCAAGGTAACCCATTCCAGTGCTTCACCACCCTCCTAGTGAAAAAGTTTTTCCTAATATCCAACCTAAACTTCCCACACTGCAACTTGAGACCATTGCTCCTTTTTCTGTCATCTGGTACCACTGAGAACAGTCTAGATCCATCCTCTTGGGAACCCCCTTTCAGGTAGTTGAAAGCAGCTATCAAATCCCCTCTCATTCTTCCCTTCTAGAGACGAAACAATCCCAGTTTCCTCAGCCTTTCCTCATAAGTCATGTGCTCCAGCCCCCTAATCATTTTGTTGCCCTCCGCTGGACTCTTTCCAATTTCTCCTCATTCTTCTTGTAGTGTAGGGCCCAAAACCGGACACAGTACTCCAGATGAGGCCTCACCAATGTTGAATAGAGGGGAATGATCACATCCCTCGATCTGCTGGCAATGCCCCTACTTATACAGCCCAAAATGCCGTTAGCCTTCTTGGCAACAAGGGCACACTGTCAACTCTTATCCAGCTTCTCGTCCACTGTAACCCCTACGTCCTTTTCTGCAGAACTGCTTCCTAGCCATTTTGTCCCTAGTTTGTAACAGTGAATGGGATACTTCCATCCTAAGTGCAGGACTCTGTACTTGTCCTTGTTGAACCTCATCAGGTTTCTTTTGGCCCAGTCCTCTAATTTGTCTAGGTCCCTCTGTATCCTATCCCTACCCTCCAGCGTATCTACCACTCCTCCCAGTTTAGTGTCATCTGCAAACTTGCTGAGCATGCAGTCCAAACCATTCTCCAGATCATTAATGAAGATATTGAACAAAACCGGCCCCAGAAGCGACTCTTGGGGCATTCCGCATGAAACTGGCTGCTAACTAGACATGGAGCCATTGATCACTACCCGTTGAGTCCAACAATCTAGTCAGCTTTCTATTCACCTTATAGTCCATTCATCCAGCCCATACTTCTTTAACTTGATGGCAAGAATATTGTGGGAGACTGTATCAAAAACTTTGCTAAAGTCAAGGAATAACACATCCACTGCTTTCCCCTCATCCACAGACCCAGTTATCTCCTCATAGAAGGCAATTAGGTTAGTCAGGCATAACTTGCCCTTAGTGAATCCATGCTGACTGTTCCTGATCACTTTCCTTTCCTCTAAGTGCTTTAGAATTGATTCCTTGAGGACCTGCTCCATGATTTTTCCAGGGACTGAGGTGAGGCTAACTGGCCTGTAGTTCCCCAAATCCTCTTTCTTCCCTTTTTTAAAGATGGGCACTACATTAACCTTTTTCCAGTCATCCGTGACCTCCCCCGATTGCCACGATTTTTCAAAGATAATGGCCAATGGCTCTGCAATCACATCCATCAAATCCTTCAGCACCCTCAGATGCTGCGCATCCGGCCCCAAGGACTTGTGCTCATCTAGTTTTTCTAAATAGTCTCAAACCACTTCTTTCTCCACAGAGGGCTGGTCACCTCCTCCCCATACTGAGAAAGTCCCGGAGAGTAGGGCACAATCTGTCCTGGCCCCCTGGGTGCACCACATATCCCAAGAGGACTTCCCATCAGTAATGCTGTGATTCTATGAACCTGTCTTCTGAGCCCCCTGCACACACACCCTCCCACCCCCACCCAGCTCCTGGGCACACGGAGATGGCGCAGCCACTTGCCACAAACAGCCCAGAGACAATGCTGTCCCTGCCAGTAACTGAACCACTCGCAGAATAGCAAACCTAAACCCGCTAATCCCCCTGTAATCTGTTGCCAAGGAAACCCAGGCAGCTGCATTACCTGGTGCCATAGAAAGAGAGGGGCCCAGTAGCAGGCAAACCGGTTCCTGTTACCAGTGCCGACTCCTTTCACTTTTCAGAGCAGCTGGACAGACCAGCTAGGTTTCACTTAGCTTGCCTTAGGCCACAAACTGTCAGAAAATTACAAGTCTCCCTCGTGCAGGGAGAGCATTTGTGTACGTGTGTCTGGGTGGGTTGCTTTGTGCAGCTTCTCAAAGGGAAAAGGTTGAAAGTGGCTTTAGCATCAGCCCTGCAAATACCTTTGAAAGCCACTTAACATTCCCAGGGCAATTCTTCTGACTGGCATTTGATGGTGTTACAATGGGTACGTCTACAGTACGGAATTAGTCCGATTTTACATAAACCGGTTTTGAAAAACAGATTGTATAAAGTCGAGTGCACGCGGCCACACTAAGCACATTAATTCAGCGGTGTGCGTCCATGTATCGAGGCTAGTGTCGATTTCTGGAGCGTTGCACTGTGGGTAGCTATTCCGTTGCTATCCCATAGTTCCCGCAGTCTCCCCTGCCCCTTGGAATTCTGGGATGAGATCCCAGTGCCTGATAGGGCAAAAATCATTGTCGCGGGTGGTTCTGGGTAAATGTTGTCACTCATTCTTTCCTCCAGGAAAACAACGGCAGACAATCATTTCGCGCCCTTTTTCCCTGGATTACCCTGGCAGATGCCATAGCACGGCAACCATGGAGTCCGTTCAGCTTTTTTTTTTTACTGTCACCGTATGTGTACTAGATGCCACTGACAGAGGTGTTACTGCAGCTCTACACAGCAGTATTCATTTGCTTTTGCATGATAGTAGAGATGGTTATCAGTTGTTCTGTACTGTCTGTTGCTATTGTAAATTGGTAATAAGATGATGGCTATCTGTTGTTCTGTATTGTCTGCTTTCATCATGGATGCCTCTGTCTGAGGTTGGCTGGGGGTGCAAAGGCAAAAATGGGAATGATTCCTTGAATCAATCCCTCCTTTATGGTATCTAAAAATAGAGTTGGTCCTGCCTGGGGCAAGTGTACTAGAAAACCAGTGTATTAGAGAGCACAGCTGCTCCATATCAGGTCCTGCAGAAATGATGAGCTGCATGCTATTCACGGGGGTGCCCCTGCAACAACCCCACCTTTTGCTTCCCTCCTCCCCAACCTTCCTGGGCTACCGTGGCAGTGTCCCCCCCCATTTGTGTCACGAAATTATAAAGAATGCAGGAATAAGGAACAGTGACTTGTTAGTGAGCTAAAATGAGGGGGAGGCAGCCTCCTGCTGCTATGACAGTCCAGGCAGAACATTAAGCGGTGCAGGAGAGAGGAGCCTAGTATCCCACTGGTATGATAGTCCAAGCAGTACAGAATCTTTCCTTATACATGAAAGGGAGAGGGCTGATAGAGCTCAGCCCCCAGTTGCTATGATGAGGACAGTTACCAGCCATTCTGTACCATCTACTGGGAATGACCAGGAATCATTCCTAATTTTACCCAGGCACTCCTGGCCAGCCTCACCTGAAGCCAACCAGGAGCACTCATGGGCCAATAGTGACAACAGATAGCAATCATATTGTACCATCTGCCACCAGGGAAGGAAGAAAAGTGAATACTGCTCTTCACTGCTGCAGCATCGCGTCTATCACCAGCATTCAGTAGACATAGGGTGACATTGAAAAAAGTCAAGAAACGATTTCTTTCCCTTTTCTTTCATGTAGTGGGGGGAGGGAGTAAATTGTCGAGCTATACCCTGAACTACGCCGGACAATGTGTTTGAACCTACAAGCACTGGGAGCTCAGCCAAGAATGCAAATCATTTTTGGAGACTGCTGTGGACTGTGGGATAGCTGGAGTCCTCAGTACCCACTCCCTCCCAATGAGCATCCATTTGATTCTTTGGCTTTCCGTTACGCTTGTCACGCAGCACTGTGTAGCCTGGAGATTTTTTTCAAATGCTTTGGCATTTCGTCTTCTGTAACGGAGCTCTGACAGAACAGATTTGTCTCCCCATACAGCAATCAGATCCAGTATCTCCCGTACGGTCCATGCTGGAGCTCTTTTTGGATTTGGGACTGCATCACCACCTGCACTGATCAGCTCTCCACGCTGGGTAAACAGGAAATGTAATTCAAAAGTTTGCGGGGCTTTTCCTGTTTACCTGGCCACTGCATCTGAGTTCAGATTGCTGTCCAGAGCGGTCACAGTGGTGCACTGTGGGATACGGCCCGGAGGCCAATACCGTCGATTTGCGGCCACATTAACCCTAATCCAATATGGTAATATCAATTTTAGAGCTACTTCTCTCATCAGGGAGGAGTACAGAAACCGATTTAAAGAGCCCTTTATATCGATATAAAGGGCCTCGTAGTGTGGACGGGTGAGCCGTTAAAACGGTTTAATGCTGCTAAAATCGGTTTAAACGTGTAGTGTAGACCAGGCAAATGTCTCTGCCTCTCCCCCAGCCACCTCTCTCCATAGGTGGGCATAGTGCCAGCCTCCTCACCTTCCGGGAGATAGAGACTTCCCTGGACTTTTCATGACAACAGAAAGAACTTTTTCTTTCTTGCTTGCTTTCCTTCTTGCTTTATTTCCAAGCTGCTTTCTAAAAGTTTCAGCCTAAGAAAATGCATGCTCTTAAAGCCCCTGCTGTACAGAGTTTGGTTCTCAGCCTTCGGTGGTGTCTCTGCTCTTGTCCATGCCCACTCTTGTGCAGGTTTGTGGCAGCTTATTGAAATCCTACTGACTCAAGCTGGATTGCTATACATCTACATCTCTAAACCAGTTTAAGAGCATCCACATGCAGGTTTGCATTCCTTTAATTGAAACTGCTTAACTAAACTCGTGCACATTTCTGTGTAGACAAAGCCTGAGCTGATTTCTCTGGCTGGACATCTTTTGTGGAGGACATAACCCAGCTGCTAGGGCACTGACTGAGTAGTCACCAGGGCATAGCAGAACTGCTAGAGGGTTAGATAACCACAGAGGCATGGTCCAGCCATTTGGGTGACACTTGGCATATGATCCTGTTGCTAGAGAACAGGATGGTGCCTAAGGTAGCAATGCCAGCTGTCATGGTATAAATTCCCACTTTGAACCTTAGCGTCCAAAAGATGGGGTATCATCATGAATTCCCCTAAGCTTAATTACCAGCTTAGATCTTGTAGTGCTGCCACCAACCAGGACTTGCAGTGCCTAGTAAACCCGGGTCCCCCTAAAACCTTCTCAGAGGACCCCAAGACCCAGACCCCCTGGATCTTAACCAAGGAAAGTAAACTCTTTCCTCCACCATGGCCTCTCCCAAGCTTTCCCTCCCTGGGTTACCCTGGAAGATCACTGTGATTCAAACTCCTTGAATCTAAAAACAGAGAGGAGTGCACCTTGCCCCCTCCTCTTTCCCCCTCCCCTTCTCTCTCCCTGTCTCCCACCAATTCCCTGGTGAGTACAGACTCAATTCTCTTGAGCCTCAACAAGGGGAAAAAATCAATCAGGTCTTAGAAAGAAAAACTTTTAATAAAAAGAAAGAAAAAAAGTAAAAGTTGTCTCTGTAATTTAGATGCTAAAAGTTACAGGGTCTTTCAGCTTATAGACACTAGAGAGAAGCCTTCCCCCCAGCACAACTACACATTAAAATCATTCCAGCAAAATACACATTTGCAAATAAAGAAAACAATCAAAAAGACTAAACCGCCTTTGTACTTATACTCACTATTTGAATAAAAAATTAGAGAGCCTGTAGGTACGTCTGGTTACTCTCAGAATCCAGAGAGAACAACAGACTAAGAAAACACACAAACAAAGACTTCCCTCCACTGAGATTTGAAAGTATCTTGTTTTCTGATTGGTCCTCTGGTCAGGTGGTCCAGGTTCACTGCTTGTAACCCTTTACAGGTAAAAGAGACATTAATCCTTAACTATCCGTTTATGACACCAGCAGATACACAATTAGTTGGCCATGACTCAGTTGTTTGAGAGGGACATGCATTGGCAGAGCTGTGTGTGGGCCCACACTGGAACTGCAGGGGTCAGCGTGGGTGCTACAGGTCACGCTGGATGTGTGCTGGCAGAGCGGGAAGCTCACGCTATACCTGTATGCACAATGCAGGGCTTCATCTAGAGCTCATGTTCTCACTCTAAAATTAAAAAAATATATATATATAGAAGAGTTTTAAGTGCTTGTGAAGAATCGCCCGGCCTGACCGGCGCAGAGTTGGAGGCCTCTGCCCAGAGGACGGGTGCAGCATGAGCAATGAGTAAGCTTCCTCCATGCCATGCCATCAGTATGTCTCAACCCTGATATGGAAGGAGCACCAGCTGGTACAAGATGAGAGTTCAGTCTCCATGATCCATTTGGGCTCTCTGCTCAGTTAATGCTAATAGTTATTATGATGCAGATGCCTACCCTTAAGGGACTGGACTGAGACCAAACAACCAATTCACAGAGACCACTGATGGTGCCATTTTCCTTTGTTATTAAACTGAGTGGATCAGGTCTGGAAACCATTGACTTTTTAATGCCCATGGCCTAGTACTAGAGCCCTGAGCCACCCAGTCCCCCTGCACAAAACAATTTAAAAACGGCTACAAACTGCACTAAAAGTGGGGAGCCCGGTGGGACTCGCTGGCTGCTGCCCTCTCTGCGAACCAACCCGAGGACAGCAAGAGAGAGGGAGCAGTTGGAGTTGCTGGCTGTGAGCAGGAGTGCGCTGCAAACCGGTGCATATGCAGTGCCAGCCTGGCTCTCCTTCCAACTGCAGACACGGAGCCAAGAATGTCCTGATTCAATAAGTAAAAATACAGGGTACCGTGTCCTGACAGTCATCAAACGGGCTGCATGTCCCGGCATGACAAGTGGATTCTGTAAAGGAGCCAACTCAAAGGCAAGGAGGGCAATGCAGAACTGCAGGCTGAGAGAGGGCGTGTCCTTTCCCACCCATCGCTACGCACACCACCCCCAGAGAGCATCCTCGGCTGATGAAAATCCATTGGATTTAGTGATTTATACCAGCTGAGGATCTGGTCCCTGAAGACATTTAGTTTTAGTCTTTGAGTTTGGAGCAAGTATAAAGACGAGTCTCTCTGTGCTTAGGTTAAACGGGGCTGGACGTCTCTCCAGGCAAGGACGTCTCTCAGGATGTGGGCACGTAACCCACTGCCCACGTGGCTGCACAGGGGAAATCTCTATACCCTCTTGGTCCCACCTCATTTAACCACAGAGGAGATGCTGTGACTTTTCCCCACCCTGGAGCATCTTTCCTAGATGGGTTGTCTCCAGCAAGGATGCTGCTTCTGGAGCTGACCATTTAGGCAAGAGAGAAAGGTAATGAGTGGTACTGAGTCAGGTACAAGGGGGAAGCTGGGAATGGTCCAAAAGAAGAGGCTATTTGGCTCAGGTCTCAGGATACAACCATCTCACGGTACCCTTGTGGAGAAGGCTGCTTGAAGAGTCATCCCCATAGATAATACCCTGCATTAGCACTTGGAATCTGTGTTCTAAGCCCAGGTCTGATGCTGACCTGGAGGCAAGACCCTTTGCCTCTCTTTCCTTTTGGTCTATTTAGACTGTAAACTCTTTGGGGCTGCGACTCTCTCTTACTCTGTGTCTGTGCAGCACTTAGCAGAATGGGGCTCCAGTCTTGGCTGGGAGAGAGCGATGGGTATTACCATAAAATAAATAATAATACTGCTTTGCTGTGATTGGAGCCCTGAAGAGTGTCTTTCAAATGGCAGCAAAACAATCTGTGCCCTGCGCTGAGAAGGGGCTGAGGAGCAGTTGATAACTCTAGCAAATGAAACTGATTTTCCCTCTGTCATCAACCTTGTTATTATTGTGTTCAGTCCCAGTATGATGGAGGCATTTTCCTTGCCAGTGCATTTCCCAGCATTCATGTGACCTGAACAGGAAGATGAACCAAGGGCCATGGTCCAACTTCCAAGCTAATGTATGCAAGAAAACAACATCGTAAACTAACATAGACTGGAAAAGGAGAATGTCCTCTGCATTTCCAATAGATGTCCCTCTTGCCCAGTGAGACATTGTGGTCCAGTGCTCGAAGCAGTGGGTTCTAGTCTCAGTTCTACAACTGATTTACTGTGGGCCCCAAGGAAAGTCATGTTGCTACTCTGTGCCTCAATTTCCCCACTTGTAAAATGGAGATGTTAATGAGGAGTGACAATTTGGCATCTCTTCAGCTCCTGGGGCAGCACAGCTGCATACATCCCCTTCCCTGGGGGGCTGTAAGGACTCACTCTAGCCCTACACTGTGAGATCCCTGCATTCTGGTGTTGGAGGTTCCAGGTTCAAACCCTGCTGATAGCCCTCAGGTGATTACATTTGCTACATGGAAAAAAGCAGCAGCAGCAGCAGAAAGTGTTGCTTTCATGCTGATAAAGATGGTGTTGTCACATTGGGCAGAGAAAGAATGAGCTATAAAATCTCTCTTAGCTGTGGCCCTTAAATTTGCCTCTGTTGGTTTTATTGCTATATTATATAGAGAGCTATACTTATCTCACAGAGCTGGAAGGGACCCTGAAAAAGTCATTGAGTCCTGCCTCCTCTAGGCAACACCAAGTACTGATTTTGCTCAAGATCCCTAAGTGGCTCCCTCAAGGGTTGAGCTCACAACCCAGGGTTTAGTAGATCAATGCTCAAGCCACCCAGCTCGCTCCACCCAAAGGCAAAAGAGCAGCACACTTAACATGAACAAATTTCAAGGGAACTTGGCTCTCTGCAGCCTTGGATTAATGCACCTTGTCAAATGTGGGGAGCTGGAAGGCTCACAGGTGGGAGGTGGCCCTTCTGCATGGACACCACCGGAGATGATGCTTCTCTCAGACGTAAATGGCCACTCCAGATGGGAGGCAGTCCTACCAATTGCTCTGCAAATATTTGGCCAGAGGGTAACATCATAGGCAAAAGCCAACACATACACCCTAGCTTCTTCCACTGCAGAGATCAATATTAGTCCCCAGTACCTTTCTTTGTGTCTGTAATACAACTACCTACCTTCTGAGTGCCTTTCAGGTCCTGCCTGAGGATCCTATAACATTTTGCAGACCACATCACCAGTGTTTGCGGCTGCTTCTGGTGTGGACCACTGCAGCCATTCTGCACCAGTAGCAGAACACAACTGTGGTTTTCTTAGGATGGGAAGGGAAGAGTAACTGTTCCAAACTGAAACTGCAGGGACATTTTAGGGAGGGAGGTAGAATGTGTAAATTACATGAGCTGGAAATTGAGCAAGAATGTGGGACAGGTCTTGTGAAAAGAATGACGGGATCTTCAATGATCAAGATCTCAATTTAACATCTCAGCTGAGAGACAGGAGGGACCAGAGATCCATCTAGGCCAGTGGCCTGTCCCCATCAATAGCCAGTGCCAGGAATAGTACTTTATACAGGCAGTTAGGTATCATTATCCCCCTACTACAGATGGGTAAATCAAGGCACAGAGTGATTACATGGTTAGCCTGACATCACACAGGAAATCAGTGGCCAATTTAAGAATCCAGGTATGTTGAATCCCCAAGATCAATTCACTAAAGCAGAGCTGCCCTGTTCCTCCCCAGGTTATGTGTCATCTTTGGAGCCGCTGGTTGTACATTGAGTCTCATATGATCTGAATTTTACATATAAATATTTCTAAGCACCCGCTGTCCGTATCCTGCTTTATTAAGACACCCAATAGGCAGCTCTGAATTGCATCCTTAGCAGTCTGCTGCGCCACCTAGTGTAGTGATTTAGCTGTTTGAAAGCAGAGAGTCGAGAATTTCCTGGGTTCTAATTATTATTACTGAGGATGTTTGAGAAAACTCTTGAGTCTATTATCTCCCTGTAGATCTGCAGGTCTTGCTCAAGTCTTTATGTAGGTTCTGTAGTTTTAGAAGGAAACTTTCTTAGGGTGCTGAGGGAAGTACTTTCGAGTGTTCCCTTGTGGTTTTTATGGTCTCAGGTGCCTACTTTTTTTCCCCTAGTTTTTTCTCTTTCCTCAGTTATTTCCATACTGAAGAATGACTTGAGGAGTCACCTGAGGAGAGAGATACAATATAGATTAAGGGAGTTCCAGGCAGGCAGGGTAGCAGGGTAAGTTCTCACATTCCCTCAAAGTCAGTTTCCTGGAACCAAAAACCTTGTGTCCTTCTCATGCCTGCCTGGGTGCACATCTGAAAGCAAATGAGACTCACAACCAGGTGATCCAGGTTATCATATTGTCTTCATAATAGTCATAGGATTGGTAGGGAATTACAATGCTACATCTAGCACTAAATGATCATTAGTTTTTTTACCCATTAATGGCCTGGAACTGGTTCCAGGAAGATAACTACTAAATAATCTCACTCAAGCGAGGGTGGGCTGGAGAGTCTAGGTCTAAAGAACATTTTACAGCATCACCAGGTGAAATATGGTGACTAGTCTTGGATCTGATTCCTAAATGCTATGATGATGGATGCTTTAACAGGTGATTAGGAAAGGGCTTTTCACACTCCTTACATGTTGATTTCCCCAGATGTGTTATGAATGGAGCTGTGTGAATCTCCGGTGGAGCCTTAACCTATGTGACTCTGCATCTTTGGACAGGACTTGAATCAGCAAAGCAGTATAAGTGGAGGGCAGATGCAGCAGAAGATGCTGCCAGCCACAACTGAAGAAAGACAGAAGGAGACAGAGGAAAGATGAAAATGTGCCCTACTGATATAGGCTGGACTCCAGACTGTGCTTGCGAGGTTTCACCATCCAGCTCCCTGCAGGTCCCTTTGTGTTCTTGGAGAGACGATTGCACAATATGTTTCTCACAGCTGACTCAGTTCTCAAACTTGTT
Source organism: Gopherus evgoodei (assembly GCF_007399415.2). NCBI lineage: Eukaryota > Metazoa > Chordata > Testudines > Testudinidae > Gopherus > Gopherus evgoodei. The sequence continues at coordinate 66,818,849 of NC_044330.1, read as the reverse complement.
TTCTACTTCCTCTCACAATGCAGGAGCTCAGAACTGGGGATTCCTTTGCTGTGGTCTCAACTCGCAGCTCAGCTGGCAATGCGGGCCAGGATTCTGATCTCAGTGACACAGGTGTAAACTTGGAGTAACTCCTCATCTGACACCCCACTAGCTTGATTCACAGAACTTCCAAGCTTCCCTCTGACACCCTGATTGGTCCTCCAGTATCAACTTGTTACGCCAACCTGAAACACAACGTAATATCTGAGGAAACTCCCCACTTGATGGAGGATAAACGGGGTTTGTTTCCCCCAATAAGGCTCTGATAGAAAGGCTGACCTCTGCTCTCTGGCAATCGTGGTTGGGGGAGGGGCTCCATTGCTGCTCTGATTCTTCCTCCATCTCTTCGTCACATACCAGATCTCACCTCCTCTCTCCATGCTGGACACAATGACCAGAATCATCCCACAGACAGACTCAACAGTTGGCATTTAGGGCTGTGTCTGATTGACAGACACTTGAATTTTTCTTGAAGATGGGCAATGGAAAAAAATCCACAGAGAAATTTCCTCCTGGTCTCCCAGTCCTCCACCCATCCCTGGGCATGCATCCACAAGATGCCTGGCTAAGGCTGATCGAGAGTGACTAATAGCCATGTCTCAGAATGCATGGGCTCCTGTTTCTTCCCATATGCATGTCCTAATTAGCTCTGTCTCTCTGTGTTATGGATCTGCCTCTCCAGAAGATCTTTTATCACATGGCAGCAGCAGCACTAACCAAGTTAATCTGAACCAACTAATGTGGTCCTCAAGGAACTTCTTCTGAATAACGAGTCACTGGATGCTAAAGGGACAAGGAAGGCCTGGGAGGACGGACGTGGTGGTAGGGGAAGGGAGTGGATGGAATCAGAACAGTCTGAGTTTCAAACTTGAACTCCCAGCTGGCCACACTCTGAGTATGTCTCATGGTGACACGCAGTCTGCTGACATGGTCTGGCTGTCATCACAGCAGAAGTCCTATGCTTGGCTTACATCATAGCAATCTGTTTGGATGATACTGCAGGCTTAGTGCTAGGTCCTCTTATCCCCCAAGGATAGTTATCACGCCACAAACTTAGGTTGTAGGGGGAGCAGCCATCTTAGTCCAGTGCAGTTTCAGATGCAAGAGATGCCACCCAGAGACAAATCCTCCAAAGGCTACCAATACGCTGACAATCCAATGAGCAGTACACTTGCATCCTGGTAGCCTACAGACCTCCAAAGTACTAAAGGAGCTGCCTGAGTCTCCCTCGGACATGGTGCTGAAGTTCCCAGGATGCATTATTGTTTTGAGAGATTTACACATTCATGCTAACAATGCATCTGATGGTTCAGATCTCCTCCGCAGGCTTCCCATCCTCTGCACCTGCACACGCAGCAGGTCATACCTTGGGCCTGATTATCAGACTGAATGAGGCTTAAGGAATACAAGAAATACCTTTCCATTCTGGATCAGACACCATCTTCTCTATGTTGCAGTCAGGTTCCCTCCAGACAAGAAGCAGCAACTGCAATGGTCTTGTCCTAGTAACTCACTGAAACAGTCAAATTCTAAAATGTTCTTGAACGTAACTTCACCCCACCCAAAAGACATGGTATAAGAAGATCTAGTGAGTCTTTATGTCCACTCACTAAACACAGCTATCGACATTCTGGCCCTAACACATCCATTCCCACCCAATCAACCCCACTGATGTCCATGGTTCTCCAGTAACCTGTGACAAAAGAAGTGGGAAGGAAAAAAATGGTGGAAAACACAGGCAGAGTCAGGCAGGTTGGGATGCGTGTGAGGCTATAACCTGGCTGTGGAAGAAGCAAAGAAATTCTGCTTCTTTTTCATCATGGCAGCTGTTGTCTCATGCCTCAGTGAATCCTTCTGGACTGTGCCAATCACCTGTGAACCCAGACACATCTTGTCATCCCAAAACCCTGCACTTGCTGCCAGGGCCGGCTCTAGCCATTTCGCCACCCCAAGCATGGCGGCACGCCGCAGGGCGTGTTCTGCCGCTCGCTGGTCCCGCGGTTCTGGTGGATCTCCCGCAGACGTGGCTGCGGAGAGTCCACTGGTCCCTCGGCTCCGGTGGACCACCCGCAGGCATGCCTGCAGCTGCTCCACCAGAGCTGCAGGACCAGCAGACCCTCCGCAGGCACGCCTGCGGGAGGTCCACCAGAGCCGCCTGCCGCCCTCCTGGCAAGCGGCAGAGCGCCCCCCGCGGCATGCCGCCCCAAGCACGCACTTGGCGTACTGGGGCCTGGAGCCGGCCCTGCCTACTGCTGAAAAGAAATAAGCTACTTCTTAGAGCAAACCAGCCACATCACATGATGCCAGGAACCACACAACAGACACAGGTCTGTTAATGTTATCTAACCTCTCTGGATTCGGCCTGATGGCCAACAGAAAATCATAGAATCACCACAAGAAAAAGCAAGCTATCACCAGAGTTTGATCCATGCATTACTTGGTTCGAGGTCCTCTGGGACTCCTGAGATTGTCACCACGTCTTTCAAGAAAAGAAATGCATCCCCTCAAAGCCACCATAATTCATCTAATACCTAAAGCACCAGTGCTCCATGCAGCCGACTTTTCCAATGTCTAACTACCTAGCTCACTCAGAAACTCATTGAGAGTCTCTTCCAACTTCACCTAGATACGGCTGGTATCCTAGACTCCTCACAGTTGGGTTTCAAGGACAGCATCTGTGCTAGTGGCCACTCTCCTCTTGGCCAAGGAGAAGACACCCACTCTCATGCTGCTGGGACATTTGATATAGTCAGCTATGAAATGCTGCTGAGTCAGTGGGATCTGCATGAGATGACCTCAGCTGTTCCTCTCTAGCCAGGTCGAGGGAGTAGTGATGCACACCTGCTTCTCTGCCTCCAGAGCCTTCATCAGTGACACCACAGAGAGATCAATCCTCTTCCCATCCTGCTCCCCTTATGTGTAGAGCCACTAGGCCACCATGTGAAACACCAAGGACTCACATGCCCACACTGCGCAGACAGCACCCAGCTCTACCTCCCCTTCATGGCACCTATATCTGCCTCCCCCTCACATCAGACATTAGCAGAGCCAGCTCTCAGGGCTTAGCAGGGATCAGCAATGGGAGGTGATCCTGCAGAGGGGCTGGAAGCACTTTGGAGAACTAACCACCTATGTAACTTCACTCTAGCAGGGTACCGGTGCAAAAGCACCTTATTACCCATGCTCAGCCAGCTCCAATCAAGGGAAATAGATTGGGGCTGGTGAAACAGACCTGATGCGTGGCCTGGAGATTGGCTCCACCTGCGGGCCTGACAAGCTAGCAGTTATAAGGGCTGGGAGCCAGAAGAAAAGCCAGGCAGGGAAAGGTCAGATTCCTAACTGTGGGCTGACTGCAGGAAAAGAGAGAACTAACCCTGTAACCCTTGTATATAGCTCGACACTCGTGGTGGGAGAACCGTGTATATGTAAATAAAGCCACGGGTGCTGCATAACTGAAAGCCTCTCTGCACTTTATTGGGACAGCCAGCGGGCTCTGGAAGAGGGGTGTGACAGAGAACCTGTCACAATCACCCTCTTTTGAGTGCATCTGCCTTCAGATCACTAAGATGATCCACCACCTCAGCATTCTCCTAGATTCCTCATTGCTCCTAGAGAGCCGTGGACACAGCTACAAACATGCCATTACCCATCCCCAGCTGACAAGAAGACAACCACACTCTCTTCTTTCGGGTTTGGGCCTAGCCCTGCTTATCCTGACACTCAGGGCCACCTCCAGGCTAGACCTACCAGTCTTTAAAAAGCTGCCATGGGCTTAGAACACAGAGCACTGAAAGCCCATCATCCCAGTCACCCTCACTAGCTGCCTGTGGAATCTGTGTCAAACAGAAGATTACTGTCCTCTGCTACAAAGGCAGCTGTGGGCAGGACCCCACTAAGAAGGGTTACAGTTACCTGTTCTGTCCAGCATGACCCCCCCTGTTACAGTTACATCTCGCTGGAGCAAAGGAACCATCAACCTGAGGAGTGAGACTCATGGGTGCAGGAGACTGGGCTTTCTCTGTGAGTGGGTTGTGATGGCTACTCACTCCCATGGGTGAAAAGGATGAATAACAACCTCACTGCTACCAGAGCATAATGCATCTGTGACCAAGGCTGCCCACAATAACCCCACATAGACAAGAAAGACTGAAACACAAGCAAAATGCATGCTCCAAATATATAAACTCATACCAATAGACCCAATGCTCCCATCCCTGAGGTCAACAAGAGCAGGGCATGCTCACCCCTTGGAAAATCAGACCAGTTATTTCAGGGCCTAAGGAAGGATGTACGTGCCTCTGACTAGGCAGCTGGGTTTGAAATTTGTGGAACGTGAAGGAAAGGGAGGTGGTATTACCAGATTTGCCCGTTTCTTTGGGGTACGCTTATTTATTATTTATTATTCACCCACGAAAGCTCATGCTCCAAAACGTCTGTTAGTCTATAAGGTGCCACAGGATTCTTTGCTGCTTTTACAGATCCAGACTAACACAGCTACCCCTCTGATACTATCAATGTACTGCTTGTGTCACTTGTGTTCTTATAAGGAGCTTTACTTCTGCATTCTGCAAGTTCCCTCCCAATGGAGGTAGCCTGCAGGACCTAGGTTCCCCAAGGCTTGGTTCTTCCAGCCCCAGAATCACACACACACACACACACACACACACACACACACACACACACACACACACATTAACAGAGCGCATCTGAGAGGACCTGGTTAATCAGCACTCCCAGGCTGACCCCTCATATGCCCTGGAACTCATCAGGTTGGGTCGAACAGCATCTCCAATCTGTCATCCCCATATGCCACGGGCACCTCACTGGAAGAGAATGCACCAGAGCAGACTGGGTTGAGTAGAACTTGCACGCTGCCACCCTCATATGTTCCAAGTTCAGCACATCTCTATCCTCACTTTCAAGTTACAATTGTTCTGACAGTAACCCACTGGATGAGCAAACCCCACAGGATTTTTGGAAGCTGCAGGGATCTTTAGCTTAGGTACAAGGAGCATTGCTACAGAGTGAATGGAGAAGCCAAAGAACACTCATGATGGGGGAGAGAGGGGCAGAGAGAGAAAAGCAACCAGCTTAACCATGAAAGTTATTTATTGCCAGGTAATAACCATACAAGGAAAGCCAAACAAACAAAACAGTTATAATATTAAATCTAACTTCAATGTAATTATAAAAGTCAGGTTTAAAAAACTGTAAATTATCACACAAGTCAGGGTCAGAAATCTATACCTAGAGAGAGAGAGAGATGAATTCTCACAATTCCGTGAAGCTTGACTCAATTGGGAGACCCAGGTGGTGGTGGTAGCTGAGGGTCTGGAGTGCTGGAGACAGGCAGAGCCCCCAGTGTGATCAGTCAGAAGACAATGATGTCCCAATGGAACTGATGCAGATGTTGGATCCAGGCATCAGAATGCTTACTTGAGCATGGGTAGGGGTTGTTTAGAGAAACAACAGTGGTTCAAGGGAGTACACTAGATTTGTTTATGTGTAAACTGATGGCTCACAGGAGTATACCAAAGTTGTTTTGTTCAGGTTAGACAATAGGAACTGCTCATTCCTGGCTATGGGAGGTGTTCCTTCGAGGGAGCTCACAATGCAATTGGTCTGATAACTACTGAGCTGGGTTTGTGCAGGCCTGGGTTGATTAACATCTGGAGCAGAGATCCCCCATCATGCAGTGCTTCCCTGCTTTTCTAGTCCCAGACTTCAGTGCAGTTTTTGCCTTGGAATCTCTGATCTCCATTCTGTATGCTAATAGAGAGGCCTCCTTGTCCCATCTTCGATGCAACTGAGGGGAGTTGTCTTAATTCTGTCACCTTTGTCCAGAGGGGGTTAGGTGTGTCTCTCATTGCCTTTTCATTGCTTTTTGTAAGTCTTTCTTCTGATCAGCTTTGGTTCAAGCAGAGTCTGTGGGCTGGGGGCTGGTTTCCCAAGAACACAGAGCTGATAGGTAACAGCAGATGACATAACAGGTCCACGTTCTGGCCTGACTGTCCAAATGGCCTTCCAATGATGCTCTATATGGAGTTCACGGCAGCAGTCCTGTCTCAAGCTGGTGGCGGCTGCAGTGAGATCCTGCCTGAATGGGAATGGCTACACTCATCTTGACAAGTGCAAAGGAAAAAGAGCAGCATAGGCTGCCACTGCTGCCTGAGTGTTTAGAGGACTCGAGAATCTAGCACGGCTCCCACAGGGGAGACCCCCACAGGAGTGATTAATGAGCGCCGGAGGGTTCCTCCTCCTCCCCTCCCCGTTGGGGCCTGCCATTTCCTCTGGCTGCTTCCTCCCACCTATCCACATATCCTGAGTCTTGTCTGGTTTGAGTCTTAGCCCCCATCAAAGCCCTGATCTCATACACATTGATTAGGACCCTCACCCACACCAGCTGGGTCAGATGACAGAGGCGATTTATACATAAACTCTGGGCCAGAAGAGCATAGATTCAGTCACGCTATCACCATGGCCTCCAGTGGGAATGGCAGAACTGAAAACTTGCCCATCGGCAATTTGAAAACATGCTCCTCTGCTCTGTGTCTCACAGCGTAAGTCTGGGGAGGGATCCAGGCCTATAATTAACCAGAGATGCTACAGATCAGGACTGGAGTCCATTGGTAGAGCAGTGCCCTAGGCTGAGATAATGGGATGCAGCCACTGAGGGTCTAACTGGCCAAGCTGGGCAAGCAAAGCAAGGCTGGACTAATGGGGTGCTGTACGTGAGGATCAAGGAGGACTAGTAGCCAGAAAGCGGGACGCTGCCAGTCTCCTACTCCTGGCCAGTGCTGGACACACATACTCACCCAGAATGTAAAGGAAATAATGTACTAGCCAATATTAAAAGCCTTTAATACCATTATTGGGGTGATTCCAGAAGCTGCACAGAAGCTGAGACTTAATATAGACTTGTTACTTTTCTACTAATTGAACCTGCTTTTGGAGTTCACTAAAGGACTCTGTTTCTATAGCATTTCTCCAGGGAACAGGCACTTGGGAAATATCTCTATGCTGCTGGAGAGCCAAACCGGAAAACTTCGACTCCATCTCCAGAGTTCTTATCTATATATCTATATATATCTATATCTATATATATATATATATATATATATATATATATATATAAACAATCAGCACTGTCAACTCTCAGCACTTCCCCCTTTGATGTGATTTGATTATTATTGTTTTTAAGTCAGTTTGCTTTGTGGTCATGCCTAATGCCATTGCCTAGAGGAGAGAATACAATAGCATATAATGGGAGGAAACAGCTCAATGAACGTCACAGAAAGTTTAGCAATAGGGCCAGATCGTGCAAAACCTGAGCTCATCAACTCCAGCAGCAAATTCCTGGGGTTCAAGACTTGTTCCTAGACTTGGGCCCAGCTAAAATGTTAAGAAATAAATATGCTCTAGTTTAAAGAAAAGTTGCTGGGCTTGTTACTGAGTTGAATTCTCTGGCCTGTGCTACGCAGGAGGTCAGACCAGATAATCACAATGGTCTCTTTTGATTACACCTGGTCAAAGATTTTCCAGGTTTCCACCAGAAAATCCTGATTCAAGGGAAATGAAATGTTCTGCGGGAATGTGTTGATTCAGGTGAAATTTTTGATGGAAACCAGGCAGGAAGGGAGGCGAGCTAGCTACCAGGCCATCCTGCCTGCCTGCTTGGTTTCATGCCAGCCGATGTGCCAGTGGGTAGACCGTCCCACTCCTCAGATTCCCTGCCTTGCCTGCAGTCCAGCTGCTGCAGAGCAAGGGTTCTGCTGAGCTTTGCCTCCCCACTTTCGCCATAGCCCAGCTGGCCAGTTGCCCAGAAGCAGTGGTTCCTGAGTAACCATGACTTTTTTTATTTTATATCATTTAAAAATAATTTAATCTAGTTTTTTTATTTTGAAAATTATGAAAAACAGATGCTACTCTACATAGCAGCCATTTTAAATATCCTGAGCGCTTCTCTTATTGTGTTGCTCTATGTGCCTCGTGTTTGAAGTTGCAAAGAAACTGTTTGATCCTTTCAATCAAAGCGAATGTTCCAGCTTTCCCACATCTCTGTTTGAGACCAGGATCCCATGCTAGGTGACAAATGGTGGCAAAGCACAATTTTCTAATCCTGTTTTTTTATCTTGTGGCCATGGCTGCACTGGTGCTTTACAGCGCTGCAGCTTTCTCGCTCAGGAGTGTGAAACACCCCCCCCGAGCGCTACAAGATACAGCGCTGTAAAGCTCCAGTGTAAACAGCGCTGCAGTGCTGGGAGCGCGTCTCCCAGCGCTGCAAGCTAATCCCTATGAAGAGGTGGAGTATATGCAGCGCTGGGAGAGCTCTCTCCCAGCGCTGGCGCTGCGACCACACTCACACTTCAAAGTGCTGCCTCGGCAGCGCTCCCGTGGCAGCGCTTTGAAGTTTCTAGTGTAGCCATACCCTGTGTGTAAAAGCTTCATCGAAATTGCAAAAATTGAAAAAACTTTGCCCAGCTCTAGTGGGAATGTCGTAATGGTGTTTGCCTGGCTCTCTGAACCATGGCAAACTTGACCTTTAACTGATGGCAAAAAAACCCTCATTGAACTACTTGTAGGAAAAGGATACCATTCTTTCATCAATAGCATTATTTACTTGGACTGTAAACTTGTATTGTTCTGTGTTTGTGCAGCACCTAGCAGAGTGGCCTATGACTGGGCCTCTAGGCACTACTGCAATACAAAATAATAAGCAGCATTCCATTGTTCCTTTTTCAGCACACTCGCTTAGATGGAACAATTTGACACTTGGTCTTTAGATGCAACAGTTTTGGCCCAGCTGCAAGCTTCCGCCTTCCACACAGCGTGCTAGTTTATTGGGAAGCAGTCTGATAGTTAGCTGGGTAGTTTGCAGTTTAGTGAGAGTGAAGGATGGGGGTGTCCTTCCCTGGGCTGATGAGTCACTCCCATTAGACAGGCTTTAATTAATACGATTAATCATCAGCAGGGTGGGGGCCTCTCAGGAGAAGTGATTAAGTTGTACTTTGGGTGATGTTGCTTGCTTCCCCTTTTGAAAAATAGGTCCATTTCTGGCAATCTGAAATGTTTTAATTGGAAATTAAGTGCAATGGATCATCCTCTCAGAGTTGATTGATCTTCTCCGAGAGCCTTCACCAGCCTCCTGGAAAACTTGAAGAGCCATTTTCTTTAGAAAACAACTTCTTTCTCTCTTTCCATTGATCTTACTGAAAGAGCTCCCAGAGACGTCTGAGGGCACGTCTACACTACGGGATTATTCCGATTTTACATAAACCGGTTTCATAAAACAGATTGTATAAAGTCGAGTGCACGCTGCCACACTAAGCACATTAATTCGGCGGTGTGCGTCCATGGTCCCAGGCTATCATCGATTTCCGGAGCGTTGCACTGTGGGTAGCTATTCCATAACTATCCCATAGTTCCTGCAGTCTCCCCTGCCCCTTAGAATTCTGGGTTGAGAGCCCAGTGGCTGATGGGGCAAAAATCATTGTCGTGGGTGGTTCTGGGTAAATGTCGTCACTCATTCCTTCCTCCGGGAAAGCAACGGCAGACAATCATTTCGCACCATTTTTCCCTGGATTGCCCTGGAAGACGCCATAGCACAGCAACCATGGAGCCCGTTCAGCTTTTTTTTTACAGTCACCGTATGTGTACTGGATGCCGCAGACAGAGGCAATACTCCAGCGCTACACAACAGCATTCATTTGCTTTTGCATGATAGCAGAGATGGTTACCAGTTGTTCTGTACTGTCTACTGCCAGTGTAATTTGGCAATGAGATGATAATTATCTGTTCTTCTGTGCTGTCTGCTGCTATCATGGGTACCCCTGACTGAGATCGGCTGGGGGCACAAAAGCAAAACTGGGAATGACTCCCTGAGTTAATCCCTCCTTTATGGTTTCTAAAAATACAGTCAGTCCTGCCTAGAATATGGGGCAAATGTACTAAAGAAGCAGTGTATCAGAGAGTACAGCTGCTCTGTGTCAGATCCCACAGAAATGATGAGCTACATGCTATTCATGGGAGGTGCCCATGCAACAACTCCACCTGTTGCTTCCCTTCTCCCCTAACCTTCCTGGGCTACCGTGGCAGTGTCCCCCCCATTTGTGTCATGAAGTAATAAAGAATGCAGGAATAAGAAACACTGAGTTTTCAGTGACATAAAACGAGGGGGAGGCAGCCTCCCAGTGCTATGATAGTCCAGGCAGGACAGAATCTTTTCTTTTCACATGAAAGGGAGGGGGCTGATTGAAGCTCAGCCCCCAGTTGCTTTGATGAAGACGGTTACCAGCCATTCTGTACCATCTACTGGGAATGACCGGAAGTCATTCCTATTTTCACCCAGGTGCCCCCAGCAAGCCTCACCTAAAGCCAGGCAGGAGCACTCATGGGTTGATAAGGACAGTTACCAGTCCTACTGCACCATCTACTACCGGGGAGAGAAGAGGAGCGGATACATCTCTTCACTGCTGCAGCATCACATCTACCAGCAGCATTCAGTAGACAAAGGGTGACATTGAAAGAACTCAAGAAATTATTTTTTTCCCTTTTCTTTCACGTGGGGGGGGCGGAGTACATTGACGAGTTATTCCCTGAACCACGCCGGACAATGTGTTTGAACCTACAGGCACTGGGAGCTCAGCCAAGAATGCAAATACTTTTCGGAGACTGCTGTGGACTGTGGGATAGCTGGAGTCCTCAGTACCCCCTCCCTCCCTCCATGAGCATCCATTTGAGTCTCTGGCTTCCTGTTACGCTTGTCACGCAGCACTGTGTAGCCTGGAGAATTTTTTTTCAAACGCTTTGGCATTTCGTCTTCTGTAACGGAGCTTTGATAGAACAGATTTGTCTCCCCATACAGCAATCAGATTCAGTATCTCCCGTACGGTCCATGCTGGGGCTCTTTTTGGATTTGGGACTGCATTGCCCCCCGTGCTGATCAGAGCTCCACGCTGGGCAAACAGGAAATGAAAATCAAAATTTCGCGGGGCTTTTCTTGTTTACCTGGCCACTGCATCCAAGTTCAGATTGCTGTCCAGAGCAGTCACAGTGGTGCACTATGGGATACCGCCCGGAGGCCACTACCGTCGATTTGTGGCCACACTAACCCTAATCCGATATGGTAATACTGATTTTAGCGCTACTGCTCTCATCGGGGAGGAGTACAGAAACCGATTTAAAGAGCTCTTTATATCGATATAAAGGGCCTCGTAGGGTGGACGGGTACAGTGTTAAAACGGTTTAACGCTGCTAAAATCAGTTTAAAGGCGTAGTGTAGACCAGGCCTGAGGCTACACCTACAAATTAAGGCCATGACCCTGCAATTGGGACTGCTAGCACAGCCTCTGTGTTCATATGGAGATCACTGGGGTCCGTGATAGAGGGTCCAAGTGCAGGGTTGTGGCCTGACTATATAGAGGTTCTGGCAAGGCACTGTTTGGCTTTGGGCCTGTAGGTTCGCAGCTCCTGAGTTTTTATTGCTTTGAATAGAATGGACTCAAGCTCTCACTGTGAAAGCTGAGTGTCTGCGTGGCCTCTACACCTAACCGTTGACCATCCCCACCTTTCTGCGCTGAGCTTTGAGTCTGAGTTTAGTTTCACATGCCTGAGGATCTGAACATCAATCCTGCACCTGGGCTGTGTGCAGATGCATGGGTTTCATTGCAGGCCCAGGGCTGTGGCTCCCGACTTTTCCAGGGGTGTCTATTTTTATGCCTTGGTGGTGGCACTAAACCAACCAATTTCATTTCCTCTTGCTTGTCACTTTCACTTTCTGCTGGTCAGTTTCACATTTAATGTTTCTCAGCAATGGTGTGTTTGGTTTCAAGCCAAACCCACCCTTGGACCAACCCTGTTAATAAACAGATAACACAAATATTTCAGTCCATAGGAGGTCTGTCTCTTTGTGTGTGCATGTGCCTGCATGCGTGCAAAGTTTAAATTCGAAACAGGCTCTGTTGCTTTAAAAATACAGGAGAACCTCAGAGTTACTCCGGAATGGGGGCTGCTCATAACTCTCTAATGTTTGTAACTCTGAACAAAAGGCTATGGTGGTTCTTTCAAAAGTTCACAACTGAACATTGACTTAATACCGCTTTGAAATGTTACTAGGCAGAAGAAAAATGCTGTTTTCCCTTAGTATTTTTAGTAGTTTATAGATTTCAGAGTAGTAGCCGTGTTAGTCTGTATCCGCAAAAAGAACAGGAGTACCTGTGGCACCTTAGAGACTAACAAATTTATTTCAGCATAAGCTTTCGTGAGCTACAGCTCACTTCTTTGGATGTGTTCCATTCTATGCATCCGAAGAAGTGAGCTGTAGCTCACAAAAGCTTATGCTGAAATAATTTTGTTAGTCTCTAAGGTCCCACAAGTATGCCTGTTCTTTTTTTAGTAGTTTATGTTTAACACTGTACTGTCTTGGATTTGCTTTTTTTGTCTCTGTTGCTGCCTGATTGCATACTTCTGGTTCTCAATGAGGAATGTGGTTGACTGGTCAGTTCGTAATTCTGAGGTTCTTCTACTGGAAAGGAACCTGAGGATACAAAACACACCGAACTTTTCCTTTAAGCCCATTTGGACTGACAGTTCTTTGGGGCTCCCAGCTCTCTTCTAAGAAGGCACATGATGGTTGTTGTGTAGGGAAGATGCAGCTGTCCTCTCATTGCTCACTGCCTGCTGGGAAGGCAGCCTGCACTTACTAACATTTACTGGCAGTGAGTGGAGAAACGGGTGTTTTGGGGCATAAATTAGTCTGCGTTTGAGCCTTAGGTGCCTAATACTATTAGGCTTCTTTGGAAATCCCAGCCTTAGTAGCCTGCAGGGTTGACCCCCTTAGCTTTTCTCCGTCCTCAGCTCTCAATTACATATGTGCAAATCCATGTAGCCTCAGCTGTTGTTGGGGTACCCATGGCACCACCCCTCCCCCCTTGGCAAATGAGAGAGTTGTCTCCTATGCACATTGGAGCTGAACTTTCGATTCCTAGTTCATCTGCTGGGGGCTTTAATGCTGCAGCAAGGGATTATTCAAGGTTTACACCCATGTAAATGAGTATAGAATTGGAGTCTCCGTGCCTTAGTTTCTCTATCTGTGACATGGAGATAATTGTATTTCTCTCCTCCAAATCCATGTCAGGGCCTTGTCATCGAGCATGAATTAATGTTTGTAAGGCACACAGATGAAATGTTAATAACAGAGCCACAATAATTATTTTTATTATATATGAGAGCAACAGAAGATGTTTCAATGAAAAATGTAGCTTAAGAATGATTGATTTGTAGCATGCTATTAGATTCATTAATCACCATTAAGACCTAATACACATACATTTACTTGATACTATTCTTTATAAAAATCAACATGAGAGAGGCACAAACAGAGCTGGGCACAATCATATTCATTATTTAACAAACTAGGAGGAGGTTGTTGCCAGATGTTGATTATGTACTAATTCCCATTAGCATTCTGTGGTTTGGCAGGGTTCTGCCTCGTTACCAGACCCAGAAATATTAAAGCAATTACAAGGACTCCAGTTGCAAGAAGGAGACAACAACATTTAGGAAAGCCATTCTCTCCTTGTAATATTTTTATTAGCAGAGTTCACAAAATCACAAGCACTCCAACCCAGCAATGCAGATAGACAATATAAGATGGTCAAAACATCCTATGCCTGAGTATACATACACTCACACCATCCCATGCAGAAAAACCCAGTGTTCGTCATCCTCCTCCTCCTTCTCATCACTGCCACCAGTGGTCATCAGCTTGGCATCTCCCAAGGCACACAGCCTTGCATACAGCTTCTATAATTTGTTACGCTGACACACCCTATGGCTAATGTAGGGATTTCAGCCAATTTTCCTTATCTGTATTTCCTCACCCAACTAATGCTGGGGTGCCCTTCACCCATAAGTTACTAGGGCTTTTACCTCAAGCTTATTAGTATACATGTCAATTAGTTACCATGGCATTCTTGTGGTCAAACATCTGCTGATGTTCCTAACTCAAAATATCTAAAGCTAATATCAATTGGCATCTTACAGTTACTGGTCACCAATTCAGTCATACTTGTTTATTTACAGTATTTTATCTTGTGATATCTTATGATCTAGGGTTGCTTCTGGCTAACTGCTTATGCTAAGGCTCTTTGGGTCTTAGGCCTTGATCCGTTTAGTTAAGCTATTGTACAATAGGCCTTTAGGTTTGTAGGTTCATTATGTTACTGCCTTAACTAGTGTAAGCAGAGTCTGAATGAGCACTTCCCTGACATCTAGTGGTGAGCCGTCGAAAAGGACTTCAGGAGCTGATCTCTTTTGTATGGACACACTCACCCTGCTTAGGTGTGCAGCATGATGGGACTGCTTGCCCAAATGATCACTTGTGGCTGATGTTGGATCCCCAGTCTCTTGTTATTGGGGTAGGAGTAATAAAGGGTTGTTATCCTTGTTGTATGAACTGAATGGAAGCATTGGGAAGACGTGGGCAGCAGGGACGTGCTGGCTGCTGTTTCCTTCAGCTCCCATTGGCCGGGAACGGCAAACTGTGGCCACTGGGAGCTGCGGGGGGGGCATGTCTGAAGATGCTCAACATCAGCAAAATGTCTCGCGACCCACAATCAGTTACCCTGATAGGTTGCAGGTTGCCCATCACTGGTGTGTACTATCATATCCCAGGGTTCCTAGCACCCTTGTCAGCTGAAGCCACGCTGGGGCCTTCCCCATAGTGAGTTGTGGGAGAACATGCCTGTTCAGCCTGCAGGAGTTAGGCAGAGGTGTTTTGGGTGGTTTTAGCCCGCCACTGCATCCAGCACAAAGGCATTTTGTATCCACACGCTCCTGCAGCCACATATTCCCCTGTGTAGACTGGTGCTTCAAAGAGGGAAATTAGATTGATCTGGCATGGTTTGTTCTTGATAAATCCATCCAGGTTTGAAGAAATTGTTCAATATTTTGTTCCAATATCTGTCCAGGTACTGAAATAAGGCAAACTGTATATATATAAAATTCCCCCATTCCTCCTTCCCCCCTTTTTGACGACAGATTCCATGTTTGTCCTTCTCCAGTCCTCATCCATCCTCCAAGAGTTCCTGAAGATGATCTGAGATTGCTTCTGCTAGTTCTAGTTCCTTGCAGGGCCGTCTCTAGGCCCCAACGCGCCAAGCGCGTGCTTGGGGCAGCATGCCGCGGGGGGCGCTCTGCCGGTTGCTGGGAGGGTGGCAGGCGGCTCTGGTGGACCTCCCGCAGGTGTGCCTGCAGAGGGTCCGCTGGTTCCACAGCTCCGGTGGAGCATCCGCAGGGACGCCTACGGGAGGTCCACTGGAGCCACGGGACCGGCGAGCAGCAGAGAGCCCCCCGTGGTGTGCTGCCATGCTTGGGGCAGCGAAATGGCTAGAGCCGGCCCTGGTTCCTTAAATACTCAAGGGTGAAAGTCATTAGGTCCTGCTGACTTGAATACACCAATTTCATCTAAATATTCTTTAACGTGTTCTTTCCATATTGTGGCATGCGACCCTTCCCGTTTGTTAATATTAATTGTGTTAAGCATCTGGTCACAATGAACCTTTTTACTGAAGATTGAGACCTACATATGTACTGAAGAATCAAAGAGATATGCCACTGATGGATCCGATCTTCTGTGTTATACTGCACATGCCAAACATGGTAAAGACATGTATGCTCGTTCAGACATCTCTGATGCTACCCCACTGTCATCGACCAACTACTGCAATATCATTCATGTTGGCTGCTCCTGGGTCACAAATGTCCACAAAGCACCAAGTGCGACCTGGGAACAGCCAGTCTTACCCACTCTCGCTCACCCAGCTGTGTCCATGGGCAATTTCAACAGCCATCCCACTGACTGGGGCTATTCAGAGCCAGATGCAGAAAGTGAACAACTGGTGGAGTAGACATCAGACAATTACCTTGTTCTCATTCAAAACAACAGGTACATTTCACCCGGACAAATGGTAACATGATTATTCATCTGACCTCTGCTGGGTGACATCAGTAGGTGGTCGCCCCCAACCAATGTCTTGTGTGGTCCTGGACAACTTTCCACACCAGCAACACATGTTGGCCTTCGGCTAGCCCTTGTTAGAAGCTTAAACAAAAAAAGATGGAATTTCAGGAAACCAAATCGGGAGAAATTCTGCAAAACCCTGGAACAAAGCATAGTTACCAGTCTGTCATATTTCATCCCAATCAACGAAGCCTACCACCGTTTTGGTGGAGCCAGCTTCAAAGCACCATATGTGTCCATTCCATGAGGTTATTGTACTGTCTGTCGTCCTTGTTTAAATGCCAAATGGTCAGAACTATTGAAGTGGTATGAATGGTCTGGAGACAACTTAACAGATGCTGCGAGATGAGCAAGATGGGAGGAACAACAAGAACTATGAATTTCATCCATTCCAGTTGGAAATTGTGGAACCTTCTGCACTGATGTGGCACAGCACAACAAACACCAGTGCTGCGCCATCCTCCTGTCACTTCAAGTCACTAGTGACTTGCTTCAAGTTGCAAAGGTTCCCCTGAATAAGCTCAGAAAATGGCAGATTTGTGATGAATGGCAGCAATTCAGACGATGTAATCCACTTCATTAGTGCATAGCACCATTCACAAGCACTGAACTAGACATTATAGAGTAACATCAAACCTAGAACAGCGGCAGGATACATTTTGTGAGAATTCCTGAAACATCTTCAAACCAACACGCATCAATGGTTATCCAAATTCCTGACACAGGTTGTCAATGAGGGTAACCTGCCAAGGATCTGGAGAATGTCATAAGTGATCGCCCATCTAAAACCTGGAAAAGGACCCACACAATGTGGCAAGTTACCAACCAACCTCTCTGCTATCTGTCACCTTCAAAGTCCTGGAACAGTTTATTCTCCAGAATATATCTCTAGAGGTGGACACAACTCTCAGCATCGACCAAACTGGCTTCTGGGTGGCTCAAAGTATGTGTGACCAAGTCCGAGCCCTCACTACATATATACAAAATGTGTTTCAACAGAACTTGAAACCAGGGGCTGCTTTTTTGGACTAGATAGTGGCCTATGATACAGTATAGCATACACTGGTCTTCTGGTAAAATTATCATAAGCTTTCTCCCAGCATCGGCGGTGGACATTGTTGAACTGCTACTTTGTGACAGGCACTTTTGGGTAAACATGGGAGACAGAACATGTGCCTGGAGGAGTCAATCCAACAGCTCCATGCTTGTGTTCTCCCTGTACAAAGATGATCTGCCACTGACTCAGTCACACAAGTTTATCTATGCAGATGACATCTGTAATACCCAGTCGTGCCCTTTCACTGAATTGGAGAACATCTTGAACACCAGCATGCCCAAGATGGCAGACTACTGTAGCAGTTGGCACTTCAAACCAAGTGCGACCAAGACAGTTTTGAGTGTCTTCCACCTTCATGACTCAAGTGCTAAACGTGAGTTAGACATCTTCCTCAATGGAAAATGACAAACGTGAGGCAAAACCAGTCTACCTTGATCTTACACGACCACTCTTTGATTTACCATCGCCATCTACAAAAGACTGCTGCCAAAGTCAGAACCAGGAATAATCTAATTTGCAAATTAGCTGGCTTGACATGGGGTGCAGGCGCACAGACACTTCACACTTTGGCTCTGGCACTGTGCTATTCCTCAGCAGAATATTGTGCCCCTGTGTGGTGTCATTCGCATCATACTAAACTGGTCTATGTCAAATTAAACTCAACCATGTGCCCCACTCCTATTCTAAGGCTGCCAGTTCTGAGCAACATAGCCCCTCCGCACATTCATCACAGAGAGTCTACAGCTAGACTGGTGGGAAAGCTATGTGCCAATCCAGGTCTCCCACTGTACACGGACATTTCCAGTCATCCGAGAGCACAACTTACTCTAAAGCATCCATTGTGGTCTCAACTGCCAGCTTGGAATCTGTCAGCTGCAACTCTATGGCACCCTGAGTGGTCAGCTAAAGACGTTTGGAATGGTTTCCTTGTTACCAGTCCGACCATTCGACCACCAGGATTTGACCTGCCACGTCTCCTTTGGACTCTCCTGAATAGGTTCCGAACTGGCCAAGGAATACATGCACCCGACCTCTACGCATGGGGTCTGTGCAATGACTCACTTTGACACTCTGTCAGTCAATGGCGCATGTTGTTGATGTGTTTTCAACCAACCAGACTTCCTGGTGATCTTAGGGCCCTTCATTCTGCTGATGAAGCTGTTGTCGGGTGGCTCAGCAAGCAATGCTAGAAGAAGAACTGAAGACTGAAGCAAAAAAGGCATGAATATTTCAGTCTTCTCTCTGTCATCCATAATTCACTCTCCTACTGGGTTAAGTAATGGAACTGCAATTTCCATCAAACAATAGGATGGTCTAAGGGCACTTAATCCTGCCTCAGTGCAGGGGGCTGGACTAGATGTCCTCTTGAGGTCCCTTCCAGCTCTACATTTCTATGATTCTGCGCAAAGGTAGATGCAGCAATGCAACAGGCTGAGGATTCTCTGCTAGTACTTGCAACTTGTTTACAAAAGGCACAGATGGTAGGGTAAGGCCGAAGAAACAAAAAAATCAGAACTGTAGATTTGGTTACTGCACTAGTGTTACAGTCCACTAGGGGTCCTTCCTAGACTGGATCACAGGTGATTCAATGCAAAAGGCACAGTATGTATGGAGAGACCAATCAACCTTCTTCACTGAGCCAAGCATCAGGGCAGAAGGGATTTCATTTAGGAGATGGAAATGAGTGAAAGAGGAGGAGCGAATCCAGAGGCGAAGGAGGAAGGGAATGGGGAGAGGAAAAGGAAGGGAACTATGAAGGGATGTGGAAAGGAGGAAGGGTAAACAGAAGGGAAATACTGCGGAGGGAAAGAAGAGAGGTTCGAAGGGTAGTAAAGGGAGGAGGAGAAAACCGGAGAGGCAATAGATGGACTAAAGGAAAGGAGCAGGTGTGTCATTTGCTATGGGGCAGCACCCCCATAGACACTGATTTGCTCCCCCCCTCAAATTTTTCTATAGCCTCTTGCCAGCTGGTGCTATGGCATCTCCCCAGGCCTGCAAGGCTGCTATGGGGATCTCCACGCTGCAGCAGGGAGCACTTCCCAGCCAGACTCCTGAGCATGTTCAGAATAGCAGTGTAGATGCAGCTGCTTAGGCTAAGCTGGGCCTGGGCAGGGGTCATCATCACCCCATTCTCAGCAGCATCGCCCTCCTCTACCCACCAGCTAGACAGGGAACAGCAGTGGCGTCCAAGGCTGAAGTGGAGTGCAGAGCAAGCCAGGCCCTGATCCCTGCCCCAGGCCAGGCATTGGTGACACCCCCAGCCACTGCCTGCCAATCCCCCTACTCCCTGGGATGGGACCATCCGATCACCTCCCCCAACTTCCTTCGGGCCCTTCCTTCCACACCTCTTCCTTTTCCAATTCCTTCCTTCTGGTACCCAGCCCCTCCTCACCGTCCAACAGAAACCATCCCCTCTCTGGGCTCCAAGCTCTCCAGGCAATCCAGGCCCCTTCACTGCTGCTGCCTTGGTACACCTTCTTCATCACCCTGGCTGCCTCGGCCATGGCCCCTCCATGCTCCTGCTGGGTCTTGCTGGCCACCCACGGCAGATCCATGAGTAACAGGGAGAGGCTGCCTGTTATTAGCGCATCCTTCTAGCTCCAGAAGAACGGCACCAGTAACACCACTGCCCAGTGAAGAATATTGTGCCCACCCTTGGAGGTGGGGTAGAGAAGGATTACAACCAAGGGAACCGCTAGGAGAGATGGTGTGTCTGGAGGCAAAATCGCTAACTCCAACTTCCCTGCACGCACTTCGCCATCCACAGGGACTAGGGGTCAACCTCCGGTGAGTTGCAGGATTGTACATGTTTGAAAGCACCACCCCTCACTTCCCACGCATACTCCTACAGACCTGCGCCAGGGCTGCCCGGGGGGGGGCAAGTAGGGCAATTTTCCACAGGCCCCGTACCCCACAGGGGCCCCCACCACAGTTTTTTGGGGCCCCTGGAGTGGGGTTCTTCACTTGCTCCAGGGCCCCAGAAAACTCTTGCAGGTCCTGGGCCCCCAAAGCTTCCTCCGCTCTGGGTCTTTGGCGGCAAGGGGTCCTTCTGCTCTGGGACTCGCTGCCGAAGTGCCCTGAAGACCTGCGGCAGGGGGTCCTTCTGTCCTGGGGCCCGCCGCCGAAGTGCTGGGTCTTCGGTGGCAATTCAGCAGTGGGAAGACCCCAGGCCCCCTGAATCCTCTGGGCGGCCCTATCACCTCTCTTCATTAGGTGGAGCCCATCTCTGCCTAGCACTCCTGCTTCTTGGAACACCATCCCATGGTCGAAGAATCCAAAGCTTTCTCTCCGACACCATCTGCGTAGCCATTCATTGACTTCCACAATTCAACGGTCTCTACCCAGGCCTTTTCCCTGAACAGGGAGGATGGATGAGAACACCACTTGCACCTCAAACTCCTTTATCCTTCTTCCCAGAGCCACGTAGTCTGCAGTGATCTGCTCAGGGTCATTCTTGGCAGTATCATTGGTGCCCACGTGGAGAAGCAGGAAGGGGTAGCGATCTGAGGGCTTGATGAGTCTCGGCAGTCTCTCCGTCACATTGTGAATCCTAGCTCCTGGCAAGCAGTAGACTCTCAGTTTTCTCAGTCGGGGTGACAGATAGATTACTCAGTCCCCCTGAGGAGCAAGTCCCCAACTACCACCACCTTCCTCCTTCTCTTGGGAGTGGTGGTCGTGGAACCCTCAGCCCTAGAACAGTGCATCTCATGCCTTCCAATCAGTGGAGTCTCCTGCTCCCTTTTCTCAGATGTACCATCTAGTCCATTCTCCGCATTAGAGCCTGTGGAAAGAACATGAAAACGGTTGCTCATCTGTATCTCCACTGCTGGTACATGGACACTCCTCTTTCTTCTTCTGGAGGTCACATGCTGCCAAATTTCTTCACCGTCCCTCTCTCCCCTCTGCACAGCCTGCTCCGATTCTTCAGGATGTTGTGCCCATAGAAGCATATCCTGACGTCTGTCCAGGAAATCTTCATTTTCTCTTGTGCAATGCAGGATGGATACTTGTTGCTTCAGACCTCGAACCTTCTCTTCCAATATGGAGACCAGCTTGCACTTTGTACAGACAAAGTCGCTTCTGTCCTGTGGAAGAAAGACAAACATGGCACAGCCTGTGCAGGTTACAACAGCTGAATGCTCACCTTCCACACTTTCTTCCTTCTCAGCTGTTGCAGCAACTCATAGAAGCCCTGACCCACTCACACTCCTGCTACTGCTGTGCAAGTCTAAGCAGTTGCACATTGCCTGTTGCCTGAACGCATAAAGGTGGCTGCTTAGCTTTCAGCATCTACCAACTCAGCAGCATGGAAGTCACCAAGCTGGACTCTAGCTCAGGGGGAGAAATAGACCTCAGGGGAATTGAGGGAGTGTAAGAATGTCTAACTGAAATCATCTTACGCACCATCTCTGAATTAGATTCTACACCCAGAATTAACACAGTCCCCTTAGACTAGAGAGACAGGGTGATGATTAAGACTGCAAGTCTGTCACTGAGGTTATGGATTCTGTGACTTTCTGGGACCTCCGTGACTTCTGCAGCTGCTGGTGCAACTGATCCAGGACTGCCTCAGCAGCATGGGTGATCCCCAGGCCAGCCGCAGTGACCGCTGCTGAGGCAGTCTTGGGCAACTGTCGTCCCCCCCCCCGAGCTCCAGTGGTGGTCCTGGGCTCCACACCACCCCGCCTCCTAGTACCAGCAGTGGTCCCGGGCTGCATGCGGCTGCCACCCCCCCAAGCACCAGCGGCGGTCCGGGCAGCGTGCCAATACCCCTCCCTCTGCAGCACCAGAGGCAGTCCCAGGCCACCCCTGCTCTAGAGCACCGATAGGCGCAGGAACTAGGAGTGCGGAGGATGCTGCAGCACCCCCAGGTTTTACTCGGGGTCCTGACCGCCGGCCCTGTGCCCAGGGATCTGTACGTGGCCCCAGCCTTGGCCCTTATTCCTGTCTGCGTCCTCCCTTCCTGGAGCCACGGCCCAGCCCCAGCTCTAGAGGGCGACAGGAAGTGCGGAAAAGGTTAAGGGGAAGCGCAGCACCCACACTCTAAAAATGTTCCAGAGCCATTGAGAGCACTCGCAGAGGCACAGGAGCCCCCCCTCCAGAGCACCCAAGTTTTAGTCAGAGGTAGATAGTAGAAGTCAAGGACAGGTCACTAGCCATGAATTTTTGTTTATTGCCTGTGACCTGTCCATGACTTTTACTAAAAATACCTGTGACTAAAACATAGCCTTAGATAATATACATGTCCTGTGTGTCTATATGCACATACTCTGCCTCATACACTTTGTCTGTCCCCCTCTCTGTCATACACACATGCATGCACTGCACACTCTTGCCACTTGTCTGTGGAGGTTAATGTCTTTCTAACGTGCATGTTTCTTTTAGCAGATTGACTCTGCAGGGAGGGGGAAAAAGTCATCTGAGCAGACTAATTGTGCGATAATTGCAGATTGCAAAGGAACATCTCTCTGGTCCTTTCCTCTTTATTTATAACCTGCAGATGAGTGAAGCGTTCACCATTTTTAGTGAGATCCTCGCAGAACAGGCATCTGTTTGTCACCATAGCAATCTCAGTAACACGCAGAGAATGCACTCATGCCGGGGGACAGCAGCAGCGCTGGCAGGGATAATGGGAAGGCGCTGAACGCTGTCTCAGGGTAACAGTTTCCTGCTGCCAGAGAAATGTCAAGTCAAGGTCAAAGCTTTTATGGAAAATAAATATCAAGGTGAAGCACAGCTGCTTCTTTGCAGAGCCAGACTCATGAATCTGATTTATTGAAGGTACTTATTACTGGAATATCTGAGCAGCTCACAAATGTTTCTGCATTTATCCTCACACCCCCGGTGAGGCAGGGAAGTTCTAATATCCTCACTGATGGAGAACCGAGGCCCTGAGACACTCAGGGTACATCTACATGGCAACGCGAAACATGTGGCAGTATCTGCAGATTTGGGCTCACAGGACCGTGCTAAAAACATATGTGCAAGCTTGACCTCCCTGGGCTTCAGATGCCAGTGTAGATATGCCCAGAGATGGAGAACAGCTGCTTGGTTTTTGAACTTGAGGATAAGGAAAAATCTTCCCAAGCCCAAACTTGAGAGATAACAGTTTAAGCTAGAAGGAGAATCCAGCAGACAGCCTATGCATTGAGCAGGGACTGAGTGGACATTTTTCATCAAAATGTCTCAAAAACCATTTTGATTAAATTAAATTTTGAAAAAAGATGCCATTTCATTCT
This sequence comes from Gopherus evgoodei, assembly GCF_007399415.2. Taxonomy (NCBI): domain Eukaryota; kingdom Metazoa; phylum Chordata; order Testudines; family Testudinidae; genus Gopherus; species Gopherus evgoodei. Next base: position 66,795,493 of record NC_044330.1, on the reverse strand, counting down.
GAAATGACTCTTCATAGCAAAATTCTTTTTTTAAATATAATTCTTCTTAAGTGTAAAAAGATCAAAAGCAGAACAAAATATTCTATCAAAATAAAACAATTGGCTTGACACCAAATGAAATTTTGTTGAAAATTTTGTTTTGCAGGAAATTTTAAATTTTTTATTGCAAGTTCAATTTCAGAATGGAAAAAAAGTCACAAAATCATATTGCCAGTGAAATGAAAATGTTGGTTCCCACCCAACTCTAGTTCTGAAATCCAAAGCAACTTCGAAGTGATGGCGAAAAGGCACAAGTGCATCACCACTGGACAGGTCCTTCCTTTCTGGTAGTTCTGTACTGGCTCCAGCTGGCGGGTTTTGAGCAGGATTCCCGCAGAGCTGGGATATGTTTAGATGTGGTGCTATACCTCAGGCCCTTCCCTAGTTCTGATTGGCTTATTTCTATTATTGAGAAGGAACCAACTAAACAACTTTGTTCCGAACTTTCAACAGAAATTTGTTTTTTTTAATTAAAAATGGAAACTAAGCAAAAAGGATTTGTTTCAGGTTGAAATTAAGTTTCAACTTGAAACAAAGCAGCTCAGAAATGCCTGTTTTGAATTTTCTCATAAAAATATTTCAGGAGGTTCAAAATGTTTTTTGTGAAAGGGTTTAATTTAAATGAAACTATTTTGTGATGAAAAGAAATTTTGGTAGAAACATAGTGATTCGCTCTCCTTATTTTGTTCTAGGAATGGTTGAAAGGGAGCAGTCAAGGCTGGCAAACCCAACATGTGCCAGTCCTGAAGGCTTCCATCTCTGCTGGCAGGATCCATCTGCTGCTCTGCTCAAATTATAGTGCTAAGAAAATGCTTCCTTCTCTCTGCCAAGTTCGTGTTTAGAGAGCACCATGGCAGCGCTGACCTGCAGTAGCCCCAATAACAGAACCATACATGGTACCTACTCCGCAGTCACAGACACCAGAGCACCAGAAGCTGGGAAAATGATATAGGATGCGAGGTTGGAGAGCAGCTCTATAAATAGCAAATGCTGCAGAGCCTGCCCTGGGGCTTTCCAGGGAGGAGCTGGCTCCATTCACTTTGACTGAGACACTGGACCATTTTGAGATGCTCTAAGAATATGCACAGAGGCGCCTCCCTCTGTCCTTTCATAGGCTGCGTCTTTGTTTTTATTGATTGGAGACATCAATAGAAGCAAATCTGCTGGCTTCTGCTGAGCTTCAACTGGCCTTCTGCTTTAAAAAACCCCCAAACACTGCCTTGCTTTTTAAAAACAGCTCAGCTAAGTGGTAATCCTGGCATGGAGCTAATGCAGCCTGATTCCCCCATGTTTGACTTCTGTGTTGTGAGCTGCCCATGTTAGCAGCTGCAACACCTTTAGGGCTGTAAAAATTGTGCAGGTGCTGCTGTTAAGAAATCCAAAGGCTTTGTCTACACATGAACTTGCACTGGTTTAGTTGAACCAGTGCTAACCCCTATGTGAACACTCTTATTTCAGTTTAAGAGGGACTTAGTTTAGCTTAAACCTGATCCATAGCCATGCTGGCAAAACTTTGTAGTGTAGACGTGGCCTGTGTCAGATACATGTGTGCGGTGGAAAACACCACAAGATGACTCCTGTAGCCAGGGGCGGCTCTAGACATTTTGCCGCCCCAAGCACGGCGGCATGCCGTGGGGGGTGCTCTGCCGGTCACCGGTCCCGCGGCTCCGGTGGACCTCCCGCAGGCGTGCCAAAGGCAGCCTGCCTGCCGCCCTCCCGGAGACCGGCAGAGCGCCTCTCCGCGGCATGCCGCCCCAAGCATGCACTTGGCATGCTGGGGCCTGGAGCTGCCCCTGCCTGTAGCCAGGATAGCTGTGTTGGCAAGACTCCCAATGCAAATGCAACTATGTTGACACAAGTGAGCTTCTGTCCATAGAACTAATGTTGGTTGGGGAGGTGGTATGGTTATGCCAGCAGAACTCCGTCTGCTAGTTTATGCTGGGTCTCTACTTGGAGGCTATTCTGGCGTAGTTATACCTGCAAAAACTCTGCAGTGTAGACAAGCCCTTATCAACTCAACCTAACTCAAAATAAGCCTGGTATAAACTGGAATAAGAAATAATCAGTTGGCCTATTCTATTGCACTATTGACTGATGCAATTCTAGGCCTGACACTGCAGTATTGAAATCAAAGGGAGTTTTGCCATTGCTATCAACCAAAGCAGGATCCAGCTGTGTGTGTAGATAAGGCTTTAAATAGCTTTTTAAACATAGTTAAACCAGTGGAACCCCCTGTGTGAACTTCTCATCTGGTTTAAGAATGGTGTATTTTGTTGTAATTAAACCTTATGTCAATCAACTTAAGCTAAATCAGAAAACGCCACTTATAAAACACAAACAAACCAAAACAAAGGCAAGTCTATGCATATTATACACAAGCCTCAAGTTGGCATGAGTTTAACTAAATTGGTTTAAATTCACACCTCAATTTGAATTGGTGCAACTTTCTCATATGGACAAGCCAACACAGAAAAGCTGTACCATTTTACCTATCCCAGCAAAATGGTATATCGCCCTGCAAGTGTGGGCATAGTTCATTTATAGATTCCAAAGCCAGATGGGACTATTATTATCGTCAAGTCTGATCTCCTGCGTAACACAAGCGATAAGACTTCCCTGAATAAATTCCTGTTTAAACTAGAACAGATCTTTAAGAAAGACATTGAACCTTGATTTAAAAATTGCCAGTGACGGAGACTCCACCATGACCCTTGTTTCACTGGTGAATTACCCCACCGTTAAAGCCACTGTGACTAGCTGATATGCAGTATTTATATGGAGTGACAACCCCGCATGCGCTTGTGAGGGTCATGAGCACGCCGGTGTAACCCATTGGTGCAGAGGCGCTGACTTTCTGATTTCCCAGGGGGTGCTCGACCCCTCGCTTTGCCCCAGACCCTGCCCCCACTCAATCCTTTCTGCCAAGGCCCCATCCCCGCCTGCTTCTTCCCACCCCTGCTCTGCCTCTTCCTGTCTCTGCTCCTCCCCTCCCCCAAGCGCACCCTGCCCATGCCCTCTTCCTGCCCTTGCTCTTCCTCCTCGCCCCCAGCACCTCCTGCCCATCACTGAACAGCTGCTCCTTGGCAGGCAGGAAGTGCTGGTGGACGGGGAGCAGCTGATCAGTGGGGTCCATCAGCAGGCGGAAGGTGCTGGGGGAGAGGGGAGGAGCTGTTTGGCTGAGCACCCACTGTTTTTTTTCAGTGAGTGCTCCAGCTGTGGAGCACCCATGGAGTCGACACCTATGCACCAGTGAGTGGGTGTTACAAGTCCCCCTTCACTGCTCTTCAGAGGGTGTGGGTTGTCACAGCCCTGAACTGCAAAGCCTCTACTCAAACTACAGCTCATGTTGTTAGCTCCGGAGGTCCCTGGTTTGACCCCCAGTGTGCTGGTCAAGATAGCAGTCATGTGTGAGATGAGTTTACCTGTAAGTGGACTGCAGTACACTGAATATCTTCAAACAGCTGTTACTGAAGCCATTCTTAGGGGAAGATCCTGCAAGATGCTGAATGTCCCCAATTGAGGATAACTGGCAGGACTGGGGGCCTAATAAAGATCTAGGTAAAGGATGCTGTGTGTAGGTTACATAGCCATTCAACCTGAGCAAGTGTCCTTCATTTTAAGTAATTATTGCTGGTTTTTGGAGCAATGACTGAGACCCACTCCACTGAAACCTGCAAGTCCAAATCTCAATTCACAGCAGCATGGTAACCAGGATGCTGTTTGCTGACTGTCCTCTCTACTCTTGGAATCAGAAATCTTCTTCAGGCTCCAGTGGCAGAGCTATCATCAAGGTCACATTTATATTTATTAGATTCATCTCAACAGCTCCCAAGGAGCCCTCCCCTGACACGCAGAACAAATCACAACACCCGGGAAGGACATAGGAAGCGAACGGGTACATAGTAAGATCAGGGAGTTATTCAAGAGAGAAGGCACTCGATAAAATCTGATAGCAAGCAGATGAAGGATGCTGCCTGGCACTGTGGCATTGGACAGCCACTCAGCTCCCCGCTGTAACAAGCCCGTGCCTCTGTGTTGCAGGGACTTAGCAAAACCCTTGCAGTTGAACACTGAGTATGATCTGCAGCTGCTGGGTACAGAAAGCAAATAAAGCAACTGCTCTTCTTTTCCTTTTGTCTTTTCTCAAGAGCAGACGTCATTAAGCTTAGAAATCCCATGGATGGGGAAAGTTCAGAAACAAAGAGCAACAGCCCTTGGTTTGCGCCAGCTTTGATCTGTGCCCAATTCAAGTCAAGGATTGTATGCCCTGCAATTTCAAATGAGCTTGTTATCGGTGGCATTCTGGTGTCACCTAGAGGCACTCACTGAGGTCACAGCCCTATTGTGCTAGGCACTATACACATGAAGACTGTTGCAAAGAGCATAGATATGACAGACAGACGGTGGGAGAAGATTGTGTCATCCTCTCATTTGACAGAAGGGCAACTGAGGCACAGAGATGGGGGTAACAGTTTCAAAAGGGACTTCGACCCAGATCCTCAAAGGTATCTAGGTATCTAATGAATGGGAGGTAGGTGTCTACACACACTTCTAGGGCCCACATCCTCAAGGGTAAATCCCTTGGACTAAAATCTCATAGGAGCCTCTGTCACTTTGGGGACATAGCCATCTAAGTCACTTAGGCCTTGTAACACAGAGTGGTGCAAAGCCCAAACACCTTTAAACATCTGGGCCTGGAAGCCTACATCTGAGTCAGACTCCTTAGATCCTAATTCCCTTTTGAAAATGGTCCTTCACAGCCTAAGTCACTTGATGCATTTGAAAATCATACCCACAGTGACTTGCTAGGAGAGCCAGGCACTGAACCCAGATTTCTGAGGCCATGACCATCTTTCCTCATTGCTAAGGAATTGCTAAAGCCTTGACAAGTGCATTTGGCTGTAATTAACCTGAAAAATGAACTACATATATTTGGAGCAAATAAGTTATTATCTAAAGGCTGCTAAAAGCTGAGCACATGAGCCCCTACAATACTTTTTTGGAACACTGTGCAGCACAAAAGTGGAAGACTGAAGAGCTTTGCAAGGTGTAGACTTTATAGTTATGTTCCTGGCATACACACTGAGAGCTTACTTAACAAACATCATCAACTACTCTTGCTGGAAGATTGCAACATAATACTACTTTTATTCTTAAAATCCAGAAGGATAACACACTGTAACCAAAACAGGGAGAAACAAAGCAGACTGCACTCTAAGGCAGTGAGACACAACGCACCCCAGCTTGCTTTAAGAAGACTCTTTCCAGACAGATTGCAACTTGACACTTTGCTACAGGGGCCCCTAGCCTGCAAGCAGAAGCCGGGACAGCACCTCACCACCCCCCGTCTTACAGTGGTAGCTTGCAATTTTAGCACATTCCTCTGCCCCACAATAATGAGAATGCTACTTTGCCTGGGTCATTCTGAAAAGCTCAGCGAATTTGACAAAAACTGCAACCACCCTCTCCAAAGACAGGTAAGTGTCAGCATCTTTATTTCACCAATAGGGAAACTGAGACTCTGAGGGAGAAAAAACCTTGTCCAAGAAGATCACACAATAATTCCGAACCCAGG